>NC_089856.1:43694935-44031505 GCF_036373705.1 Amia ocellicauda
CCCATCTTGGAGACCGAGCACAGGTACATCACATTCTCTGTAGCAACAAACGTACATATACAATTGTCAGAAAAAGCACCTTTTCTCTCTCGGTCTCTTTATAATTCTTCCTTCTTTCTTCATAAGAAGAGTTTATTTTGTGAGTCTTCTAAGTGGCAAATAGGGAAACAAGAAATGGTTGGAGTGCAGAAGACTGTTTATTTTCCACTGAATCAAAACCAATGTCTAAATAGCTCTCTGTTTGGGAGAGCGATGTTGATATGGGCAGCAAAATCTCTCCCACGCCCATGTGTAGTAATTACTGCCAGTATAAGATGTATCTTTGTTTCTGAAGCAAGTGTATCAGTCCAGTCTGTTAAAAGCAATGCGGAGATGCAATGGGTCCACCTCTGTACTTTTTCTGTGCAAAACAAATTGCTGTTTGTAGTACAGTCATGGTTTGGGTACTGTACTCCTGTAAATTGTATAAGCTGCTTGAACACTATCATTCCCAGTATGGTATGGGTAGTGCAGGTGTGAGAGCAGTTAAACTAACAGAGATATTATATAAGCAGCATTTCGGTTTTTTTTAATGAGTTTCTCAGAGATTGTGCCAGCAGAATGTCCCAGCGTTTGATTTACTGAGTCAATTAAAAAGCAAAAGCAAAAGCACAACTTAAAACAAACTCTTCTTTCAAAGGTGTTTTTTGAGATGGCGCATAATATTTGTTAGACTTTAGAAGTGCAGGGCTTCATGAAAAAATACAACAGAATATGTAAAAAAACAAACAAGCAAACTAAACTATTGTAGATGCCAACACCGATCAATTGAATTTCAGCCTGGCAATTTTCCTGGAAATGATAGCATAACCAGTAACTAATAAGTTTCACATTTACACCACAAAATAAATAGTTTTTTTTACACTAACTAACTTGAAACAATAAAGGTATTACTGGGTACAAAATACTGACTGAGATAAGAGCATATAACATGGAACAGGTCAAGGCTTTTGTTGACTGGAATTAGGTTTACTTACAGCACAACAAAATCCACGTACAATGACTGATACAGTTAATATCAGTGCATTAAACACTGTGATTCACAGACTAGTTACAATGAACTGAAGGATAATAATCGCATCAGCAGCCGATGGTATTAATATTGTATGAATAACTGGCCGGTGTTCAGGCTGTGTTGAGTGAATGTGTGCAGGACAATCCAGAGACAGTCAGTGTGAAGGGAACCTGATTCAGTTAACGTGTCCATTTACAAGATAAATGAATTAATTAATAAATACAGCAGATCTGGGTTTCCCTCTAAAACCTGAAGGACTGGTTTAATAAATGCGTCCATAAACGCCATGCCTGAGACGCGCACTTTAGTTCAGTTATAACTGCTATATTGTATCTGGATGATTCATCGTGAAACGTGTGTATTTTGTTTCAACTGTAATTTGCGCTGGTTAAGGACGTCTGATAAGTACATTATAAATAATACGACAAAAAGTATTGTTTGCAGTTACAAATCTGTAGTAAGAGTAATAAGTTAAGGGAGTCTTAAAATACATATATACTAGCACAAATGATGACGATAATAACAATACATATTCGCTATTTAGTATTATTGTTGCGCATGGAAACGTATTGTTATGGGAACATGCTTGTGTGAATATAATGTGGTCTCTACACGTTCAGCTCTTCCCAATATCTCTAACAGAAACGTGTATTTATTTACAATCATGTAAAGCACAAATAATCAAACAGACACAAAGTCCTGTCCTCTCAGGCTGTGTCGCTCGCAGTGTTGCTCTCTGTCTCCGTTTAAAACTAAACAAACCAAACCCACAGTCGCTGCTGCTCATCAGGACGGATCTCAGCGGCTGAGGACGGCATGGCGGACAGCGGAACCGAGGCATTACAACTTTTGATATCTTATCTTGCTACATTTTTTCTGCTTTTTCAGAATATATTATCAAATGTGACTTCAATGATGATCAGACTCCGTTCTGTAACTGGATCCATGGGGACTGGATACGAAACAAGCGATCTTCATCCGATGCAGGAGCAGGTCTTAGTGCAGACCAACAGAGAAGTGAGAATGACACTTCTTCTTGATATTTAAAAGAAGTAATTTTCAGAAGATGATCATTTATAGAGCTAGGAGGCATCCACCCCCATGAGTCATTAGTCCACTGAGGTCAAAATGGTAAAGGTCATGGGTTACCCAGTGAAATAAGTTACATTCACAAATGTATAAAAAGTGGGGGATAAAACTAATTTGCTGGAGGCTAACTGGACATCACCATTACTAATCAAATCCATTTATTGTTTTAAAGAGACATAAGAAACATTGTTTAAAAGTCATTCTCAGTTGAGGGCTGCCACCTGCATAGCAGCTAATCAACTAATCAGCCCAATGAAGTCACTGGAAGCCTGTGGCCCTCCAGGAATGAAGTGTGACACCTCTGCTATAAACACTTCAAAATTGTTATTTAGAATGTAATCATTTGAAAAAGTGGCAAGGGATGTAACGAGGCATGCGGAAGCTCAGATATAAGTAATAGAGTCAAACTGGGAAGCTGTGTGACATTTAAGCGAGAGTGTGTCTGGTCGGGACTGTGGAGGGACATGACTCGAAGGGAGTGATACTGAGAGAGTTACCCACTGACTGCCATCCTTCCCCAGGTCCCAGAATATGCATATCAATAACCCAGCGTGGACATGAAGCAGATTCTGCAGTTCAGAAGATAGAATGAGCGTAATTCCTTTATGCTTTTGCAAGACAGGGAGCATGTCTGTTTCAACGGCCAGCGTTGTGAGCAATCTACAATTTCCAGAAAGGTCTTTTCATGCTAATTGTCACAATGTCACTGAACCTTTATGGATTTTTGGACTGGATAAAAAAATGTTTACGTTAAAGGTTCTAATTGATTTTTGCATTTAACAGCATTTTAGCAGCATTTGTTTCTGTGCAGCAGATTTGAAGGTTTAAATTTAATTATTTGCAACCAAAGTAATTAACATTGCCCTCTCCTGGGCTTTGTTTTGATGGTAAAAGTGAACTGGAAACACTTGGGTTATAAATGGCATTGATATAATATATATACACTTTATAACAAACATCTACAATTGAATTTAATGGCCGTCAGTGAATTAAACCGTATGTCCGTATATGACACCTTCTTAGAAATGTTATCATGTCATTTGTTACACAAATTCTGGTTGTCGCTCATAAACAGATAAGCCGCAGCGTGTGGGCACAGATACCACGCTGTCTCATTATAATCCTCTGCTGCACGTTTGTTTTTTCTCCAGCAGATCACTATCTCCATCTAAATGCCAGCCGTTTAAGTCCTTTTGGGATCACCCGCTGGGAAACCGGTCCAATTACTGTGCTAGGCAACACCTGTGTGGAGTTCTGGTACCACACGCCTGACCTGAATAACAATGTGCTCAAAGTTTTGATCAAAGACCTTTCTGGAGAAACAGAGCTGTGGACTTCAAGGGGGAATCAAGAGGCACTATGGCAGCAGGCATTTGTCCCTGTGTCCTATCCAACGGAAACATCTGTTCAGGTAAACATCTTTACACCTGCCAAGTATCTTTGAAATACTTGAAGTATGCTTTCAAGAACTATAAACTATTAATTCCTTAATTGGAAGTAGTATACTAGTACTTTACTCACTAGACTTTCAGTATAATGTTTAGTAAGGTAGCATATAGTCTTTGAGCTGTTCAGAATAAAAAATGAATATTTAATACCTATATAGCACTTTATATTTTTGTAAGGGTAGTTCATAAGCAAACCTCTATAAGCCTGATTTTAATATCAAACACATCCGTTTTGTGTATCTATATGCAACTGAATCACATTACACAGTGTTTCTATTTTACAGATGTAATTTCAGTTTGTATATATATATATATATATATATATATATATAATTATTTTAATTGAGTTAACACACCTGCTACCACAGAGAGTTATTGTGTTACGAGTAAAGATAGCACTCCCCTGTGTGTGGAGTCTGGGTCCAAGGACAAAAGCAATGACATGATTAGAGGATTGTGCTGTGCATGGCAGCTGCCGAGTCTAGCCCCCTAGCCCCTGTGCCCACAAATAACAAGAGTCACCGCCTGTATTATTCATTCATTATTCATCAAGGGAAGTTACTGTGAGTTTTAACATGAGCCCAGTGGAAAACAATATTAAAGAACATATGTAAATAATTATTTAAAATGTATTCTTACATGCCTCATCAAACCCAAAATCTGAATGTTAAGGGGAATAAAACGGTTTATTTGTTTATAGTGCCATGTTGGGTTGCATTTTAAAGGCACTTAAATGAGAAATACATTGCTTTGCAGGTGATCTTTGAGGCCATATCAGGACAGTCTGAATTCAGGGATATAGCTATCGACAATGTGGGGGTGCGGAGGGGAGGGTGTGGTGAGTTTTACTGTGCTTCATGTCCTTTGTGTGTAGTGAGCTTTCATTATTGTATGTGATCTGTGCCACAGCCAGACTGTTGTGTAAATCACTCGTGCTATACTAAATTGTATATTATTTTTGACACCACAATTTATTGAATATCATATTTTCTGAGGCTGTTTATGTCAAAACAAACACACAGTGAACAACTTAGTGGGATGATGTACCGCAGTGTCAAGGGTTTTTGATATTTATTTAATGATTAACTTATTGTCAGCTGCTGCTGGATAAGAAACAAAAAAAATACAATACACAGTGGCCACACTGTGCACGAAAACATATCTATTACCTGTGAAAAATATCAATCCATTCCATCTCTGTATACATACATGCAGTGGTTTTAAGAGGAATAGCATTGTTTCCCTGTGATATAATGTTTACGCTGGCCTTTAGTCCTTTTCTGTCTGGATTTCCATTGTGTTCTAGTATTTTCAATTCTAGAAGCTTCCAGAACTCATCCATTTTCAGCAACTGGGTTTGGCTTTAGCTCCACTGACTTCTATAAGGAAAATTCACGACTGTTTAGAGTTGTCGTTGAGTTGTTGAACAGAAATGAATTGAAGGCCAGTAGAACTGCACTGTATGAATGAAACACTTAAAGGCAACATCTGATAGAAGCAGCAGTCATACCTGGACCAGTGGACTTATATTTGATATGCTTTTATCTTAATGCTGGGCTCTCAAGTCAGCTTTTATTTATCTATTTAATTACTGAATCAAAGTTGAACTATAATCCACATGAAGGTTGAGAAATAACTCTCTGCATTTTGTTATAAACTAACACTAGAATGTCTTTCTCTCCCCAGGCGAGGAGTGTGCCCCACACAGCCATTATGAGCCATGTGCCTCTGCATGTCCTACCACATGTGCCGTGCCAAATGCCCCCTCCTCTTGTGATGTGCCTTGTAGTGGAGGGTGCGTCTGTGACCCAGGTTATCTTCTGGAAGAGGGCAGGTGTGTACCCAGAGACCAGTGTGACTGTTGGATCAACGGAAGGCGTTATTCCACTGGTGCCCAATTCTGGACTGATGACACATGCTCAACTCGATGTTCATGTCCTTCCCGGGGGGACCAACTGCCGTGCATCCCAGCATCCTGCCCATCAGACCGACACTGTGGGATATTGAACGGGGTGCCTGGCTGCTATGCATCCACCGCGGGCATCTGCAGGGTCCACAATGACCCCCACTACGTCACCTTCGACAAGGCCGTCCATCACTTCATGGGAACATGCACCTACACGCTGGCCAAGCTCTGCACCAACTCCTCGTCTCTGCCTTTCTTCAGCATCGAGGCTAAGAACGAAGAGCGGGGCCAGTCCTCCGTTTCTTACATTCAACAAGTGTTTGTGGAAGTCCTCGGATACAATATTTCCATGCTGAAAAATGAGAGTGGCAGAGTCATGGTAAGTGAGACATCTTCCATCACAGTAATGGTGGAGACAATTGTGAAGGGCACCATAATTGATTTGCTTATAATAATTAATAAAAGTAATCATAATTATGCAACAGCTGAAAAAAATTGAACTATATTTAGTCAACCACAAGATTCTGCTCTATAGAATGAACCAAGCACCTTGTTATCCTATATTTATTGAATGTTTCCAAACTTCATATCCCCAACTCCAGGTTAACGGGGTTTGGAGAACTCTTCCAGTCATCTTACCTGGAGGTCCGGTGAGAGTCGGCAGGAGCGGGAGGTTTATTGTCCTGAAGACAGATTTCGACCTGGTGGTTTCTTATGACGTAGAACACGCAGTGGAAGTGAGGGTGCCCAGCCTGTATTCCAACAAGATATGTGGCATGTGTGGCAATTTCAACAACTTCAGAGAAGATGACTACATGATGCCCAATGGCTCACAAGCCAGGGATAGTACTGAGCTGGGAAACAGCTGGCAAGTCAGCTTGGGCAACCCCACATGTAGGCCTGCTCTGCTGCCCCACCCATGCCTCCACACGGAAGAACAAATGTATGGAAGTGAAGATGCATGTGGAATGATAACATCCCCGAATGGCCAGTTTGCCCAGTGCTCTTCAGTCATCAGCCCAGGGAGCTTCTTCGAGAGCTGTGTTTTCGACATGTGCGCGCTTCATGGTGACCCGGGAGTTTTCTGCCATGCCTTACAAGCTTATGCAGACGCCTGCCAGAGCGTTGGACTGGACCTGCCACCTTGGAGGAATTCCACCTTCTGTCGTATGTATCTGAATTTAGTAAGGCATGTGACTGATTTTAGATTATTTGGATTTCTAGATACCGTTGAGTTGATGTACCAAGGAAATGCAAGTGTCGAAAATAGTTACATAGATTTTAAATACCCAGTGTTTACCAATGGAAAATGTCGGACAATGAGCACAAGACACAGGAGAGTTTGGATTTGCCTCCTGAGAAGTTGAAGAACTATAGCAGCTACAAGAACTACAAGAGCAGCTCCCTCCTCAGTGTAATCAGAATATGTATACAGCGATCAGCCATAACATTATGACCACCTGCCTAATATTGTGTAGGTCCCCCTTTTGCCACCAAAACAGCCCTGACCCGTCAAGGCATGGACTCCACTAGAGCTCTGAAGGTGTGCTGTGGTATCTGGCACCAAGACGTTAGCAACAGATCCTTTAAGTCCTGTAAGTTGCGAGGTGGGGCCTCCATGGATCGGACTTGTTTGTCCAGCACAACCCACAGATGCTCGATTGGATTGAGATCTGGGGAATTTGGAGGCCAAGTCAACACCTTGAACTCGTGATTCATCAGACCAGGCCACCTTCTTCCATTGCTCAGTGGTCCAGTTCTGATGCTCACGTGCCCATTGTAGGTGCTTTCGGCAGTGGACAGGGGTCAGCATGGGCACCCTGACTGGTCTGCGGTTACGCAGCCCCATACGCAACAAACTGTGATGCACTGTGTGTTCTGACACCTTTCTATCGGAACCAGCATTAACTTTTTCAGCAATTTGAGCTACAGTAGCTCGTCTGTTGGATCAGACCACATGGGCCAGCCTTCACTCCCCATGTGCATCAACGAGCCTTGGCCGCCCATGACCCTGTCACCGGTTCACCGCTTTTCCTTCCTTGGAGCACTTTTGATAGGTACTGACCACTGCAGACCGGGAACACCCCACAAGAGCTGCAGTTTTGGAGATGCTCTGACCCAGTCATCTAGCCATCACAATTCGGCCCTTGTCAAAGTCGCTCAGATCCTTACGCTTGCCCACTTTTCCTGCTTCTAACACATCAACTTTGAGGACAAAATGTTCACTTGCTGCCTAATATATCCCACCCACTGACAGGTGCCATGATAATGAGATTATCAGTGTTATTCACTTCACCTGTCAGTGCTCATAATGTTATGGCTGATCGGAGTATATTGTAGCTTATTGCTAGGAGGGACATGAGAGCACTACAACTTCCAGAAGGCCTGGTGGGATGAATCTTGATATGGAAGTACCTGACCAGCAGGACTCCCATGATTGACCAGTGGGGGGTGAGAGAGGGAGAGAACACAACTGAAAAGAGTAGGCAAAGTTTCAAAGCCAATAGTTTTTTTACTGGGGTTCTCATTCCTTCTTATCTTATTCCATTCCTTCTTATTATACACAATTCACAATTAAAAATAAAACTATACAAAAATAGATGAAAATTAGAAAGGTAAACATTTTCAAATATACAAATCTATTTTAACAAAATGATCACATTGAAAACAATGAATTAAAATTATTTCAAGTAAAGGGATGTCGTTTTTGGATCTGACATTTCAAATAATTAAAACCAGAATGTGTTTTTGTTGTCCTTCCCAGCCTTTACCTGTCCTGTCGACAGCCACTATAGTGTTTGCTCGAGTGCTTGTCCAGCCAGCTGCACAGACCTGGACGCCCCACGGAGTTGCAAGAGTCCCTGTGTGGAGGGATGTGAGTGTGACTCAGGCTTCGTGCTCAGTGGAGGGAAATGTGTTTCTACCAAGGACTGTGGCTGCTGGATAAATGGCCAATATTATGAGGTAAATAAGACACTTATTTAAAAAAATATATGGCTCTTTTTCACTGGAGTAATTATATTCTTTGATTCCCTGTCACTTCCTTCTTTGTGATTTTTCAGTATCTGACTGCAGAGAAAATATATTCAACAATAAATGTATCTCGTTTAAATTGATTTAAGTCCATGTTTTTACTTTGCCTCTACATTACCTCAACATGGTTTCCTAAAGTTTGTATCTTAGTTTACTATTATTTCACTTTGCTTTAACATACTTTACATGAGTTTAGCCGGGTGTACTACAGTAAGTGTTAATCGAGAGGACAGTGAAATTACCGAGGGGAAAAACGTCATTCATTGCCTCATTCCTCTCAGAGCTGTGTTGTCTTTGCTCACAGAAAGAAGAGACTTTTGTGGCTCTAGACTGCAAGACCAAGTGTAAGTGTCTGGGATGGGACAACGTAACGTGTTCCCCGGTATCCTGTCAAGACAATGAAGTGTGTAAAGTTAAGGATGGGACCCGGGGCTGCTACCAAGCGAATGTGGTAACTTGTCACATCTTTGGGGACCCCCACTACCTAACCTTTGATGAAAAGATTTACAACTTCCAAGGGTCTTGCAACTACACGGTGGCGAAGACCTGTGGCAACACCACCGTCCGCTTCACTGTGACCAGCAGAAACGAGCGCCAGGGCAACCCGTCCCTGTCCACGCTGAACTCTGTGTCTTTGGAAGTCCACGGGCTTTACATAACACTGCGAAAGGACAAGAAGGTTTATGTGAGTATATATCAAATGTTATATATACTCACACAGTATATATAGACATTTACTTTAAAGAATATTGTATACACACACACATACTCAAAAAAGTCTATTTAAAGTAACAGAGAAAGTGATGAGAGATGTATATTTAATTCTATTCCAGGCAAATGTAGTTTTCACATTTATTTACTATATTTTTCCAGCCATTTTGTAACATGATGTGCAGTATATTTATTAAGTAAACATTATGTTTGGGAAAAGGTATTCACTTTGCTGAGGTTACATTCAGTCCACGGTTTGTCACCACCAAGTCAATGATCTCCAGATTACACCACACCTGTGTTGCACATAGAAGCCTTCCCCATTTTAACCACTGGGGGGCACTCTAATGATGGAGCAAAATCTAAAACACTGAAATGCACACAACAGTTCAGAGGTAACTCATAATAACCGGGCAATAGTAGGCAGTTGTAGGACAGAAGAGACAAAAAAGTAATTCCCTGTAAAGGACTTTAAATGTATTGAATTTGTCGAACACGATTCCCAATGCTTTGCACAGCCCAGGGGTTGATTCAGCTCAACACACTGTGTCATTTGTTTAATTATATCACCATGCAGCTGAACCCACACCTCTGCTTCTCTCCACAGGCCAATGGCAGTTTGGTGCGGCCTCCCGTGAATGAGCCTAGAGTGAAGGTGTCGCAGCAGGGTGCCTACATCCAAGTGGAGACCTCCTTCGGGCTACGACTTTTGTTTGATGGCAATCAGCTTTTCGTGCAGATCGATGAGCGATACAAGGCCAACATGTGTGGACTCTGTGGGACCTATACGGACAGACAGGGGGACGATTTTACGACTCCGAGCGGCACAGTCGCCAACACTGTTGAGGAGTTTGGAAACAGCTGGAGGGTTCAGGATGATGAGTGGACGTAAGTGAGGCCGCGACAAGACTGCATTCATATATATTTTTTTATTTTCCAAATGCCTCCTGAGACACACAGTTCAGTTGTGTAACTATTGTGTAACTATTTTTTTGAAGACGTACATCAGAATGCAAAGCTAAATAATCAATTTATGTGCTGTTATTTGTGTATTAATTAACCTTTGCTTATATTTATTGAGTGAGTGCTGCACTGTAATTTTATTTTGCCGATTTCTTTCTTTCTTTTGATTGGCACACCTGATAGTGTTAGCACTTTCTCCTGTTTTATTATGAACACTACTGTACCGGTACTGAATGCAAAATGTGCCAGGATTATTAAAATAAACCTGTATAAAAATGGATTGTTTTTGAACACAGTGTCTGCCTGATTGAACACACCTTCCTGATTTACACTAGAGCACCAACACCCAGGTTTATGAAAGCCCACCGAGACAATTACACACAACCGTGTCGATTCTTGTTGTTTTTCAGCTGCCCCTCCAATCCTCCTCCTCCGCTCCCCTCTTGTGATCCCGATCTGAAGGCTGAAGCCCAGCGGGAGTGCAGCATACTTTACTCACCACTCGGCCCGTTCACAGGATGCCATTGGTTTGTTCACCCCCAGCCTTATGAGGAGAGCTGCATCTACGATCACTGTGCCTCCCGGGGGGACAGACGGCAGCTCTGCTCATCTCTGGAGTCCTATGCAGCCGCCTGTGAAGTGGCTGAGGCTGACTTGGAGGAGTGGAGAGAGGCCACGGTTTGTGGTGAGTCCGGGGAGGAGATGCTGTAAACTGAGCTTGACCATCAGGCACCATAGTCACCAACACAACGGGAGTCTGGGCATGTCTTCAAACATAGCCTTTAACTGAAATGACGTATTAGTGTAAATTAAATGTTACACCTTTAATGTGATTAGTGGGGAGCAATGTTGATATAAATGATCACAGATGTTAAAAAATATGTAATAAAACTAATCTTCCTCTCCCTGTAGGCATTGAATTATTTATTTACTTAATTCTTTGTATTCCAGCCAATTTTACAACCCCAGCCCCAGCCACCACTTCCACAACAACCACAGCAGTTTCTCCAGGAGGTATGCAAATTACACATTTTAAAAATACATTGTTTTCTGAGCAAGTTACAAAACCAGTATTATGTAGAAGGGTTCCCACTTTTCTGTTGATCGAAAACTAGTTTTTTTTTTTTATTTATGCAAATTAAATTTATGGAGAAGGTGGATTGCTAATTTTGGACAATTTCTATCTGGGCATCTCCAGACAAACTAAAGACCAAGACAAACCAACCTTCTTTATCTGAGTGATTTTAAAATATGCATCATATAGTCTTATTAAAATATTAACTTTGTGGATTTTTCTTTTTCTAGTTTGCCCCTTGTCCTGCAACTTCGACTATGGCGTATGCGGGTGGCAACAACTCATAACGGACAGCTTTGATTGGACGAGACTCAGTGGACCCACCCCTTCTGAATTGACAGGGCCGTCTCAGGACCACAGTACTGGATGTAAGTGAACAGAATAATGCTGCTGGAATGGATTATTTCTTTACAAGCCAGTTAATAACAGATTCATACATTAAAAACAGTATAAAATATTTGGACAGTGGTAACACAAGTAATGATTAGAATACAATACAATAGACAATAATTATATGATGTCTCTGGTCAGGCACTGACTTCAAGTCACTTTATCTATTCTAGTCTCAAAATCTATTTCAAGCAAATAAGGTATAAGATAACAAGATTTTGCTGTTGTTTTCAGAATGGGCTTACCATATAAGTAAATATTTTTGTGTGACAAATTTTCATGACCCTTCCTATTTTTCACCTTTTTGCGAGGAGAAATGTATGTGGATGGTGCACAGGAAAATAAAATGTTCAGTGCTTCCAGATGCTAAATCCCAACACCTAGTTCCACATCGGCTAACCCTGATTATATGCTGCCATAGCCGGTCCATATACGTATTCGGTATGAGATTTTAGGCAGTATAACATAAAGCTGAATAATACAAATGATTAAGCACACAATCATACAAAATAAATAATGCAAAGAATAAAAGTAAAGTGTCACTCCCATAGTAGAGTAGTCCACATTTTGCGAAGCATAATCCAAATCATTAAAAACAACATTGCATATTTCTCAGATGATATAGTTCAGATTGTGTTTTGTGTGTTGATACGTGTTTATAAACCATCTCGAACAGAGGGGCTTGACAATGCTAGTGGCGATGTTTACTTTCACAGCGTAAAATTTAACCAATTTTATTCAGTGGCATTATAAATTACTATAAAGGATTTATTTTTCATGAAGACTGTAGTTATTTGGAGATTTTTGCAGCAAATATTAACATATATGGTATTTCAGTGAATCTGTGTATTCTGGTATCAGCAGCTAAAGAGTGACATGACTTGCCAAGCATTGTTGTAACTTTGCACATTATAACTGCCTGAGTCCTTTTCAGATGGCTATTACATGTACATCGAAGGCGATGGGGTCTACCTTGGGGACTCAGCTCGCATACTCAGCCCTGAGTGCATCGCTAGCGGCCGTCAGTGCTTGCAGTTTTGGTATCACATGTATGGAGTGGGTGATGCAATGGGTCTGAATGTGTACTATCTGGAGATCAGAAAAGCTGTCAGGATCTGGTCAAAGAAGGGAAACCAGGGTGACATGTGGCACAAGGCACAGGTGGAAATCACGGTTTCCGGAAAATTCCAGGTAACCATCAAATTGCACAGCAGATAATTATTGTTTTTTTGTAACACTATTCTTTAGAATAAGAGTAAGGAGTTCAGTGTTTTCAAATGCAATTCCAATCAGATTTACTGTCATCAGTTACTTGCTGAGTGCGAATTTCCCGAAGGGCTGACTCTTAAACCTATTTTGGCATGCTCTTTATTTCACAGTTATTCCATCTTATTTTTGAGGGAATTAGAGGAATAGACTACAGATCGGATGTTGCCGTGGATGATATCTCAATACAGTCTGGATCCTGCTCTTGTAAGTCAAAGTCATGTATGTAGCAATATGTACTGTATGTAGTGGCCTTTTTTATACAGATATTAAGTAGTCTGTCTTTGGCACTCCCAAGACATGTAAGTGATAAAAGTACACTTTTAAAATCCCCAATTAAAGGATCTAATCTCAAAACAGAGATGGATGAGACAGAGAGGGATTAAGTTATTTTATTTATACACATGCATTGTAAAAGACCTTGAAATCATTTTATTTATTTTTCTTCACTAACAGTCTCCTCAAACACAGAGGTGGGCTCAAACCCTTTAACCACTGCAAATCCTGACCCAGGTAAAATTAATGTGCTTAATTTATTTTGCACTGCTTAATACAAATAAATGCAGCTTACTGTAAACTCTGGGTAATTTGAAAATGCACAAATTTCAATTAATTAGATAGAAACACACCAAGGGGCTTCTGAGGTTGTTGTTTGGTCCTAATAGTCAATGAATGGATTTCAAACTTTAGTAATTAGTATAAACTTGTGATCACATTGTGCTGAAGTGAAATGTAAGAAAGGCAAGATGCTTTTGCTGTTTGTGCACTTTTTTATGTACCTAAACTCTTTATATGACACCATTTGCAGTACATTTTTATGTTCTGAAACATTATAAACATTGGTTTACCATCATAATACACCACAGTGTTAATTGTGTAGCTTCCATCAGTTCTAATTGCTGTTAATGTAATTACATATGAAACTGGAATTGTTTCAGCTGCCTTTTTCGACTGCAACTTTGACAAGGACATCTGTGGATGGACACAGCTGCTCACAGACAGCTTTAATTGGATGAGGCTCCGTGGCTCCACCCCTTCCTCTTTGACTGGGCCATCATTTGACCACACTACTGGAGGTGAGGCTATGCTCAAATCATGTGTCTTCCTGGCTGTTTAAATTGAAAGGACAATTTAATATAATCTGCATTTTCTGTGATGTCAGTTGTTCTAATTGGCAATTATAAATAAGTACCATGAAAAAGGTTTTCAAAAGTAGGGAAGCTAGAAGCTTTTGAAACCTTGTAATTAAATGTGGTCAATAAAACATACAAAATAAATAATATTGTAGATGCAGCTAAACCAAAATTACTGGAAGCATAGTAATGGTTATTTGAGGATTGCAAGGATTATTTTAGTGTGGCATACTATTTTGTTTTGCCTGTTTTTGCATTTTAAATTTTCATCTTAACATTTTCATCCACAACAGGCTTTGTGATTTGAGTTCCCTACAGTCTAAATAAAAACATATTGCCTTTTTGTGATAATAAAGTTGTCTGAAATAAGTCCTACTAAAATGTTTTCTTTCTTTCAGAGTGCAGATGAGAGAGCCTCTTCGTGTTAATCACTGTCTGTTTCTGATGGCTTTCAGGCGGCTACTATATGTACATCGAGGGAGATGGTGTTTATAATGGAGACACTGCCCGACTTCTCAGCCCTGAGATTACAGACACAGGCCATCAGTGTCTGCAGTTTTGGTATCACATATATGGGACAGCCGACACTATGGGCCTGGCTGTGTACCTGCTGGAGAACCGAAGAACTCTAAAAGTATGGTCAATGAGGAACAACCAGGGAGACACGTGGCTCAGAGCCGAGGTGGATCTGAATGTGTCTGGACCATTCCAGGTAACTTAAGCTCAGCTGAAAGATATTGAAGGTTTTTCTTCATACTGGAAACATTAAGGGGCTCAAATTGTTATACAGTAAACACTGTAAAGCAATTAAAATACTTTAAGAATGGATGTTACTTTTGTGTTAAACATAGAATATCTGTTATCTCTTTGGTCAATTAAATTGAATATTCAGCCAGAATTACAGTGAGGGTAAAAAGTAATTGATCCCCTGCTGATTTTGTACATTTACCCACTGACAAAGAAATGATCAGTCTATAATTTTAATGGTAGGTGTATTTTAACAGTGAGAGACAGAATAACAACAAACAAATCCAGAAAAACGCATTTCAAAAAAGTTATACATTGATTTGCATGTTAATGAGTGAAAAAAGTATTTGATCCCCTATCAATCAGCAAGATTTCTGGCTCCCAGGTGTCTTTTATACAGGTAACGAGCTGAGACTCTCTTAAAGGGAGTGCTCCTAAACTCAGCTCGTTACCTGTATAAAAGACACCTGTCCACAGAAGCAATCAATCAATCAGATTCCAAACTCTCCACCATGGCCAAGACCAAAGAGCTGTCCAAGGATGTCAGGGACAAGATTGTAGACCTACACAAGGCTGGAATGGGCTACAAGACCATCGCCGAGCAGCTTGGTGAGAAGGTGACAACAGTTGGTGCGATTATTCGCAAATGGAAGAAACACAAAATAACTGTCAGTCTCCCTCAGTCTGGGGCTCCATGCAAGATCTCACCTCGTGGAGTTTCAATGATCATGAGAACGGTGAGGAATCAGCCCAGAACTACACGGGAGGATCTTGTTAATGATGTCAAAGCAGCTGGGACCATAGTCACCAAGAAAACAATTGGTAACACACTACGCCGTGAAGGACTGAAATCCTGCAGCACCCGCAAGGTCCCCCTGCTCAAGAAAGCACATGTACAGGCCCGTCTGAAGTTTGCCAATGAACATCTGAATGATTCAGAGGAGAATTGGGTGAAAGTGTTGTGGTCAGATGAGACCAAAATCGAGCTCTTTGGCATCAACTCAACTCGCCGTGTTTGGAGGAGGAGGAATGACACCAAGAACACCATCCCCACTGTCAAACATGGAGGTGGAAACATTATGCTTTGGGGGTGTTTTTCTGCTAAGGGGACAGGACAACTGCACCGCATCAAAGGGACGATGGACGGGGCCATGTACCGTCAAATCTTGGGTGAGAACCTCCTTCCCTCAGCCAGGGCATTGAAAATGGGTCGTGGATGGGTATTCCAGCATGACAATGACCCAAAACACACAGCCAAGGCAACAAAGGAGTGGCTCAAGAAGAAGCACATTAAGGTCCTGGAGTGGCCTAGCCAGTCTCTAGACCTTAATCCTATAGAAAATCTGTGGAGGGAGCTGAAGGTTCGAGTTGCCAAACGTCAGCCTCGAAACCTTAATGACTTGGAGAGGATTTGCAAAGAGGAGTGGGACAAAATCCCTCCTCAGATGTGTGCAAACCTGGTGGCCAACTACAAGAAACGTCTGACCTCTGTGATTGCCAACAAGGGTTTTGCCACCAAGTACTAAGTCGAAGTGGTCAAATACTTATTTCCCTCATTAACATGCAAATCTATTTATAACTTTTTTGAAATGCGTTTTTCTGGATTTTTTTGTTGTTTTTTTGTCTCTCACTGTTAATATACACCTACCATTACAATTATAGACTGATCATTTCTTTGTCAGTCGGCAAACGTACAAAATCAGCAGGGGATCAAATACTTTTTTTCTTCACTGTAAATAACGCAACTCAGTTTGCTCTTTCTGTTGATTAAGAATAAACTCAGTAATTGCTTAGACATTCTCCTGTGTTCACTATGATTGAAAGTCCATCAGAGTGTAATCATTTTGAAAACACACTGTGCCTTCTCCAGATTATTCTTGAGGGGCGAAGGGGAACGGATTACCGCTCAGATGTTGCAGTCGATGACATATCTATTAAACCTGGAGGATGCTCAGGTAATACAAATGCATAGCTCAAGAAAGCTGATGAAATCAAAGTGAGACAAAATCAGTTACTTATACCATTTCAATCATAAGAAATATTGGCTACAATCCCAAGGGGTTGTATATTTCACCCGATCCTTGCGATTCTACAAGCATTGAAGCGCCTAGTAGAATTTTTTTTTATGCAGTCGAGGCAAGTGGGGGCCGCCCCTGTAGCTCCCGGAAACAAAGGCACATGTATTGAGCCTTCACGATATTGCCCCCACTGTAGTCTATGGAACAACTACCGTGTGCAGCCCCCGGGAGCTGCGAGATGTAAGGCTGAGGCAAGTGGATGCCAGCTTCTGGGGGGGCATTAAAACACAGGATAAAGCAGCGTTTTTATGCCACTAGTGGGGATTTGTGGTAGTTGTTCCATATACTACAATGGGGGCTATATCGTGAAAGCTCAATGCATGTGCCTTTGTTTCTGGGAGCTACAGGGGTGGCCCCCACTCGCCTCGATTGCATAACATTTTCTTCTAGGCGCTTCTATGCATGTAGAATCGTGAGCATCGGGTGTGTATTTCACTTTATAAGTGATTCATAAACAAATCTATTGGTGAATAATTAAACGTTTATAAGGTGTGAACATATGGGAGCAATGTTTTCTTTGTCAATAACATGCAGTTAATCATTTGTGAATGTCACTAGGTGGTTATTACCGGTCTATTAATAATGTTTGTTTATAGAGAATTTATAAACACAATTCATGTGTTTAAGATTAATATAAAACTTGAAAAAAAAATATGATCATCATCTACAATGTTATAATTTTATAAATATATATGATTATTTCTGCAGGTCCATTTGTAACGAAAACAGCTACGTCCACAACCACAATCTCAGGTACAGAACATTCAGAAACAAGCCAATCAGCAATATCATCTACAAATATCCCAAACCAGCCTTCAGCAGCAACAAAATCACCCCAGTCCCCAATATCTTCAACTACTGAACCACAACAAACAACAGTATCATTACCTCCCTACTGAAAATGTACGCAGATTTATATGCATTACATTGTTAGAAAATGTGTATTGAAACATTGTAAATGTGTGGTGTTTGAAATAAGGCATGAGAATCACATTTGAAATGCAAGTCAACAGAAAATCACATAAGAAATGTATGGGAAACACATGAAAACATGATGGAAGGTTTTTGACGTGGCTCTTCTGTGGAGCATGTAGTCAGTTTAGCTGATAGTTTAAATGTCTGGTCAGCTGCCACTCACACTGCTGTGCAGTTTCGTCAATGCGCTCAACGATCCTGCTTACAGTTGTATGCACATTAATTTCTGACTAAAGCAATGTCTGCTACGGACAGCACACCACTCTTCTGAGCACACAGACCCAAGGATAGAAACATATATGATTACAGGCCTCTTCTAAACATGCATGTCAATATTAAGACACGCACACAGGCCACTGTAGTTCAGTGTGGAAAAGGACGATCAAGGCAAAATCCCATACATATTTTGGGAGAAAACAGACGTATGGTAACCTAACCTTATTTATTTTGATTTATTATGATGTGATCATGGTCAACATCCAATGAATGTAACATTAACAATAATACAATAGTAAACACATTCTAGAATAAAACAGAATACATACATTTGAATACACATTTCAAGAACAACAGATGACATGTAATTTTATTAGGTTATTAAATACAATTCATAAGTAATTAGCTAGCAGTAATAAATAATAATAAATTAAAAATCTGTCACAATTTCCATCAATCATTTTGTCACTGTTTCATCCCACACATCCCACAATTCACACGTTCACCACCAGAGGTCATCATCACCAGAATACTAGCTCTCGCATTCCCCAGCAATCAGCCACTTTACATTCCTCGGCACCGTGTGCGTTTCCTCCATCATCCTCAATTCCCATTGGACCAGCACTGTCCTTCACTGCCCTCTGCTCCCTCTGCTACACATTTAACCCCCTCTGTGAGTCGTATTTGATGCTAAGTCTTGTCTTCTCTCCAGTAGCAATTCTAAGTGTTCCCTGTGTCCTTTGTTTATGACCTCTACTTAATGCCTGACACCTGATTCCTGGATTCTCTCTACCAACCTGTTGGCCTGATCTCTGACCCTCTGCTTGCCTTATTCACTACACCTTCTGGATCCTCCTGAACATCACTGTTTGCCGGCATTGACCCCAGCCTGTCCTTGACTATCTCTCTCTCTGCACCTGGGTTCCCCTCCATGGCAGTCCTTCGTTATACATTTTGTTAATAGAAAAACACTGCCTTGTCACAGAAAGCTAATTCTGTTGCCAATCAAAGAGCACTTTGTATTATCGCAGTTGATTTAAGATACATTCAAGGTTCTTTAAGGATCCTTGTTTGCAAGGAACCTTGGTTCAAGAACCTCCATCAACCCCAGGAACCCTAAAAGGTTCTTATTAGAACCTTTACTTCTTAGAGTGTTTGACAGTGTTCTTGAGGAAAATGCGCACCTCACTGCCGACAACTCCTGTCTAGTCCAGTTATTGGAACCTCTAAAAGGTAGTGTTGAATATTATTTTAAATGTATTCATTTTTGTATTGATGTATGAGCAGGACTTAGATGAGAGTAGGTTTCTCAAAACAGCTCAGAAAACAGATGATAATGAACAGAGATTCAGCCCTGTGTATAGAGCTGTTGACGTGAATGTAATAAAAGGCTTGTAAAACTGCACTGCATACAGTAAATTAGGAAGTTAGGAAGATGGCAGTTGATAGAAGCAACAGTTTATCTGTTGTCAAGATATCGAACCTGAATCAACCATGGAACAGTGTTGTTGAATGTTCAAAGAATTGAATCCATGTAATTATCTGGAACCAAAGGTTGAGTAGAAACCTGATAACCTTGTGGCAGACACTGAGTGTATTTTGACTCTTCACATTGCAACATGAAATGAACACAGTGGTGCTAAAGTCTGTTGTGAAATGACAAATAAAGCACCAGCTGACAACTTTACAGTCCCAGTAAGACCCAGACGTTTGCTGTTGCACATTTCAGCCTATCTAAGACAATCAGAAATGCTGGGTTAATCTAGTGCCAGAGGTGAAAAGAGTACTGAAAAATCCTACTCAAGTAGAAGTACTGTTACTTTGATTAAATTTTACTCAAGTAGAAGTAAAAGTACTGGTATAAAAAACTACTCAAGTAAAAGTAAAAAGTAGCTCATTTAAAAAGTACTTGGAGTACAAGTACATAGTTACTTTTAACAACGCCTTGTCACATGATCTCCAAGCAAACACTAACACTATATATATGTATATATTTTTTTTTTCCTCAATCATGCTCAGAGTGCAGAGATGTGTAACAATAAAGTAACAGTTCTATTGATTTAAAAGTTTGTGTTATTATTATTATTTCTAAATGGCTGTAGCTGATATTTAAATACATAAATTCAAATAAAATCACAATACCAACTTACCTAGAACACAAATAAATGTTGATTTAACTTTACTGTTAGTTTATGGGGGGGGACATCACTGGTCAGGACAGGAGGCCGTATTTGGCACAGACTAAAACGAATGACAAAACAGAGTTACCGTTGACTGTAATGGCGAGTGGAACGCCCATAGACTACAATGGGGAAAACAGAAGGACGGTCTATATCTCCAAATCCCACACAGGAATCACGAAATCCTGAAAACACTTTCTTTAAAATTAGCTCATATAAAACATAAAAGTGGAATGACAGGCCTGGAATATGGAAAACACACTGAAAACAGCACAAATAGGTTTGACTACATATACAGTGAGGGAAAAAAGTATTTGATCCCCTGCTGACTTTGTACGTTTGCCCACTGACAAAGAAATTATCAGTCTATAATTTTAATGGTAGGTGTATTTTAACAGTGAGAGACAGAATAACAACAAAAAAATCCAGAAAAATGCATTGAGTGCTCCTAATCTCAGCTCGTTACCTGTATAAAAGACACCTGTCCACAGAAACAATCAATCAATCAGATTTCAAACACTCCACCATGGCCAAGACCAAAGAGCTGTCCAAGGATGTCAGGGACAAGATTGTAGACCTACACAAGGCTGGAATGGGCTACAAGACCATCGCCAAGCAGCTTGGTTAGAAGGTGACAACAGTTGGTGCAATTATTCGCAAATGGAAGAAACACAAAATACTTCTACCTCAGGGTAGAAGATGTCAGTCCCCTGGCTGGTCCATACAGGATCTGTTGGGCGGTCGCCCGCACAGGAACGGCAAACCTGTAGAGGAACGGAGAAAACAGGAGCCAGACCCTGCAGGCGGAGGGGCAATCCCTAAAGATGTGAGCCTCCGTCTCCTTCCCCAGGCAACCCTTGTAGGGGCAGATGTCATAAGGGGCTAGGCCCCTTCTGTGCATGAACACTCGGGTGGGGAGACACCGACGCCATCCAGGAGACATCTTTCTGCGTATTTGTGAGGCAAACGTGCGTAGCGTTAGCCCAGATAAACCAACAGGTTTCGGGAGGGAATTCTTCTATCCGGCTGGTCTCCTGGGTAGATCTCATCTGGCTACAGATGGTCTTATAATTGGTCTCCCAATTCCACATTGCAGATACAAATCAATAAAACACAGAGAAGAGCACAACAATGAGAAGAGTCTTACATTCAGTCCTCTTCATTACCCTCTATATCAGTGAGCTCTGGACAGGGACCCCAGCTGTGTCAATGGGCGGAAATTGTGTATAAAACTATGAATGTGAACACCGGCGAGTTGTGATGATAAAAGCACAGCCACAATAAACACACAGCTGTGATGCTGCACCCAATGCGCTCCTCAGCGACACTGTTTCAATCCCTGTATGGAAATAATGATATTCAGACCCAGGGCTGTAAGCGGCACAGCGAAGGGGAATCAAACTGTCTGTGGCTGCTGTATTCCTTAATATCTGTCCGAGTCTCACACATCCATATATCCGATTCATCCCTGAAATTCTTCATTGTTTCCAGAGCTGTATTTGGATATCAAATTTTTAAAATCTGTTCAGAGGAACTGCATTTTATGACAAATCAGTTTTTCTACTGCATTTGATGTGCTTGTTCATTTCCCTGTGTGGACTGTGCACTGTTCATAATAAAGACTTCCAGCGCACCTGATCTACTGAGCTTCTGAACTGCTTTAAATTCATCCACCTTGACCCCGGATCACACAACCCTTTCTTGTCACAAACACAAGATTTAATCATGTGTGGGAAGTGATGAGGCAACTTTTGTGTTAACAGCAATTATATTGCAATCTCTATATTTAGAACATTGTACACAATGTGGAAGTGTTGGTATATGTGGTTAATGATTATTATTCATGAGTGATGATGCTGATCATATTGGTGAGATGGAAAGGATTCTTCTACAATGCCAATGAAATCGCTGCTGTAGGGACTAGGATGACCAATCAGACACTGTCAGTAAAACATCAGGCCCTTGAGGGCGTGTCCCAGAAGGGAAATATAAGCCTTGTATTTCCTTGACAAGTTGGTAAAACAGAAAGAAATGTGCTTAACACTTCCTTGTGCTGTTTTACGGCGCATGTAATCCACTCTGATTTGAACTGCCAACTCCAGATCTGTCTCCAGCACACGGGCTAAAGGTCATGGCATCCACAAAAATGCATCCCTTGTTTTTATATACTTCCACCCCTGATTGCTTTCTGCTGTACCCTGTGGATAGAGGGAACTATGGGTTTTGGGAGAACCTTATCATTCTTGTAGCTAATTGTGTAATATTACAAATGACCATCAATGAAAACAGAATGCAACATTGGGCTGATTTCTGTTTTATTATTAATTTAAAGTATTGGCTCCCGATACCGACACACATTCAGTTCAATAAATAAATAATAATAATAATAATAATAATAATAATAATAATAATAATAATAATATTAAACTCTGCTTGGCCGGCTTGGTCTTTCTGCTCGTCTTCTGTCCTCAGATGCCGAAGCCGTTCTGTGATGGCATTTCCTGCTTCCACTTCGGAGGAACTGCTGAGAAGAGAGTTGATTCTGTTAAACACACAACGTTGCCATGTAAAAGCACAGTAAATACATTTGTGAATATGTATGTGTGATATTTTCCCTTTGACCCGATAGAATGGAGGCCAATGTGCTTTTTCTGCAGACAAGTGACTTTGATACATGAATACCAGCGCCCAGCCCGCGCACCCCCATATCTGACCCCCTGAGCACTGCTAACTTTTTATCACAAAGCTAAACCAATTATGTAACAATACAAATGTGTGACAATCTGTTAACAGTTCACACCCCTGACTTGGATATATGCAGACAAATCTTCACAAACATAAGAAATCAGCTGTACTTACCATCTCTGATCTTCATTGGCTTGAAACAATGGGTCTGAGAGAGGACGCTCTGTGTAAGAGGGGGTTTAGCTCACTACCATAGGAGCCTCATCGAAACCTCTTTCTGTCCAAGCTGCCTATAGGCCCCTGTGTGTGTCACTCCATCAGCCCCTTCCTGTTTCCTGTTTGTATTTAATGTGACACACACGGGGACTTCCTGTTTGTCGGGACACCTGGTGTGACCCTGTGACCCCTGGGCAGAGCTTCCTCTCTCAGGTGACCGGGGCTGCGTCTGCAACCCGTCGCTGTGTTTCCAGTGGGAAGCGCTGCCCTGGGGAGGGTTTACTGTGGGACCAGAGCATCGCACGGGAGGGGGCAGCGAGCTGGTGAGGGGGTCCTGCAGCCCAGCTTAAACATTTTACCCGTGAGAACGAAGGGCGCTCGACATTTCATATTTTAACTTCGTTTAATTGTAAAACAGCACACAAAATAGTGTTCTCTTCATTACTCTCACCTTAAATCATGCCAGCGGGTCCCAGACGGGTTTCTGGCCGGCCTTGACAGCTGATTTGTCTCTCAGTCTCATGGCGCCAACCCTTTCCCAGCCGAGATTGAGATCGATTGTGTCACATTATATACAAACAGGAAACAGGAAGGTGCTGTTGGAGTGACACACACAGGGGCCTATAGGCAGCTTGGACAGAAAGAGGTTTCAATGAGGCTCCTATGGTAGTGAGCTAAACCCCCTCTTAGACAGAGCTGGACAGATCACCTCGTGTGACTCCTCTCCCACACCGGTGAAGCGGGCTGGATAGTTCTGCCACCAGCAGCAGCAGAGTCGGATGCCTGCAAGACAGAAACAAACCAGGTTACAGACCACATATCATTTTATACCACCTTCTCCACAATGTGCTTGAACAAAATGTTACATGTAATCAGTTACTTTAACAGCAGATAACACATGAGCCTAGTCTGGGCCAGTCAGACACCAGTCTGGGGTGAAGAAAGTCCCTGCTATATCAGACAATCTTCTTAAATCGATTCTTTCAGCAAAGGGAGCCGTGAATTCAAAGGAGCTCCAGCGTAAAGCACAGTCACCTCCTCGATGGTCGGGAGGCGCCCCCGTGTCACCAGCACCTGGCCTCAGTGTTGGGGAAAGCCGGCCTGGACTTCGGCTGCCTTCCTCTGGACCCGTGGAGTCCTTCAGGAGGGCGGAGAGAGCTGGGAGGAGAGAAACACGGATAAAGGGTCTCCAATCAGAAGCTTCTCACAGCAGGGTCACCAGGGCATATCTGGTGTCATTGGGGACTATTTCATTATTTTATTGGCTCATCGTGTCATCACACAACTGGGCCGACAGCAGGAGACACAGATTATTGTTTCTGTTGTAAATTAAGTGTAATTCTTTAACATTATGTAAGCGTGGAAACGCTGGCATCACAGCAAGCAAGAGCGCGGCCCTCGAAGCCACGGGAGTTCTGGTTGGTACCTGTTTTGAGTTTCCTCGAGGCGAGGAAGCCGCAGATGGTCCTGTCCATGTTCTCGAGGAGGGCCCCTGACACGGAAAAACAACACGTGAGTAGCCGTGTGAGACGCAGCGGGACAGCGGCACAGGACATGCTTAATCTCGCCAATAGAAACAGTAGCATTGAGGACCAAGCTGTCTGTCTCTCTTACTGATGAACACAGCGGCGCTGGTGCGGAGGTCAGGGAAGCTGCTCTTGGAGAGGCGCAGGGCACAGCGCCGATACACGCCCGTCGCGCCGGGGAGCCACGCTCGCTGCGGGGACAGTAACCGGGTTCAGCAGGAGATACCAGAGGCGGTGTACAGACAGCAAGTCTGGAATGCTTCGGCACGCACAAGGACCGAAACCAAACCAGGAACCCACAGTGACTCACCAGTGCAGCGGCCACGTCCCTCACGAAGGACGGGAAGTCCAAGGTCTCCTGGCTCAGGTGCCTCTCGATCAGCTCCGTGAGAGTCGGGCAACCCAGCGCCGGAGCGCACTGCCGCAGGGTCCGCTGGCACGCCTGAGGGGGACACCACAACACCGCACTGTTCATTCAGGCACCAGTCAGACCGCAGGGAAAGGGTTAACACTTTGAGGAAGACCACTTGAACTGCCGTTGGGTTTCCTTCTCTCTGAGCTCATCAGCCGGCTTGTTCCGTCTTCATATTCAATCTCCACATGGTGCTGTCCACAGAGAAACCACTCGTCCCCGTCCTGAGATCAAGTCGCCCTCTTTTTCACAGTCTACGCAGCAGAGATTAAGACCCTTTCCTTCCGATTCCTTTCACTCCACACAGTTACGTTTGTGAACCTGTCAAGCTGACGACCCCACGGTTTGGCCTGGAGCATGATTTTGAAGAACGACTGGCTACCAAAACTACCACCGAGGTAAAGACACTCATTGGGTCTCCGTGGCCCGGTGTACTTACCTGGGGGACGGCCGGGCGCGGGTCCTGCAGGTGCAGCAGCAGCATGGCCAGCGAGCCGTGGCACTGCTTCTGGAGAGATCTGTTCACAGAAGCCGCCTTCACCAGCTGCCCCAGCAGCAGCACGGTGGCCCCGCGGACCTCCAAGTCCGGCTGCAACACAAGCACAGATCTGTCAATCTCAACGGCATAAAGCTCTGGATTCGATCCGCTCCAGTGATGGAAACGCTGTATAACATCCTCTTCTTTAATTGAAGATGCCGCATGAGTATATATTATAAACAGGCACGTCTTCCGCATGGGACACGACTGCAGTGTTCAATCCTGGAGATATTCCATTCTGTTTCACAAAGCTTGAGCTTCTGTCAAATATGTGTTAGATAAACACAACTGAATGGGTGAATGAATTTGACATATATATCCTCAAAGATAAAATGATATTGTACATATATACAAACTATTGTCCAGGAATAAAACAAAGTCAAATTATTTATTTCCATTCTGCTCCTCAAGAAAGCAGCTGACACACGTGGCTGCTAAACTGCTGAACCAGCACAAGTAAGCGACTGCAGAGTCAACACAGGCAGATCACAGCCATGGTGTTTCTGAGACAGAGGATCTTCTGTACGAATTGAACCGAGGAAACGAAGGACAGCGAATCAGTCCAACACTTACATTCTCCAGGCACTCCTTGGCCGTGTGGTACAGCTTGGGGATGATCCTCTGGGCTGTGCCGTCCTCACAGAAGTGCAGGATGGTGCCCAGACTGGAGACGGCCCTCAGGACAACCGGCTTCCTTTCCACGGCCCACTGGGACAGGGCGCCGCTCAGCAGTTTCAGCTGCTCCTTGGTGTATCTGTGCATCTGAGCAGAGACAATGTAAGAGCACGGTGAAAGAGTGCATTAACAGCATCGATGTAAACACAGCACTGAGGCGGGAACGCCAAAACCTGTCAAAACCACATGGACACCAACGTGACAAGAATGAGCCTTGAAGCACGACGGGTGGATGAAAGACTCGCAGCTTCTCCTCCTCTTGCACACAGATATGATCCCCAGAGAGAGGAGCCGTCACTGGGCCGTTTCTCTTTACCTCCGTGGGCTTCAGCCCCAGCATGGCCAGAAGGCGGACGTCCTCCAGGGGCTCCTCGCACATCTGTAGCATCAGGTTCCTGACCTCGGTCAGCAGACAGCGGTCGGTCAGGTGCGGCGGCCGCAGAAGCTGTGAAAGGGGGAGAAATAAACACAGGTGAGTCTGGAGACACTCTGCAGACGGCCGGACATTTACTGGACACACGCATGACAGGATCACATGACGGTCCCGGGCGTGACACTCACTGCGGCGAAGAAGGCAGCGATGCAGATCCTCTGGCCTCGGTCTGCGCTGCCGTATCGCTCCCAGAGAAGCCGCACCACCTCCGGCAGTACAGGGGCGGCAAACGTCTTCAGAGCCCTGTGGATCAACAGCACGAGGATCAGGGTCTATTCTTGTCATTGATTTTGCATGATTTTTCTCTAAAGGTCAATGTCTCCCTGCTGGGGGTTGATTATGAGGGTGTCTATGCACAGTTATCGGCCGTATTAATCACGCATTAATGAACGCCTGTGAAGAAAGTTTTTGGATCTGCTCTGGGCCTAACGCTCGGGCATGGCTCGTCTTACCTGGTCAGCCGGAAGATGCCCTCGGGCTGCCGGCCTGGTTCCTGGATCAGGCCCCAGTCCTGAGCGACCTCGTCCAGCTGTGCTCTAGACAACAGGACCTGCAGCGACTCCACGACGAAGCTGGAGAGAGGGGCGAACAGCGTCAGCGGAGATAAAGGGAGACATGTTACACGGGGAGTGGTTCTGTTCTGGTGCGACGCTCAGGGTGACCCCTGGCTCCCCACACACACTCTTACCCCTGGACAACGAAGCCTCCGTCTGAATCCTCAGCACCCAGAAGAGGCAGAAGGGCAGCGAAGACCTCGACAAACGTCACCGCCTCCAGGCTGAGCTCGGCCACCACGTCTTGTACAGCACAGGCCTGACAACGGCAAAGACAACAGATTGAATCAGAGTCTGAAGGGAGAGCGCTGTGCATGTCCTCGTCATGAGCTGCTTTCTGGACACTTACCACCGAGGCCTGACTTGTGGTCGTCGACTGGAGCTTCTCCACCAGCGCCCTGAACGTCCAGGGGCCCAGACTGCTGCCCCCGATGGCCCTCCACAGCTCCCGGCACCACTGCTGGTACCAAATGGTGCTGGAAAACACAAGCAGACACTAAGTATGCGCTGACCCGCACCGTGACCGGCCGCCTCTCACTCTCAATAGCGCAGAGAGGCCGACACTCGATAGAAACGAGCTTGTGATCCAAACAGCACGTGGACGTTGTGTGGACACACGTGTGGATATTGAACAGCATTTTTTAAACATTTGACAAGCTGTGGGACTCCAAACATGTCTGCTCCCTTAGAGAATCGTATCCCTGCTCTTCACAGGATGGTTAGGATGATGTTTTAAATGCTCACTGGTCAGCGGGGGTCGGGTGGCTGATGAGGGACTCGATGGCTGCGGCTCTGTCGTGGAACACCAGCTGGAGGAAACCCACCTTTGCGAACTCCGCACCCCCTCCTCCGCACCATACAGCTCCAGAAACGCGTGCAGCACCTGAGGGAGCTGGAGACACACACACAGGACACTAAATACTTCACACACACTTTTCATTCGTAAGTGATTGACATCTAACACTGGGCATTGACTGGTTTACATAATTAATTGTACAGATCTCTTCTTCCCTAACAGGGAGGCCGGAGCTGAGCTTCCTGTCCAGAAGCCCAAACACTTGCAATAGAGATGCTCAGAGCCGCAACAGACGCTCTAACTCACCACTGCGGTGAGCTCATCAGGGTGAGAGCTCAAGAGCTGGCACAGGAGAGCGCAGCAGTTCAGGGCAGAGCTGGGCTGGGGATCCTGCAGTCCAACAAGCAGACCCTGAACCAGAGTCTGCTTCTGACGGGGACAGAGACACTCGCTGACGATCTGAAACAGAGAGACACACTCAGCCCTCGGCCATCGACACAGCAGACCTAAAGGACTCAATATCACTTGGGGTTGGGCGACAATACAAGTACGACACAGACGCCCCTCAGCGCGTGACTCCGGGCTCTGTGGGAGGAAGACAGTGGTCCCGCTGTGGAGACGGCAGGGCTGGACGTAAACCTCACCTGGACGAGAGCAATGCAGGAGTCCGAGCCTGAGGACTCGTCGTGAATCCACTCCCTTACATAGTTCATCTCATCCTCGTCAATGTAACCATCTTTAAAGAAGAAAAAAAAGGTTTAGCCGACAGACAAGGCTTTGTACGCTGTCAAGCGCGCACACACAGACACACACACTGAGCTGCTCACTTCATAGCAACTGTTACCTTCAGCATTCAGCCACATGTCCAGAGTCATCTTGATGCTGTTCACAGCCTGTTGAGCGACCACCGGCCCGGGGTCCCAGCATCTCGGGATGAGCGAGGCCAGCAGACTGGCGGCCGGGACCATCCCTGAATCCTGCAGGAAAGAACAGCCATCCGGAGATCAATGCCAACAGTTTGGTGTCCCAGCATCAATGTGTGAACATGAGCCGCACTGCGCCACTTACTGACAAAAGCTCAATCTGATTTCCTCCATCCTGTAGATGCCCAGGATAGCGCTCACCAGCCTCATGGCTGTCACTTTTGCCACGTCGCACGGAGAGGAACAGGCTGACTGCAGGGGCTGAGGAGGGAGTGATGCCAGATAGAGGGAGTGAACACAAGCAGAACTAGATCTGAATAAACACACTTTTCAAATCTCACCAGATTCATCTCTCATTCTTGTCATGTCAGGGCTCCTTATGGGACAGAGAGACACAAACGATGACTTCCACAGAGATGCGACATTGATCCAAAACGGTGCTGGACAGCAGGAACACCGCAGCGCCACTGAAGGAGTCACAATCTCTGCAGCATCCATATTAGTCTTTAAACATCACTGCCCCTCACTAAGCAATGGCATCTGAAGACACAGGGGCTTGTTCATCGATTGTTGTCCTATTGTAACGTGCAGAGAACACAAGAGTCCAGTCTCTCTGACAGCCGACTGTGCGGCGGTCACTCTGCTGTGAGGCGAGGTGAAATGGCTGACCTCCAGCAGCTCCTCCAGTGTTTCGAGGCAGACGTCCAGAGTCAGCATGGCTGTGAGCAGCACAAAGAGGCCGCATGTGTCGCCTGAGAACACCTCCTACACAAGACAGACACAAGCTGTTAGATACAACCACAGCACAGTATCCGTGTGACACACATTTAACCCTGCTCTGGTACCATGAAAAAAGTTACATTGACAGTACCATTTAGGTAGGGTCACAGAGACCCCATGGTACCACAGCAGAGTGAAGGAAGGTATTTAAATTGAACACTTGTGATCATATCTAATGCCGTTATATTGATCTCATCGTTTCTGTTACAACTCTGTGGCCGATCTCTCTTCCCATTTTTCTCACGGGAGATTTAGGACAGATGATTGAATAGTATTGCTCATTCACCAACATTACACTTATTACTGACGACTCACAAAAGTCATTGTCAGCTCTGGACGTGTATTAAAGGATGAATAGAAGGAGTGGAACAGGATGAAGTGTGCATGAGGACTGTCCTGCAGGTCCCCTGTCATCGTGTCAAGTCAGTGAGCCACAGGCTCCACAGATCCTACCTCGGAGTAAGCCTCGCCGACGGCCTCGCTGTGGCGACTCAGGACAGCCTTGAGACACAGCCGTACAAGATGGGCCTGCTTCACATTGATGGAGGGTCCCACTTGGCTGGGGAAACAAGAGCATAAACATCAAACCCACGTTGCTTTAAATTGACCACTTTAGCCAAAACACGGAGCTGATGCCATCAGACACTCATCACATTAGAGCCGCTTTGATTCAGGTCAGGTCTCTCTATGCACAGCTACTGTGGGGCTGATCTGTCGACAGCACACATCTAGTGCCTTTACAGTCAGAGGTGTTTCCACTGGGTTCAGGCCCTGACCCAGTGACCCATCAAGAGTCAAAACACACGTCAGCCATGTGCGGCGCTGGGAGCCGGACGGCTGCAGTGAAGGTGCGTCTCTAAGGGAGAGTTACCTCAGACGGATGCAGGCGTGCAGGACCTGCTGGCAGTAGAGCGGGCTGGCAGCCACCGTGGGACGATCCCTGATGTATTTCTGTGGGGGGGAGGGGAGAAAACGTGTTTCTGACACTGAAGACACAACACACTTGTACAGACAAACATCCACACAAATCTAGCACTCAAGGAAACCGCACTGACCATCAACACATTCAGCACCTCCACTTTGCGTGGGAATAACACCTCAGCGATCTCGACTGCCTGGGCCATGATGCTCACGCTGAAACAGATGCTGGCCCTGATGGTGGGGTCCTGCAGGAGAAGACACAGCATCTCAGTCTCTGACGGCTGTCACCGGCAATGAACAGGCAGGTGTGGACAACCACACTCTCTCTGGTTTAAGACATATCTTGCCCACCTTGGCGGTGAAGAAGGGGCGCAGTTTGGGCAGGATGTGGCACCTCAGGTATACCCGCAGTTGTTCTTCAGGGATCCGCTGGGTTACGAACCCATAGAAGAGAATCACTCTCCTGTAGATCTGGGCCTGCAGGAGAAAATGCAGCAGATTATCCAAGATGGTGGCCATGTTCTGTATGTGAGCATCCTTTGCTCTTTAGGAGGAAGGTCTGACCCACAGGCTCCTTCCCTCAGGACTCAGATCCGTTTGGTCTTCGATAGTGGCAGCCGTGTTGTGCATCAGCAAACAAACACAATCTGTGTCCTGTGGGCAGGTGTGGACAGTGTGACCAGGCTGTGGATGACGTACCTGATCGGCGCAGCGGACACTCAGTTGAAACGATTTACGATATAGACGTGCATGTTTTGCTGATTTTGCTGAAGAGAAGCGTGCGGTTTGTTTACACCACGTCATCATTCCTGCAGATTATATATTTTTTACCCAACCACAGACCGTGACTCTATGAATATCTAGCCAATCCAATGAAATCCTTTTAATGACGTGCAGAGACCCACAGAAGGTAGTAGCACTGAAGAGGAAGAGGAGTATGAAGAGCAATAATCTGTCACCATATAAAACCCCTTCTCATGTGTTAGCTGTGTGGGAGCAACTGGATCCTTTTCCCTCATACACACCTGTCCAGTCTATACAGGTGTGCAATTAGCTTTTGTTATAGTGATTGATTAATTACCTGATTAATTGCCACGTTTTAACATGTTCACCACACATGTATGCACCCTCAGTCATTTATAGGCCTAATATAGGCTATTCAAGAAGGGGGGCTCAAAGATGGCCAGATAAAAATATTTTTATTTTACCAATATTTATTTTAAGTTATATTGTGCTTTGTTGGTATAATGTCTGCTGGAATGTTAAAAACATTTTCAGTGTTAAATACATCTTTTTAAATTGTAGTTTGTCATTGATTTTGTCTTTGAAAAGCAAGACAAAATAGTAAAAAGCACATTTAGACTATTTCATTTATGCAATGGTAAAAAAATGCTAAAAACCTCGTTCGGTATTTGGCCTTCGGCCAAGTGTTTCATTATATTTGGTTTCGGTTTCGGCCAAGTATTTTCATTTCGGTGCATCCCTACGACATATAAAAACATCCAAAAAGGTTCTTTCACACTGTGTACATTGCGATTCAAGATTTCACCTCCGGGTCCTTGCCCTTGTCCCGAAAGAACTGAAGAGTCTTCTGGAGACAGTCCTCCAGGTCGGCCAGCACACGTGCATCACAGGGGTCCGATGCCTGGTCTGCTCGGCCGTGGTTAGCGGTGGGAGTGCTGACTGGAAGAGAGACGCACATCAGCCGTCAGAAGACATTCAGCTGCCCGCTAAGACCATTGCAGGACACAGACACTGCTCTCGCTATGGAAGCACTGCGACTATAGACATATATATATGGACATAGCAATAAATATTACCCAATACCCATGATTGTCTGTATGTATGTAGGCCGTCTCACTGCAGAATAATAGAACATAAGAACATAAGAAAGTGTCCAATCGAGAGGAGCCCCGTGTCCATTAATAACGAAGTCATCCAAGGATCCTATCTAATCATTTTCCCCACATTTTACAGGTGATGCAGGTGAGACTGATTGGTCTGTAATTTCCTGGCTCAGTTTTGTCCCCTTTCTTGTGGATTGGTATGACATTTGCTGTCTTCCAGTCAGTTGGCACATCCCCTGTTCTAAGTGTCATTTGGAATAATTGAGTTAGCGGCCTATAAATAATTTCCCTCATTTCTTTAAGTACTGTTGGAAATATCCCATCTGGCCCTGGTGATTTGTTTGTTTTCAGTTCTGCTAGTCCCTTTAGTACCTCCTCCTCATTTTTCCTGATCTCTCTTAGGGTTTGACTGGACTGGTTGTTAACCTGTGGCATGTCATCTGTTTTTTCTTTTGTAAAAACCTCATTTAGAACATTTGCCACATCTTGTTCGTTTTCCAAGATACTTCCATGTTTGCCCTTTATCTGTTTCACTTCCTCGTTTATTGACCTCTTGCTGATGTAATATTGGAAAAAGCTCTTTGCATTAGTTTTAGCTCTAAGTTGTCTCTTTCTATTTCCCTCTTTGCTTTCCTGATCCCTGTCTTAAGATCTATTTGCAGCTCAACATATTCTATGTATTTTGTTTAATCTCCATCCCTTTTGTATGCGCTATACAACATTTTCTTTCTATTAAACCATTTTGGCCAATGTTTTGTGGTCCTCAATTTGCAAATTTTTCTTACAAATTTCTTCTGAGCCTCAAGTAGTATATTCTTAAAATATAACCATCAATTTAAACTGAATCTGTATCCAGTGTGCTCCAGTCTACCTCTTCTAAGTGCCACCTCATACCTTCAAGGTTTGCTTTTCTAAAACACTAGCAAGATCACGTATCATTTCAGCCACTGCCCCCATATTGAGCCTTGGGGTTTTAAATATGGAAAGCAATGGCATTAATGTGTGACAGCCATATGCAACGCGCCGGAGACCCTCTGCGTGGACACAGACACTTTGAATATCGGGCCCACAGTACCTTGTCCCGTAGGGTTCATTCCTCTCATCGTCTAATTCTTTACAATTCTTCTGAATGATACAATAGAAAAAAGACAGGTAAGCAAAGCTAAGGTTATGTTACCAATTAAACCAGCTGACTGACGGACAGAGATCTGGACACACATGCAAACCCGCCAATGACAGCCTGTGGACACGGCCAGACTCGGGTACAGGACGCGCATGCGTGCTGCCCCCGGGCTCCACAGGCTCGGTTTATGTGACAGTTTTACATATAAACGTCGTAATAAACAATGGCTGCCTTTACGCCCAGATGAAAATGAAATCCACTGGCATGGCAAAATCAGTCTCAACCACGGGTGTCAAACATACGGCCCGCCAGCAGGTTTCATCCGGCCCGAGATGTTTTGGGTAAAAAAAAAACAACCTTTGCATACAGTTATTATCAACTATGTGTAATAAGCAAAGTAATAGGTTTCTATGATATGATACATTAATTAACACTAGAAGCGCCGACATTTCGAACTGCCTGCAAGCGCCAAAGCCGGTCATTGTAACCGATAGCTCTTTAACAGCTGCGATATAATAATCAAAGGCAAACCATCGTATACAACTCAGAGGTTTTATTCATGAATATCAAATCCAAAATTTACATTTACATAGCACATAGATATATATATATATATAGTATTGAAATTGAAATGTGACCATAAAACATTAATATGATTGCTATAAATAACATCAATACACCTTTTTTTTTCTAAACGCACAATAAGCAAAAAGCTCAAAAACGGCATACAATGGGAATGAAAAAGGTGCAAACGTAAATATTGGAATAATGCTCAAAAGCAATATTTTATAGTTAAAAAAGAACTATTGCATTTATCAAAACATAATTATACACTAAAATAAACATTTTCAACACAGTGTAAACTTTGTTTTCAACATACAGTGCTTTTATTCACTGTAGCTTTATATTTCATTTACTATTTATATTTATCCTGCATACCTGACAGCTCGTACAGTCACACAGGACAGTTTCTGCACTCTCCCTCACACTGCATTGTGACAGCCTTTTACTGCACGAATATACAGCATCGCAATAAATGCTGCTGCGCTGATAATGTCCTGAATCATTATTGTGCTGGATGTGCTGCGTTATTGCTCTCTGTACTGCAGTAACATCGCGTATTGATCAGTGCCATTTGGACCTGCGTTTCACTCGCAGTGTTTTCACAGCACTGACACAGACCCACGAATGATCTGTAATTGCCAGTATCACTGCTGCCCCTGAATCAGTCATGTTCATATACACAGCATTTCAAAACGAGCTCTCTTCAGTCTCCAATCCATGTTTATTTGCGGGTAATCACTGTATCAGCTCAATCTGAGCTCAAACCAGCGAGTGAAAACGTCACAGCCTCCCTATAGCGCACTGGATTTAAAACCTACTGATCACAGGGCAGCTGCATTAACCATGGTATCTGAACCAGCTATTCTGGACAAATGTATAGTTAATTAATTACTCAGATATTCAAACACAATATGTAATTATTGTTGTTAATAGTTGTATGAAATGCTTTTTGTGGCACTTTTTGTTACACTTCTCTCTTCTACTTTTTGTAATTTTACATTTTGGTGTTTTCATGTGCCAACATGCAATTTCCGATTGATTGGTACAGTTATTCTGGACAGACATTTGGCGTTTTATAACACAATATGTAATTATTAATAGTTAACATTAATAGAAAACATGCTTTCTATGGCACTTATGATCGGCTATTAGTTGCACTTCTCTCTTCTACTTGAAATGGATTCTTGTCAATGTTGCATAGGAAAATGCTTTCTGTTCAACATCTGTTTGTTGCAGTTCTTTTGCTTTATGTAATAATACATTGTGTGGTATCTGCAGGCCTTCTTGAAAGATTTCAAATAATAAATCCGCAAGCAGCCTAAATATCCATGTGTAGAGTCAAATTGATTTCAGCAAAAAATTATCCGGCCCACATGAGGTCTCATGTGAACAAATCCACCCTACTACCTAATATGAGTTTGACACCCCTGGTTTATAACTTATTACATTTGAGGAGTTCACAGCTGAAACACAGTATAGGTATTTAATTCAAATATTTAGTGACATAGAAGAACAGGTAAGCGGGAGATATGCACATGTGAAGAGGGTACATTTCTATCTGGCTGGCAGAACCACTGAAAATGCATGACTACGCCACCTAGTGTTTTGATTGAGCACTAGGACTCAAACCTCCAGTACTAATAAAAAAGTGAAATTACAGATTATTTTACCTGGGGTCCACAGCATAGGTCTGCAACACAGAATCAAGTCGGGGCACAATTATTTTATTCAAAACGTTCTTATAGTTTAAAATACTCTAGAACAAGTTTTAAAACAATTAAAAACTGGTAAAGTGAAGTCTTCATGAGAGTACAGTGAGGAAATTACAATGAGGAAAACAATCCCCCATTTTTTTACTTCTGCCCCCAATCTGGCAACCCTGCTTCCCTCACTGCTGCTGGACTGGAGGACTGACTTCAAATCTTTATTGACTGACCAACAGTAACATCACAACACACACTGTGATTGGCCTGCTGAGTGCTGTGAGGGAATGCTTGACATTTGAATGTATTTCTCCTTCATTTATTGGTCTTTTTGTCTGTCATCCACATTTGTTTTTCAAAGACAGCCTCTCAATTTGTACTCTGTAACGAATGCCATTTTAAAAGTACTTACACTTATTTTGTAATATATTCATATTCACAGTCCACTAAGTCAATTTGATGTTCTATAATTCAATGTATACGGATTCTTAAATGTTAGACCAGAAAAAAAACAATTTAAAGTTGAAAAGCTACTCGTGGAAATGCTGGCTTCGGTGCAGGCTGCCAATAATTGCCTTCATTTTGTAACCTCGTCTTTTTTTCTTATTTCCCTGTGTAGCACTTCCATGCCCCGAACACAGCCACCACACAGCTTGTGTCCCCGCCTGCCAGCCCACCTGCACGGACCCCCATGCTTCAGCTCACTTTGATGAAGTCCAGTCTGGTGCAGAAGGCTGCTCGTGCAACATGGCTGACGTATTGAGCAAAGACAGATGTGTGTCATTACAGAACTGCAGCTGCCAGGACAGCAAGGGTGATTACCACGATGTACGTTTCCTGGCGGTGATAACATTGTCTGTTTCATAAATCATTATCTCCTTTAATTCGAAAGAGCAAATTCGATATAATCATCTTGTTTACTAGTGGGTGAAAATTTCATATGAAAACATAATCAGTTAAAGTATGTACTGTAACAGAAAATATCAATCACAAGGTGCAGTTTAAGGGGCTGAACTGATACAAATCCCTGCCTTTACATGTAAATAATGTAAAAGAGAATACTGAAATTAAAACCAAACTTAATGCGACAGATGTGTATGTTAGATGAGGCCTACAGTGTGGAATGTGCATCTATTCGATCTTTCAGATGGGGGATTTCTGGATCACTGAGCACTGCTCCCAGACATGCCAGTGCGAGGAGAGCGGTGACGCGATGAGAATTGAGTGTGATGAGTTTGACTGCTGTGACCACTCCAGTTGTTCTCTCAGCGGTGAAGGGGAGTAAAGGTGCCAGACACAGGTATACAACATGGGCTTTTTTAGATGATTTTTAAACATACAGTTCCAAATGTGCCGCAGGAAGAATGGTGCCATATTCCCCATTAAAGGCAGAGTAACATGTCCTTTTCTGTAAGGACAGCAATGGTCAATAATTCCAAAGCTGGGCCAACATGAAAACATTAGAGGAATAAATACTAAATTGGGAACGATTGCCTTTTTTATTTTGATTGTGCACTTGATTCTTTTGATAATATCATTGCATGTGTGTGTGTGTGTGCTTATCATTTTTCTGTGGTAAAGTATGAAAAACAGATATTGATCAGTGTGTGAAAACCTTTACACATATAATCATTCCTATATTAAAAAATAAATTGAATAGAGATCACAGATTTGTTTTCATAGGAGACCCGGGGAGGTTGTGTTTGTCATTATCTCAAATGTCCCTGCTGTCTTCTGCAGAGGACGATCTGTCTGTGTTTTCAGATTTCAGCAAGTGCTCTGTGTCGGGGGCTCCTGCGTACGGGACCGTCGATGGTTTGAAGCACGACTTTGAAGGCCCTGACTCATACATCCAGGTCCAAACTGCTGGCATTCTCCAGAATTTGACATCTACATTGAGGGCATCCATGGCCTTGAGATTGATGATGATGATGATGATGAAGATGATGAATAAAAGGATGCTGATGATGACAATGAAGATTTGACCAATCTAACAGAGGTGAAAATCAAAGTCTACAACCATACAGTGGAATTCAAGGAAAAAAAGGAGCTTGGGGTAAATATGAGATTCCTTTTAAAACTGTCAGTCACACAAAACATGTATATGGTTTATGTAAAGTCTATAAATATTATATAAAATGCCTTTACTTGTCAGGATTAACAATCAAAAGGTCTATATGAACCCCTTCAAATGTAGGAAGTTGTGTAACTCACTTAGCTCTTGGTCTTGTGTGTCGACAGAGTTTGATTTATTGATCAGTAATCTCAAAATAGAGAAGGATTTGGTGAATAAATGGACAGAAAGTGTTTAATTCTCTTTTTGTATACGTTGCATTTCTCGGTGGGTTACATTTATTTCATTTATGTGTGCGTGTGTTGTACAAATAAAATGTAGCTGGATGGTGAACAGGTCCACCCACCCGCATTTCCCCACAAAGGACTGAGAATCCTACAGGAGTCCCGGAGTATCTTCTTAGAGACAGACTTCGGCCTGTCCGTGTGTAAAATAGACATCTATGATCAGATTGAATCCTCCTCTATGATACAAAATGAAGTCGGGTCCATTAAAGACATCTCACACTTTGTCTTGAAGGAAAAGGGATTCTATGTGCAATATGCGTTTGATGAAAACTCTGTTATGTAGATAGATCCCATCCTCCCATCTACTTAGTTTTAGTGTTTTTGTCCTCTTGGGATCCTTGGGATTAGATATCCTCTGCTTTATCAAAGATGAAGTCTGTTACCTCTTTCTTTCCCTCAGAAATAACTCTTCCATACACCTATCAGGGCAAGGTAGCTGGGCTGTGCGGTAATTTCGATGGAAAGGAGAAGAATGACTTTATGAAGCCAGATGGGAGCTGGGCGAAGGATGTGGGTGACTTGGGTCCAAACACACAAGAGTCTCAGACAGAGGTATACCTCATAGATTGCATAGACTTGGCGTTGTTACCTGTATTTTAATTTGTATCCTTAATTGATACAAATGAAGGCCTTAAATGAACCCAGGTGGTAATAACCATGCACTCCTGTTGATCAGCACCAGTTGATTAAACAAACATTACTAAACTAATTAAACAAACATTAAACGAGTATTTAAACAATAATCATTAGTCCACATCCCTTCCCAGCCTTTCATTCTACATGCTACATCTCTCGGCAAACTACTGTGTAATGATGATCAATTTCTTCTTTGCTTTACATGAACTACGTTGTACTGCACAATTTAGTTTCACATTTTCCACAGAACGCATCGCAGCCCTTACGTGAAAGTTCACCTTTGCCTGGAACAATTCAATCTGAAATGTCAGTATATTGCGCCGTCCCTTCGGGGGGTTATTTCGATGCGTACATGACAGGATCTTAAGAGCACTGTTAATGTCTTCTGCTGTTGAGCAAATGGAATTGTGTGGGTTTAGCTAACGATGCTGCTCTCTCTCTCTCAATCTCTCCCCTTTAAGACAAAGCTCTTCAGACGAATCCAAACTGATCTCTGCAACTTTGTTTCAGTGCACAGAGCAGCGCAGGAGCCTTTTGAACAGCATCAGTTACTGCAGTGTTATTTCTGACACTTGTCACATTGTCCTTCCCCCGGAGGATTATCAGGGGTGAGCAGATTTGGTTTAGGCCCTTGTCCGTCCCACAGTATCACCCTCTTCATCAGTGGGCTCGATACATGGAAGACCTGAATAAGCTTTTGAGTTCATAGTGGGCTGAGCTGACCAACTGGGAATTCCACAATTGAGGAAAAGTGGGGAAGAATAATAGAAGATTTCTTTTTTTGGTGTCATTAGGATTAATTTGATCCTTTCCCCTCTCTAGAAAGTGTGTGGCGGACCAGTGTTCCTCTTTTAACAACACCAGCAGGTTATGTAAAAACTTGGCACTCTACGCACACGCCTGTCAGGAAAGAGGGATCTCTATCGGAGATTGGCAGGCCGGCAGTCTGTGCGTTAATGAGAACCCACTCTGACTGCGTTGACAACTCACAGGGGAGAACTGACAAACGACACCCCGGATGGACTGCGAAGTTGATAAGAAATTGATTGATAGTGTCTTTAGAAAGCAGTACAAATTTTAAGCTAGCTTTCAAGTCCGTAATAAAACACGGCGCCGCTTCGAAACGTTGATAACGCTGAATTTAGGAGGAGAGCCGTCGAATAAATCTCAGCTGACAAACGACATGACAAGCATTTGCAGTGACTGACTGATAAATTAAGCAAATGATGTTTACATTATGACATATGTTATTGTGAAGATGACATCTTTGCGTTTGGGGGCTATTTCTGATTATGCATTAGAAAAAACACTTGAGAACATATTTGTTTTTGAGGGTGAACTGAAGCATACCAATTTAAACATTATCATACAGTGCCTATAGACAGTCTACACCACCTCAAACTTTTTTCACGTTTTGCAAAGTGTCAGGGCCTCGGAGTATCGTGCATTTTAACAGAGGATGCTTTTTCCACTTGTCTACACACTGTTAAGGGCAAAAAAACGTTTTTGCTGTTAAAAAATGATGTCATAGTTGGATAAGACTCCGCCCCCCTGAGGAAATGCATTCCAGATGAAAAAAAAAGTGTTTGTAATGGCTATCTCTCTGATCTCGCCCAGATATGCAGTGCCCTCAGAACAGCGCGTACCAGTTGTGCATGACCGCCTGCGCCCTGTCCTGTGCCCACTGGACCAGCCCCTGGGACTCTCCCTCCCCCTGTCGAGAGGGCTGCCAGTGTCTGCCAAGGCTTCGTGTTGAGACCGTGTCCCCTACAGGGAGTGCGGATGTACCTACCAGGGAGTCTACAGATTGTCTTTATTGCCCCCTTTCAGCAGCTGAACACAGGGATCACACAGCGCACACACAGTGGCTGAACAATGTTAACTTTTTTGTTTGAATGCGTTAGTTAAAGTTTCCAAAAATTATACATTTCTCTGCATTATATTTCAATAACTAGCATAGATTTTCAGTTAACTGGGATCATCGCTGTTAGAGAAATGTCCGCCATGATTTTGAAGACTTGAATCAAGTCTCCACGTAGTCTCCTCTGTTCCAGTGTGAAAAGGTTCAGGTCCCTCAGTCTATCAGTAGGACTTTCCCTTCAGACCTGGAATAAGTCTGGTTGCTCTCCTCTGAACTGCCTCTAGAGCAGCGATATCTTTCTTGAAGTGTGGATCCCAGAACTGTCCACAGTATCCAGATGAGCTCTAACTAGTGCATTGTACAGTCTGAACATCACTGCCCTTGTTTTAAATTCTACACTTTTGACAATATACCCTAACATCCTGTTGGCCTTTTTTATTGCTTCCCCACATAAGAACATAAGAAAGTTTGCAATCGAGAGGAGGCCATTCGCCCCATCGTGCTTGTTTGGTGTCCATTAATAACTGAGTGATCCAAGGATCCTATCCAAATGTTCCCAAATTTTCAGCTTCAACAACAACACTGGGGAGTTTGTTCCAGATTGTGACATTGTTTGGATGGAGAAAGTGAGGAGTCCACGTAGACTCCTAGGTCTTTCTCATGCGTTATTTCATCCAGTACTATTCCTCCCATAGTGTAATTATAGTGGACATTTGTATTATCTGCATGTAATACATTCCACATTGAATTTCATCTACCAGGTGTCGAAATATTATCTAAGTCCCTTTGAATAGCCTGTGCTGCCGAGATTGTATCTGCTGAGCCACCTATTTTAGTATCATCTGCAAATTTGATGAGTTTGTTAACTATCCCAGAGATTAGGAAAAACATACTCCTCAGCCAACTCAGGATTTCAGCTGCCATGACACGGATTTGAACCAGGGTTGTTGCAACACAAAATACTAACCACTATATGATCATGGCAAGCCACTGAGGGGCTGTATAAGTTTAGTAAATTGTTACATTGTATTAAAGCTGCATACGCTGTAGATTTATATCTAGGTCTGTATACCTGCTAACACTGAGAGATAACAGTGAAGTTTGTTGGGGTTTCTTACTTACTTACACCCCCTCATAGCTTAGCTTGCCAAACTATCCTGGACAATTAGTAATTAAGCCATATTTTGATATAAATGAATAGCACAATGAACACACATGGAATAAAGATTTACGTTGTTTATTTTTTTACTACCCTACAATGTGCTCTTTAAGCAACTTCCAATTCCGATTTCAGATGTTTCATATCCTTATTGTAAGTATTCTCCTAAAACCACACCCTGCTTACCTCTATCATGAGCTTTTTTTGTTTGTTTCCGTAATAAGATATGAAGTCATTTTGCATTTCTACTAGGCGCACATCCACAGACAGACACAAGATTGTATTACATTTTTTTTACTTTTTCTTAGAAGTATATTTAAAGCGGCAGAGACAGTAAGTGGCTGAACGCTGTCTTGAACTATCGCTCTGTCATAATTTCTAGACTTTGTGGTTAGTAACAGGTAAAAGGATAGGCGATTGAAAACAGTTAAGTACTGTTTGTACCATCACAGACCAGACAAAAATGAGGAAATGTTAAGGGTAATAATAATAATTGAGGTGAGTTAATGCTGTGATACACACATGGAAAACTCTAAACGAATGACATGTCAGTGTACATTTTAACGAAAAAGTTCATAATGTAAAATTCTGCTTCATAAAAGGATGTATACTGACTAACAGTGATTTTCAAAGGGGGCAAAACAAGAAGCTGGGTCAAGGTAATAACTCTTTACAAATGATTTTGCATACAATGTCTCCTGTATCCACTTTCTGCATCTATACATAAACTGAAATTGAGTGATTTTGTTCGATTCAGGCTTTAAAATTCTTTGTAACCAACATGTTTAGTATTTTCTACTACAAAATTGACTGTTTTACTTATTTTAAATGGATGTTTGTGATGGATTAAATAAAGTACACACTGGAGGGATTAGGTTAAATAAAGTACCCCTGAATGTCACATTATCGTATACCTGTAAAATATGCTGTTTTACCTACACAATATAATCATATATAATAAGTGGATGAAATGTCCATAGCCTATAAAGTCATGGCATCTTTGTTATACAAACTCAGAACTGAGATAGTAAATCTGATACTTTCTTATATTCCAAGCATGGAGGTTTTTTTGTGTCATCCCTTTGTTCCTGACACAATTTCTGTGGTATCCTTGGCAGTGCCAAGTGGAAGTGTCCCTCTGACGACGCTAATGCAAACTGACACCGCGTAGAGAGGAGGAGCAGAAACGTTCCTCAGGTGGCACTTGACATATTAGAGTGGCTTTGCATATTTGACCTAAGCCTTCAGTGCTGGGGGGTGAGGATGGATGCTCCTGTCGCCGTGGTGTGGCTGTCTCTGCTGCTCTCTCAGGGAGTGGATTGCCAGACAACTTCAGGTAAAGATTGACATTTGTATCTAATTCTTTGTTGAGGGAAAAATAAACACCAGTGAGCAGGATTGTTAAGCCTGTAAAATGCTCTCAGATATGATGCGTAACTTTGGGATAAATCGATTTCATAGCATTGGGTAAAATAACCCTGAACAGACACCTTCAGATACCTGTCATTCGCCATCTATAGGATCACTGTGGAATTGCAGCCCATGTGCATCATGTTATCAATAGCCTAGTTCAGTGGTTTTCAAACCCCCTGCCCTTCTGGTTTTTGTTCCAACCAAGGTCTTAATTGCTTAATTGATTATTCAATTCAATAATTAAGACCTAGGTTGGAACAAAAACCAGCAGGGCAGGGGGTATTCCAGGACCGGTTTGAAAACCCCTGGCCTAGTTAGAGCCGATTTGACCAGGAAGACAGATGCACGCAAGTTAGATGTGAACATACATCAAGAATGGCTTAATGTAATAAACATTTTAAAATAGTACTTAAATAAGGGGGATGGGGCACCTTAATTAGTGTTAAATCACCCAGATCTTATTCTTGAGGGGGTTTCCTAAATACAGGTTAAATAAACACATATATACATTCAGAGAGTGGAGAATGCCAAAAGGAAAGACCAGGGATTCGTGCAATCCACAGCTGTGAAAACATGTCACTATACAATCTCTGCTTAAAAGTAATACAGCATTGTTCCCCTGTTCACATAGGGAGATGTTCAGACAACCCTGTACTCTGCTGCCCCAGGCAAAATAACTACTGTAGAAGAAGCAGCTGCTTCTGTGATGAATATTGTCTGCAGTACAACGACTGCTGCCTGGACTACAGAAGCACCTGTGCAGCAGGTGAGCATTTTCAGTGATATTGTGAAGGGCCTGCATTGCTCGGCTCCCTGTGCAGGTTTCTGTCCACAAAGGACATCCACTGATTCGCTTTATTTAACTGTATAATATAATCCAACCACGGCTGTATGTAACAACAAAAACATATAAAATATAGACTATTCTTATTAATTCACCACCACTTAATTATTAACGATGAAATATTTTGTTTCTGGTTGAGAGGCTTTAGATTTGAAATTAATTACTTAACATGTGAAAAGCCACCTCTGGAAATCCCTTGTGTGAAATATGTGTAACTCAACTCACCCTCTATTATTATACGTCTGTTATGGGGTATGTTCTATCTCCATTGTCCAAAATTAACTAGAGCTCTGGGTTTGCGTGAATAGCAGGCTTTGAAAACAGTGGATACCGGTTCTGTCTCTTGACACTGAGAGCCATAACAGTAAGCTGACATGATTAATTGGCAAAATCCACATTTGTAGGCGAAAAAAATAAAACAAATAAAGAAATGTATTGAACTCCAAGATCATTGAAGGCGGATTAATACAAATGGAGTGAAAGCAACAGTGGGTCTGTTCACTGTTTTTATTGTATGCTGTCTTACTAACATCCCCATTTGCACAATAATGCCTATTATGATTACACTGCTGATGTAAAATCTTCCAGGAAGTGATGTGTGTGGAAATGTTTACTCACAGTTGCGCCTTTGTTTTGTGGTAATTGGGAGAAGTGACACTGCAGTTCTTCGTAACTCCAAAAGCATGTTTGTCTGCCTGACACACAAGTATTTATTATCTTATCTCCCACTTTTCTTTAAGTTCTGTTGCAGACGGGTGGGTGGGAAGCATTTTGGAAATATTTCTGTCAGGGATTGCCCCTCGAGTTTTCTGAACTTGTTTTTCACTGAACCTCCGGCTACAGATTGTCCCTTTATTGTATTGTATTTATTGTATTTCAGTGTATTATTGTACATTTGTACCATTAATTCAAACCCCAGCCTCAAGAGATGAGAATAAAAAGTTAGTGGATTAATTGCGGTTTCCTAATTTGCAATTTGCAATCAGTGCTGCTGAGAGAGGGGAGGGCAGGGGAGATTTGTGTGGCAGGAAAGAGGGGATGTAACACAAGATGTAACATCTGGGGATACAAAGGGGACGTTTACATTTTATTCCCTTAGATACTCTCATAGAAATCAATAATATGTGCAAATAATATTGAAATAGCTTAGAAACTGACATTTCCATCATTACTTATAATTAGTGTTCCTTCTGTTCTGTGAACGATGTCGAGGTTTGTGTTTTGTGTTATTATGTTGTTGCTACACTGCTAACAACTAAATTGTCTTCTTGATTTTCGAATCCAGGGACCATCACAACAACCACAACAACAACAACAACAAAAACAACCCCTCAAGAAACAACAACCCACGCAACAACAACAATTACAATAACACAACAACCACCAACAACAATTAAAATAACACAACCACTACCAACAACAATTACAGCAACACAACCACCAATAACAACAATTACAACAACACAACCACCAACAACAATTACAACACAACAACCACCAACAACAACAATTACAACAACACAACCACAAACAACAACAATTACAACAACTCAACCAACAACAACAATTACAACAACACAACAACCAACAACAACAATTACAGCAACACAACCACCAACAACAATTACAATAACACAACAACCACCAACAACAACAATTACAACCCAACAACCAACAACAACAATTACAGCAACACAACCACCAACAACAACAATTACAGCAACACAACCACCAATAACAACAATTTCAACAACACAGCCACCAACAACAACAATTACAACAACACAACCACAAACAACAACAATTACAACAACTCAACCAACAACAACAATTACAACAACACAACAACCAACAACAACAATTACAACAACTCAACCAACAACAACAATTACAACAACACAACAACCAACAACAACAATTACAGCAACACAACCACCAACAACAATTACAATAACACAACAACCACCAACAACAACAATTACAACCCAACAACCAACAACAACAATTACAGCAACACAACCACCAACAACAACAATTACAGCAACACAACCACCAATAACAACAATTTCAACAACACAGCCACCACCTACAACAATTACAACAACTCAACTACCAACAACAAGAACAACAACACAACAACCACCAAGAACAACAACTCAACCACCAACAACAATTACAACAACACAGCCACCAACAACAACAATTACAACAACTCAACCACCAACAACAATTACAACAACACAATCACCAACAACAACAATTACAACACAACAACCAAGAACAACAATTACAGCAACACAACCACCAACAACAATTACAATAACACAACAACCACCACCAACAACAATTACAACACAACAACCAACAACAACAATTACAGCAACACAACCACCAACAACAACAATTACAGCGACACAACCACCAACAACAACAATTTCAACAACACAGCCACCACCTACATCAATTACAACAACTCAACCACCAACAACAATTACAACAACACAGCCACCAACAACAACAATTACAACAACTCAACCACCAACAACAATTACAACAACACAGCCACCAACAACAACAATTACAACAACTCAACCACCAACAACAATTACAACAACACAATCACCACCAACAACAATTACAACACAACAACCAACAACAACAATTACAGCAACACAACCAACAACAACAATTACAATAACACAACAACCACCAACAACAATTAAAATAACACAACCACCACCAACAATTACAACAACTCAACCACCACCAACAATTACAACACAACAACCACCACCAACAACAATTACAACAACACAGCCACCACCAACAACAATTACATTAACTCAACCACCAACAACAATTACAACACAACAACCACCACCAACAACAATTACAACAACACAGCCACCACCAACAACAATTACAATAACTCAACCACCACCAACAATTACAACAACACAACAACCACCACCAACAATTAAAATAACACAACAACCAACAAACCCCCCAACAACAACCCACCCAATAACAACAATTACAACAACTCAACCACCAACAACAATTACAACAACACAATCACCACCAACAACAATTACAACACAACAACCACCAACAACAATTACAGCAACACAACCACCAACAACAATTACAATAACACAACAACCACCAACAACAATTAAAATAACACCACCACCACCAACAATTACAACAACTCAACCACCACCAACAATTACAACAACACAACAACCACCAACAACAACAATTACAATAACACGACCACCACCAACAACAATTACAACAACACAGCCACCACCGACAACAATTACAACAACTCAACCACCACCACCAACAACAATTACAACACAACCACCACCAACAACAATTACAACACAACAACCAACAACAAACCCCCCACCAACAACAATTACAATAACACGACCACCACCAACAACAATTACAACAACACAGCCACCACCAGCAACAATTACAATAACTCAACCACCACCAACAATTACAACAACACAACAACCACCAACAACAATTAAAATAACACAACAACCAACAAACCCCCCAACAACAACAATTACAACAACACAACAACCACCAACAACAATTAAAATAACACAAACATCACCAACAACAATTACAACAACACAGCCACCACCAACAATTACAACAACTCAACCACCACCAACAACAATTACAACAACTCAACCACCAACAACAATTACAGCAACACAACCACCACTAACAACAATTACAACAACACAGCCACCACCAACAACAATTACAACAACTCAACCACCACCAACAATTACAACACAACCACCACCAACAACAATTACAGCAACACAACCAACAGTTACCAATCCAAACAAATTAGGCAACATCAGTCAAGCAACTTTGCCTCCAGCGGTTGTAAATGCCAGCACTTCAGGATCTCAGAGTCAAAACATCTCTAAAATAACTACAGAAGCAGTAACACACAAAGCATCAGTTTCCTCCACAGCCAACGATGAAATGACAACGAATGAGCCGGGTTTGAGCAGCACCTCGATGTCTCCAGCTCCACTGAACGCAACACACGTCCCTATGACAAGTTCTTCGAGTAACTCAACATTAACATACCCGGATGTCACCAAAAGGTCTTTACCGGTTGCAAATTCAGTGGCATCCACATCCACAGCACTCACAAATGCAAGTGGGACAACAGAAGAGTCTTCCATTACACATCTGAAGTCAAACCCAGCCAGTACAGCACTACCAGACGCAACAATTGACACGACTGGAGCGTCAGAGAAAAGCACAAGTAAACAAGTTACACACTCCCAAGTAGCGGCAATTTCACTAGCAAACATCTCACGTCCGATTACAGTGTCTGCAGGGTCCACAGTTACAGCATCAGTCACTGTACCAACCTCTACAACAGACCGGTCCACAGAATCACAAAACCCAGTCACATACAGTGAGGCTTCATCCCAGCCTGTCCACACACAAAGTTTCACACAACCTGACAACATCTCTGGAATAGAATTAGTTGCATCTTCTACCAGATCTCCAGAGCTTTCGAGTGTCCCTGTGCTTACTGAATCCAGGACCATAACTCAGACTGTTATTGATTCGACAGATACACATAATTCCACCTGTGAAACAGCTGTAGCCACTACAGTAGGCGATGCCATGACAAAACACACAACCCGAGCTGATTTCCAGTCTGTGACAGATAGGATTTGGCCCATTGTGTCAACTACTGGAACACCAACAACAAAAACTGCTTCCTTCTCAAGCAGGCCCTCAGCACTTCCAACTACCCCTGCGATGTCAACAACAGTCACTGCGCTCACAACATCTTCTACAACGCCAGCAGTTTCAAATTCCACTGTTAATAAGACAGCAGCAAGTACTATGCCCCCAACACTGCCAAACGCTTCAGATGGTGACTCTGTTCTTGGAAAGACTTCTTCCACTCCGGCAGTTAACAGCAGAACAGAAGTTGTAGTTGAGTCGAACACAAAGAATACATCAGTCGCAATTAATGAAAGCACAACGACCGAGAGCATGACTCTTAAACATGAAGCCACTCAGGCCTCACTCAGTACGTCAGCAAGTGTGATTCTGACACGTTCAACTGATAATACAGCAATGGTGACCAAAGGGGATCTATCTATTAAGCCAGACAACACAAAAGCACTCAGCACGGCAACACAACCAAGTGTAACCACAAATCACACTCTGCAAAATACTACACTTCCGTCCAACAGCATATCAACGCCTCACTTATCTATATCAGAGACAGAATCAACCACTGCTGCAACCGGGTCACAACCCAACTACACGAAACCAATTGATGTCAATACAAAACCTGCTACATCGGCCAGCACAACTCCTTTGCCAAGCCGAACAAACTCAAATCCCCCAGCATTGTCAGTAATTCCGAATACAACAGAAAACAACCCTCCGTCACACGAAACAAGCACAGCTCCGCAAAGCATAACAACAGTGCTGCCCGATACAAAGACCTTCACCACAGAAAGTACAACGCCTGTCATCAACACAACCATGGCCAAACAGACTAGGACAGCACTAGGGCCTGTGTCAGCTGATGTATCTTCCAATGCATTTCCCAACACAACAGACACAACCACGGTGGTGTTCACACCCAGATCGGAAACATCCACATCGACACTGCCTCCAACAGACACAGGAACCCCAACGACTGCTCCAAACGGTAATGCACATAGGTGTCCTACAATACATGAAAGAGAAACATCTTTGCATCTCAGATCAAATGCACAATAGGCGATGATGGCTTACAGAGGACAAATCCTCTCTCATACCCAAATCCACCATCAAGTATTGAAATTCAAAACAGAATTTAACTCACAATTGTTTTCAGAATTAAGCATTGCCAGTGTTTTATGCTAGATATTATAATTGACAATGTTTGTTATGCCAATGCAGTGTTCCCCTCATGCAGAGCTATTGTTTGCAGTGTAAAACAAGACACCACAAACTCCGAATTAAAGCTGCATTATGGTTTGTAGGCAGAAAGAGAACGATTCTGCGAATGGACGTGTCCTTTCTTATCCAGGCCTCGGCGGGGAATGAAACACTTATGAAAGCTTTACAATACGTGAGTCACTGCTTTGTTCTTTTCTTCTGTCAGGACTGTAAACACATGCATGTATAACTCAGTTAATGAAGTATAAAAGGGAAATCCTCACCAGCAAGAGCCACATGCTTACTGAGATAACAAACCCACACATATGCAAGCACTATTTATTATTATTTTATTTTTTTCACCATGCCCACAATTTGCAAGAAAATGCACTTTTTAATGTATTAAACTAAACATCTACCTATCACTTTAAAGTTTTTAAGCATTTATTATTGTTTTAAAACATGAGATAACTTAAACTATTTGTTTTTGTTGTTGCTCAGATTGAAAGCAAGTTGCAAGATCACATGAAGAGTGAAAACTGCTCTCTGAAGATAGTGAAAGCAACTAAAAAGTGAAAATGTCACTGTGTCAGACGTTTACAGCACCTGCATTGTTTTTATTTTTCAACACAATGGACCTTCTGCCAAGATCTGGTTCTCTTCACCCTTTGACCTATACCTACATACCTGAACTCACTGCACTTTAACCAGAAAAACCAGGCAGTCAATGGATTAAACGTGCTGTGGCTCAGATAATTCAGACAGCTGGAATCTATACTGATTTCTCTAGGTTGAATCACTGACGAACGACTTGTTTTTAATATATAATTAATAAGTAAAGTTTATTGAACTGTAACTGTCATAGAGAAGTAAAGACAGTAGATGAGTACAGGGGACAACTCAATTCTACACACAAAAGCAACTCCTGAGTAAGTCTGAGATTTCAGGGTGTTGGCTGCTCCATCTGCGTCCTTGAATTGGTGAGACAGATGGACAGCAGGCGCTCTGGGATTACAGTGCAGACAACAGTATATAGATTTAAAATGTGCATCTCAGAGAATGTGAATTTTGTCTCATCCTTCCTGGAGCATCACAGATGTCATGGTAGTGAGTTGTGTTCAGTTTAAAGGGGGTGGATGGGGGGTAGTAAAGCATGACTGTGACCTTTCTTTAATGTTATTTAATCAAACAACCATATAGCTTTCTTAATATCAGCTCAACACATTTTCAGATGAGTATCAGTTGTGTAAGAGGCTTTATATAAAACACATCATCTGTAAAAATTTGACAGCACTGTTTTTTATTTTATTAAGTATAATTTCTCTCCAACAAATTGACAAAAGTGTACTGAAATACTTTGTGATGTATGTTATAAATTAACATATTGTTTTTCATCATGTGCATGACAATTGACTGGTTGTTTATTTGTATTAATAAACAACCTATATTATGAGCTTTTTCACATTTAAGCATTTTAATATAATCTTTTTAGCAAACTGTTTTTATGACATTACTACAATGCACAATAAAAACGCACTTTTCCCATTGGCCGTGTCTTCAGTGGTCCAATTTAATAACACACAATCCCAAACAGAAGCCAGTTCAAAACCTTCATGGATTAAATAATGACCTATACTTCTCTTCTGTTAACTCACATACAAAAAAACAAAAAACAATACATGCATTACTTTAACTGCTGTTAATACCTGGACTTTGCTGCTGTTGCACTCAAAAAAACAATAACACTTGATTGTTCATAAATTAATACATAAAAACACTCAAAACCAGTGAAGAAAAACGTGTCCATTCTACAAGAATTCTTAGTAATGTACAACATGTGGTAGCAATTGCCAGTGATGTAAGTAAATGTTGCATCCAGGTGCTCTACTATGTTCCAATTGCCTTGATGATCGTCTGATCCTGTAATTAAATAACAAAAACAAAACGAATCATCCCCCACATTCCGGGTGCAATGCGGCCAGTGTCCGTGGGGGGGCAGAGCGTTTTCGGGGGCGAGTGACGTCACAGAAGAAGCGCAGTCTCGAGGCGCATCTCGGCGGAAAGGAGGCTGTCTGCGCGAGCGCCCCTGCTTCCCGGAAGTGAGGCTGCGTCCCGCCGCGTGTGTGTGCGCCGCCGCGTCGGGCTGGGTGTTATTCATTACTATAACCATGCATGGCTGCAGACGTAGACAGCGCAGGGCAGAGCAGCGGGGCATGCACCCGGACCGGTCCTGAAGCTGGGGGCTGTTGAGACACCGCAGACTGATTTCGGTTCCTGTTTTGCGTTGGATGCTGTGTGTCTTCGCGGTGTCGGCGGTGCAGACGTGTTTCAAGTGCGTGCCCATGCCCGTGCCCATGCCCTGCAGCCGGAACACAGCAGCCGCATTGATCTCTGTTGTCATGCCAGGCGGTGCCGCTTTAGGGTCATTCAATGAATCACATGCCGCCGTTCCCTGTAGAGAAGGGGTTGAAAATGCATCAGCCGTTTCCTTTTAATACAGTTCATGTTCTGTCGATAATGCATGCATGATAAGAGATGTGTGTGTGTAGCTGATAATAGTATTTTAAGTATACTGCACATATAAAGTCACACTTTAAAGTCGTGGTTGAATAGTTGTAATCTGTAAAGATATCAGTAAAGTGATGTTTTCTCCCTTGCTGGCAGAACAGCATTGTACATTTTCTTTGCATACTTATTCACATTTATAGTACAGTATTTATAATACAGTATTTAATTAGGGTATATATTATGTTGATTTGTACTACATTAAAAACATTTTAGGAGAGAGAAACTGTTATCAAATATATATTTTAAAAAGAACAACGAAGATGGGAATAATATACCACAATTGCTGCCTTATTTTTGATTTTGTGTAAGAAAGGGGCATTATTTGTGTTTTCTCTGTATACAAAGTAAATTATGTATAATAATCATTTAAACAATTATGCAGGTTTTGTTTCACTTTGTAAAGTCATGTCTGATTTGTGTCCTAGACATGGCAGCGCTATGAAGAGCTGGGAGGCGGGTATAGCGAGGTCCAGAGAAGGGCATTGTGGGAGTATCGGGTGGCCATGGAGTGTGGAGACCAGCAGGGGGCACTATTTGAAGACCCAGACTTCCCACCTGAACAATCCTCACTCTTCTCTGACTGCATGTCTCCCATCGCACAGTTTCGTGGGGAGATGACATGGATGCGCCCACAGGTGGGATTGTCTCCGTGGTCCCTGAGTTGAAGCTGAAAAGCACCAGTTTGATTTTAGTTTCATAAAAACAATTTAAAATTGAATTTGTAATTCTTATAAATCATATAAATCTGTTTCTACGAAATGCATTTAATCCATGGAACATTTGTTCATCATTATTCAAATAAGTTATACAAATACGTTTCTATTGCTATGAAGTTGTACACGGTTATCATAACATTCTGGTTTTGTGTAATTCTATCTGCAGCTGAAGACTGAAACTCAGGGTAAAAAGTTAAAGACAAGGTTTTTTAATTGGGTAAGAAAAAATGGTGAGGGTGGGGAATGTCTAATGTCTTTTCTTATTCTGAAGGATATCTGCCAATCACCAAAACTATTTCCAGAGAACCCGCAGGAGGCCCACGCAAAGCAGGGGATTCTGGGAGACTGCTGGTTCCTGTGTGCCTGTACCATGCTGCTGAAGAACCAGCACTTACTAGACAAAGTAAGAAGGACGAGACACACATGCCTCTGTTGCAGAATGTGATTTCTGAAAGCTTGTTTAAGTCACTTCATGAACTATCAAATGCTTTATTACTTTTTTTTTTTATGCACCTTAAAAATACAAAGGAATGATTTGGTTACATGAAGCCGGCTTTAAATAAAATCACTTTGCGATCGTGCTGATTTTCATATTAGTACATAAGAATATAAGAAAGTGTCCAATCAAGAGGAGGCCATTCGACCCATCGTGCTCGTTTGGTGTCCATTAATAACTAAGTGATCCAAGGATCCTATCCAGTCTATTTTGAATGTTCCCAAATTGTGGCTTCAACCACATCGCTGGGGAGTTTGTTCAGATTGTGACGCCTCTCTGTGTGAAGAAGTGTCTCCTGTTTTCTGTCTTGAATGCCTTGAAGCCCAATTTCCATTTGTGTCCCCGGGTGCGTGTGTCCCTGCTGATCTGGAAAAGCTCCTCTGGTTTGATGTGGTTGATGCACTTTATGATTTTGAAGACTTGGATCAAGTCCCCACGTAGTCTCCTCTGTTCCAGGGTGAAAAGGTTCAGTTCCTCAGTCTTTCAGTAGGACATTCCCTTCAGACCTGGAATAAGTCTGGTTGCTCTCCTCAGAACTGCCTCTAGAGCAGCAATATCTTTCTTGAAGTGTGGAGCCCAGAACTGTACACAGTATCCAGATGAGCTCTAACTAGTGCATTGTATAGTGATATTGTTCCGTAACACTAACAGTGTTTTGTGTTGATGATGTTGTTGTCCAGGTGGTCCCCCCTGGGCAGCTGCAGTGGGATGACCCCTTCTACGCCGGGCGCTTCACATTCTGCTTCTGGCAGTGCGGCCGCTGGGAGGAGGTCCAGATTGATGACCTATTGCCCTGCATCGGCGCCAAGCCCTGCTTCTCCCACTGCCGGTCCCCGAGCGCGTTCTGGGTGGCGTTGCTGGAGAAGGCCTACGCCAAGTACGTGAGCATTTAATCCACCATTGTGATCATTAACAGAATCATGGTGATCTCATTGGCATCTCCAAATTTGGGTGAACAATGAGTGTGTTTTACTGTCTTAATCGTGGTATCTGTCGTTTCGAGGCTTCACGGCTCGTATGAGCGTCTGTGGGCCGGGCAGGTGGCCGAGGCGCAGGTGGATGTCACCGGGGGTCTCGCCGAGCGCTGGACCTGTAAAGTCGGGCCGAAGGAGGAGTGCCGGGAGGGGGCGGACGCTGCTATCTGGAAGAAGCTGGAGCTGAGCAGCCTGGTGGGGGTGAGGGACCGGTGTGTGATGAGTTGCTCCGTTCACAGCTCCAAGCCAGGTGAGACTCGCTCGGTTCACCGGCACTGCTGGCGTCTGTCCTCGGGCTGATTGTTGGTGTGCTTTTCAAAATCCAAAATGCTGTGTTGACTATTAGATACTGCAATTCAACGTTCAGCGCTTGAGTGTTCCCGACTTTCAGAGTGACTTTAAAACATCAGTACTTTTTTTTTTAAGTAAACAAACACAGATCTGTCCTTTTATCTGCTTTATAGTCTCAGATACTCTTATCCTTTGCTGTGTGCTGTGACGCTGCCTGTTTTATGCAAGACAGGCTGCTTAAACACATTATTGTATGTCTTTCTTCACGCATTAATGAAAATCATAGATCAAAATGTATGGCTGATGTCTTGGTTCTGTGAAAGTTATAATTTTGTATTATATATTGGTAATGCATGCAAACACAGATGATACTTGTCATTGGGGAGAAGGAGTAATTAATAGAGAAGGGCACTGGTAATCAATACTGAGATGCAGCCGCGGTATAAGGATCTCCGGGTGGTCAGCGTAGAGTAACCCCATCAACAAATTGTGATGGATGGCAATAACTAATTTATGTAACAAAACAAAAGGAATAACAAAACAAATCAAGTCAAATCAACAAACACAAATCTTTAGATAATCCACAAATCAGGCTATTTGAAACCACACTGAGGATCTTGTCCTATCCCCTCTCTTTCCTTGAATGAGCTCTGTGATGAGCTTATGTCCACTATAGGGTCTGTAGGTTCCCCCATTGAGCTGTACCATTAGCACATGTCAGAGCTACAATAAATAAGTAATTCACATTTACATTCCCTTATATCAGCGTTCAAATATAATGGAATACATATGAACGTTTCTGGGCAACACAGTGTCCTTTTAAGCACACACACACACACACCCATATATATATATATATATATATATATATATATATATATATACAGTGAGGGAAAAAAGTATTTGATCCCCTGCTGATTTTGTACGTTTGCCCACTGACAAATAAATGATCAGTCTATAATTTTAATGGTAGGTGTATTTTAACAGTGAGAGAGAGAATAACAACAAAAAAATCCAGAAAAACGCATTTCAAAAAAGTTATAAATTGATTTGCATGTTAATGAGGGAAATAAGTATTTGACCCCTTCGACTTAGTACTTGGTGGCAAAACCCTTGTTGGCAATCACAGAGGTCAGACGTTTCTTGTAGTTGGCCACCAGGTTTGCACACATCTCAGGAGGGATTTTGTCCCACTCCTCTTTGCAGATCCTCTCCAAGTCATTAAGGTTTCGAGGCTGACATTTGGCAACTCGAACCTTCAGCTCCCTCCACAGATTTTCTATGGGATTAAGGTCTGGAGACTGGCTAGGCCACTCCAGGACCTTAATGTGCTTCTTCTTGAGCCACTCCTTTGTTGCCTTGGCTGTGTGTTTTGGGTCATTGTCATGCTGGAATACCCATCCACGACCCATTTTCAATGCCCTGGCTGAGGGAAGGAGGTTCTCACCCAAGATTTGACGGTACATGGCCCCGTCCATCGTCCCTTTGATGCGGTGCAGTTGTCCTGTCCCCCAAAGCATAATGTTTCTGGGAGCCAGACATCTTGCTGATTGATAGGGGATCAAATACTTATTTCCCTCATTAACATGCAAATCAATTTATAACTTTTGAAATGCGTTTTTCTGGATTTTTTTGTTGTTATTCTGTCTCTCACTGTTAAAATACACCTACCATTAAAATTATAGACTGATCATTTCTTTGTCAGTGGGTAAACGTACAAAATCAGCAGGGGATCAAATACTTTAATCCCTCACTGTATATATATATATATATATATATATATACAGTGAGGGATTAAAGTATTTGATCCCCTGCTGACACACACACACACACACATTAAACATGCTCTAATATAGGTTCACCTGGTCATGTGCGCTCCCTGCTGGTCCTTTAATGCTGGTTACTGTGCGCACGCTGACTGCGTGTCCAGGCTCTCAGGTACACTAAGTAAGTTTTCAACCCTTTTTGTTTTAACCCTTAGCCAGTTATAAGGGATGTTATTTTAATGGCTGTGTGCACCCAGTAATTAAGATAACAAGTGCTCAGTTCGCTTTAATCATTGAAAGAGCTTTTAAAACCGGCAAGCACAACACCAGATAAAGAAATAAATCCATGTGCATTGTAAACATTTTAAACATTTTCCTGATCTTCCCAATCATGCCTCCACAAGGTATTGCTACAGAATAAACACTGATGTCTATAAGAAGCTGCACATTATATTCACAAAGTTCATAATTAGGGAAGGGGAACGCGTTTCTCCTTCACACGCACAAAAGATGGATTTTTTTTTTTAAACAAAGTTCAGCTGCTTGCAAACGCTTGACCCCAGAGTGGACAGTAGCTTTTCTTGCAATAATAGGCTGTGGGTGTGTGTCCCCTAGGGGCCCATGAGCACTAACAGACTGTTTGTGTGTGACCCCTAGGGACCAGTGAGCTCTAACAGGCTGTGTGTGTGTGACCCCTAGGGGCCAGTGAGCATTAATAGGCTGTGGGTGTGTGTCCCCTAGGGGCCAGTGAGCTGGGGCAGTTCCATGCCTACAGTGTGATGGAGTGGGTGGACGTTAAGAGTCTGAAGGAGCAGGACCTTCGACTGCTGAGGATCCGAAACCCCTGGGGTCGGCGCTGCTGGGGTGGGGCCTGGGGCCACAGGTAAACTTTAACGGGGGGAATAGCACCTTGATTGGGCATTTATATTTGTGCTTAAGTTAAAGCAAAACAAACTGAGGGACTGAAACTTCATCATTAATTAGCAAGCACACAATAGTGCTCATTAATGGAGCACTTGCATGTCTAGACACGTCTGATTCACACCGCAAAACAGTGGCATATATCACCTATTTTAAAGAGAGATGATAGTGTGAATTGCTTGAGTACTCGGGGAGCAGAGTGAGGTCGGATGCAATCGGTATTTATCTTGCACTCATCAGTGCAGGGTCCTGTGGGTGTCTGAACGACCCAGCATGCCCATCTCAATATTAATGAGCGCTGTGAGGTCGATGTCAGAAACGCCGGTAGGGGACCCTGACTTCCGTTCTGGGATGTGTTTGATTGGCAGCGGCGAGGGCTGGAGCCAGCTGGAGCTGGACTGCGCCAAAGACCTCCTGAGCAGAACCGAGGAAGGGGAATTCTGGGTAGAAGAGCAGGAGTTCCTCAGGGAGTTCGACGAGGTCACGGTGGCTTACCCAATCAGCGAGAAGGGTTTCCTTCAAAGTATTCACACCGGTGAGTGTGCTAAACTGATTTCACAATGAATAATACACCGTCTGTTTTGTGACGCTGTAAAGTCAATCTCCAGCTGTGAGATTGCAGTTCGAAGACTCTGAGGAAGTGAGAAGTGTCTGTAAGGCGGGCACGTGCCACCAGACTGACGTTCATCTCATTCTGGTCCAAAGGGAGGGAGCTGCCTCACACCCAGCAGGTCAGCGGCTCCTGGGTCAAAGGCCACTCCGCGGGGGGGTGCCGTAACCACATCAGCTTCGGCAGCAATCCCAAATACTGGCTGCGTGTGAGCGAAGCGGGGGAGCTGCTCCTCTCTCTGTCGCAGCGCAGGAGAGAGACGCCACCTGCTCCCGGCTTTAGGGGCAAGCTGGACGGGCGCTCCTCTGACTCACGCACCCCGGATCCCAGCGGAGAAAGCGGTGAGGATGGGCAGCCGTCGGGGAGGCACCGGCACTACCAAGCCATCGGTCTGCACTTATGGAAGGTGAGCGTTTGCATTTGTGGTTATAACAGGACTGGTTTCGGGATCTGTGTGCTTTTAAACTCGTGGTTCCGCTCCCAGGTGGAGAAGAGACGCTTTAACCTGGCCAGGACCCTGAACAAGCCGCCCTGCGCCTCCACCGACTGCCACTCGTATGACCGGGAGGTGACCCTGCACGCCCACCTGTCCCCCGGCTTCTACCTGCTCATCCCCAGCACCTTCCTGCAGGACGCCGAGGCCCGCTTCCTCCTGCGTGTCTTCTCCAGTGGCCCCCTGTCTCTGAGGTGGGTGGGATCTCTCTCAGCAATTTCACACCGAGCCGAGGTGTGAGGATAGACAGAGCCATTGCTATGTGAGAGGGAGGAAGAGAGGGAAAGAGGGAGAGGGAGAGCGTGTGAGTGAGTGACTGACTATGGCAGTAAACAATTTGTAAATCGCTGCTGCCACCTGTCGATCACATGAAAACCTGCCTAAGTGATGCGCCTGGATGTATTCGCAGTGAATTAAAATAAAACCTAGTTGAATATGCGAGCTAAATAAACAATCAATGTATTGAGGCCTGCAGGGATCCCACAATCGCTGATTGTGTTTATATCACTCCTGTACCTGAGGTCAATCAACTGCCGTTCTCTGCTGCTTTTAATTTAGGATGAATCTGTGTTCAGTCGATTAGAAAATACACAATTTCTATTTTAATAAGCTTTCAAACGAAAATAATTCAATTTTTGTTTCAATTCAGGCGTGCGGTCATGCTTGTCTGGAGCGATGTGCCGTATCATTAGGTTATTCACCACTTTTACTCCCCCGGTTCCTTCCAATTACTCTGCGATGTACGCCCACTGAAAACCGTTGTGCATTGTGGGTATCCAGCTGTACTGTGAACGAACACTTCCTTTAATAGAAGCAGCCGTTCTGGTTGAGAGAGTGTAAGGAAGAGGAAGCCCTTTTGACAGCTGTGTTCTCCCTCCTCTTCCTCTCCCAGCACGGTGAAAGCACCCCCTTCCTCCGCAGTGGCCCTGGAGATCTCACTCAGCAAGGGCGAATGGGAGGCCAGCTCCTCCGAGGGCCGGTGGGTCCCGGGGGCCACAGCCGGGGGCAGCAGGAACTTCCCCTCCCACGTGTCCAACCCCTGCATCCCTTTTGCCGTGAGCTTGGAGCCCAACGGTGCCAACGTGAGGATCACCCTGCGCCAGCACTGCCCTGCCAGAGACTGCCAGCCTATAGGCTTCCACGTCTACCAGGTCAGCGGTTCACTGGCGTCGGCACAGAGTCCACGGTGATTTGGTTGCCCTGAATTCGTTCCGGTGATCTCATGCTGTTGTTGTTGTTGTTTGTTCTGGCTGCAGGTCCCAGGTGGGAGCAGAGGGCCCCCGATCTCTCCGGATCAGGAGCCCCAGGCCAGCTGTGTTCCTCACTGCTACACACAGGAAGTCAGTCTTGCCCTCAGCCTGGCCCCGGGGAGCTACGCGGTTGTTCCCTCCACCTACGAACCCGACTGCCCGGGCCGCTTCACAGTCACCGTGGCCCTCAAAGTAGACAGGTACCATATCGGGAGCCGAGTGAGATCCAGACGCCATAAAACCAATTTCATCTTGTCTATGTTTATATTATTCCGCTGTACATTACAAGCTCAATACAACTCAACTTTCTCATGTAAAACGGAGATTTCCTGTTTCACCCGCTTCGTTTTATTGTTATTGTGTTCTGGCTCGTTTAGGAAAGCAGTGAAAAGCAAGGAGAACTTGGGAAGAATCGTCCAAGAGGTGAGTGCTGTCGCATACGTTCATATTGAGCCTAAACAGAACAGAAACTGGGCCTCGTTCACGAAGGATTTTTATGAAGGCATGTAAAATACAGCTCCAATTAAATGATTTGACCAAATTTTGTCCATGACTGTAAATATAAAGTTTCTCTGAGAAGCGATAAAATAAATGAATTTCAAATGCCAGATAACCAGAATGTTGTACAAATGCCGTTTTCACGATTCTGTTCTTCCAGTAAGCTTGTGTAAACATTTGCCACCATATTTCTAGGTTTTAAATGCTTTCCAAATCATTTATTTTGACTCAATATGGTTACTGTACTTAGTATTTAATCTATGAATCCACTGGGTGGCAGTATTAAGCTGACCCAGTGGGCTCCACATGACTTATTGAGATGTTTTGTAATTGTTCTATCTACCAGTTCTCATGAGCTGGCGCCAGTTGTGGCAGCATACATTTATTTATAAGAATTATTTATTCATTCCTTATCAAGTAAAAATAAGAGCATATCAAATAACGAGGCCCATCTGTTGCATATTAAACCATTTTTTGTTGCACAGAGTAAGATTCAGCATAAACCAAAAAAGAAAATCAGTGTCATATAAGGTGGACACTTTTAATTGAACATATCATCACAATAATTGCTTACTAATTGTGTTTGACCACTTCCTGCTTCCTGTCCACCGGTTGCACTGACCGCAATGGTGATTTAAAGTGTGCCTGGTCTCTGCTGTCTCCCGCTCCAGGTCTCCCACATCTCTGTGATGCGCAGCTAGTCTCGGGAGCCCCCCCCCGGCCCGCTGAAGTTTGCTCAGGCCCTGGCCCGGGATGAAAGGGCCCCGGGGCGAGCGAAGCCGGGAGCCTTTCTTCTCCAGCGAGGGCCGGCTGCAGCGATTCAGCACATCACAGCCCGTCCACTGCGCCAGCACTAATCTGAGGCGACGCGACTCGGTGGTGTAAACACATGGGCCCAATTGAAGGGGCCGGCCAAAACAAAGGCCGCACTCATGGGGCCCCGGGGAGCTAGAAACCAGAGTGACAAACCGCGCCCCCGAGTTTCCGAACGCAAGCGGCAAGCGGCCCTCGTGCGGGACCGGAGAGAGACGGGCCGCTTTGAAGTCGGTGTGGGCCCAAGACATGAGCCCGGGCCACGCACACAGCGGCAGGGAAGGCGGTGCGCAGCGCTGGGAATTTTCCATGTGTGACTGAATGGCCATGCTGGAATTTTCATGCGATGAGAGAGAGAGAGAGAGAGGTCAAGCCCCCCCCCTCACTTTCTTTTAATAGATTGATTTTGCCTATTTATTTATTTATTTATTTGAGGTTTTTCCAGAGCTCTGCCCAGCCCCATTGCTTTCCACCCCAGTGAAGATGCTGAGGTTTTTGTGTTTCCTCCCCCTTTCCCTGAAATCTCTGTTCTATAATTAGGTTTCATAAGCAGCTTTTTTTTAGTGACAAGGCCACTTGCGCTGCCCTTTTTTTCTTTCTTCTTTAGCCTCCCTACTTTTCTCCCCACTTTTATATTTATTCAGCACCAAAGGAGAATCAGACCTGCAGACCTGAAGCCACTGAATGATTTGACCACCTTTGGTTTAGAATTTTGTGAGCAGATATTGTCAGTCTGAGAAGCATGCCTAAGCTGAACTATAGATATGTGTACTGTTGTTTGGATTATTTGTTTAGTATTTTTTTGACTGCCTGTTGGGCACTTTCACAACAACAATGTCACAATGTATATATATATTTTTTACACTTATATGTTATCCTACACGATTACAATGTTGCAATTCTGGAATATTCATGTGTTCTTCAGGGTTCTTTTGGTCAAAAACTTTTTTTTTTACTTTTCGACTTTAAATTAAGGCCAAGCACTTTCCACTTTCCATAACTTGAGTATTAACAAGAAACGCAGCACTTCTGAGGGATGTTTACCAAAGGAAATTTGCCTCATCGAGAGCTGGAGTCATTGCATTGAGGACAGTAGTTACCCGTGTGTGTGCATCTTGGTACAATAGTGATTGGTGCATCAATGCTAGGAAATGGTTCTGTACAAGGCCCAGCATTAACAACCTTCATATTATTTTCTTTGCTGCTAGTGCCTAATGTAGGAAATTAGCCAAGGTGCCTTTGTTACCCCTGCATGATTTATTTTGAAAAGCTACTAGCACATATTTGTAGCACATTGTATGTTCTTTTTGGGTGTATTTAGTAAAAATTGGCACATTCCTGTAAGATGACTCCCTGTTTTGTTTGTTTGTTTTATAATGCCAACTGGCACAATTAGATGATTGAATCGAAACAGCCGGATGAACAGTATTTTGCTCTGGTGTTAGTCTGAGGAACTCATTGAAAGGGAGGTAATTCCTTCAAAGAGAAGTAACATGTAAACATGTAACTGTAACCCACCAAGCCCCCCGGGAATAAATTGTAACTGGTACAGAAATATATACAAATTGATGTATAATAAATGCTATTCTGAAGTCAACGTTTGTTGTTGCTATTGTTTGTAGGGTTGGGGAATTTCAGAATATGTGAAATGGGAATGATAGCTTGCTATACACCGATCAGCCATAACATTATGACCACAATTATGACTGCCTAATATTGTGTAGGTCCCCCTTTTGCCGCCAAAACAGCCCTGACCCGTCAAGGCATGGACTCCACTAGACCTCTGAAGGTGTGCTGTGGTATCTGGCACCAAGACGTTAGCAGCAGATCCTTTAAGTCCTGTAAGTTGCGCGGTGGGGCCTCCATGGATCGGACTTGTTTGTCCAGCACATCCCACAGATGCTCGATTGGATTGAGATCTGGGGAATTTGGAGGCCAAGTCAACACCTTGAACTCGTGATTCATCAGACCAGGCCACCTTCTTCCATTGCTCCGTGGTCCAGTTCTGATGCTCACGTGCCCATTGTAGGTGCTTTCGGCAGTGGACAGGGGTCAGCATGGGCACCCTGACTGGTCTGCGGCTACGCAGCCACATACGCAACAAACTGCGATGCACTGTGTGTTCTGACACCTTTCTATCAGAACCAGCATGAATTTGAGCTACAGTAGCTCGTCTGTTGGATCGGACCACACGGGCCAGCCTTCGCTCCCCACGTGCATCAATGAGCCTTGGCCGCCCATGACCCTGTCGCCGGTTCACAGCTTTTCCTTCCTTGGACCACTTTTGATAGGTACTGACCACTGCAGACCAGGAACACCCCACAAGAGCTGCAGTTTTGGAGATGCTCTGACCCAGTCGTCTAGCCATCACAATTTGGCCCTTGTCAAAGTCGCTCAGATCCTTATGCTGCCCTTTTTTCCTGCTTCTAACACATCAACTTTGAGGACAAAATGTTCACTTGCTGCCTAATATATCCCACCCACTGACAGGTGCCATGATAACGAGATTATCAGTGTTATTCACTTCACCTATCAGTGGTCATAATGTTATGGGTGATCGGTGTATGTCTATCTATACGTGGGGTCTTCAAAATCACGAAAGGCATCGACCACATCAAACCAGAGAAGCTTTTCCAGAGCAGCAGGGACACATGCACCCACGGACACAAATGGAAATTGGGCTTCAAGGCATTCAAGACAGAAAACAGGAGACACTTCTTCACACAGAGAGGCGTCACAATCTGAACAAACTCCCCAGCGATGTGGCTGAAGCTGAAAATGTGGGAACATTTAAAAATAGACTGGATAGGATCCTTGGATCATTAATGGACACCAAACGAGCATGATGGGTCAAATGGCCTCCTCTTGATTGGACACTTTCTTATGTTATAGGCTATACCAAAAGTTTAAATCTTACAATGTATTATGCATTCAACTCTAGATACAAACCATAATAAGGGTTGACTGAACTCTTAGTAAAGGTAATTTCACTTTTTGCATTTGAAATATAAAGGTCATATGTCATGTGATAAACAAATCCTGCACTGCATGTAGTAAGGTGACCTTGAATTCCTCTTCACAGCATCTGGGTAAGTAAAGAGACACGGCTGTCAGGGAGAGAATTAGATTAAATGTAGACGTTGCATTTTATTTTTACATTAGAATATATAATCCCATGAATCCGTTACAAAAACTAAATAAACAACAGTAGTGCTAGTATCGGCGTTACTAATCAAAACGCAATGCATGACCCCCCCTGCCACAACTGCGTGCGCGCTCTGGCTGCGCCGTGCACGCCGCGGTCCTGCGCACTGGGGGGGCAGTCGGACACGCACCGCCGGGACCATGAACAACAAATTCGACGCGTGAGTAAGCGGGTCTGCCCGGGGATGTATCCGTGTAGTAGAGGCAGAGTAGCCGCGGAGTAGTGTGTAGCCGCTGCGGGCAGCATGCGCAGAGGCGTGTCCGGGCGCGAGCGCTGCGCTGCGGGGCGGGGGCGTCGCGTGCGCGGTGCGGGGCCGGGGACCCTGCGACCCTGCGACCCCCACACTGACGGCACAGAGGCGAGGAGCTGGAACCCCCCCCCAGGCCGAGGCTGGATCCCCGGGTTGACAGTGTGCGGGCGCCGGTGTGGAGCGTCTCCTGTGCTGCGGTGTCGGGGGAGAGGGGACGGTGTTCGTGTCTGCACTGTGTTTACAGTCCTGATGTGCAGCCGGTGAGCGGGATAGAAAATAGTGCACAAGTTGTCAAGAAATGCGATTGTGCGGGATTAGCAGCGCTGTCCACTCATTGCAATGCAGAACTGACATGCAGGGGCTGGCGTTTATGTAGCACACAATATTGCAAAAATAATTGCAAATCACGTTTAATTGTAAACCTATATGTACAATATCGTGAGCAAACCGTATAATAATACTACTAATAATAAAGTATATATAACCTCTGCATTGTTTGGTTCGGGTCTGAATACAGGCTGTGTGAAGTGAAACACGTGAAATCATAGTTATTTGAAGCGACAGTACAGACGAAACAGACCATCAGTCCAGTTCTCTCCAGTTCAACTCTCTTTAGCCCCATGTTAGTTTTTGGTTTGTGGCATATTCTTTAAAGGCAATCCATCTTGATGTAGTACTGATCTAATTGTATTCCTGAACGTTTTTTAGCTTTTAAAGCCTCTAGACAGACAATCATAAGTGAGTTCTGTAGAAAAGTATAATAAGGGGACCAAAGGCTTGTATTCCAGTGTTTCTCATTGTCCAAACGGTGTGTGCCTAATGTGATTGGTACCTGTTGCAGTTTTTCACAGTTAAGATGGCACACACATGTCCTTATAAAGTTAGTAGACAATATATTTCTTATGCATATAATAATTTAGCTCTGGGATGGAGGAGTGAATTCTGTTTCAAGAGCTGTAGTGAAGTGAGTAGTTTATTCAATTCAACACAGATAGAATAAGTTTTATAGTAAAAACATTATAATTTTGAAACTTTTAACTTGAAACCTTAAACCTTTGAGTACTAGTAAAGCAAGGCAAAAAGTATGAAAACATGTTGTATAAGTGCTATCTTACAGGAGAGTAAATGACTAAATTACAAGTACTGTCTGAAAAGATGTGTCTTGAGTAAGCGCCGGAAGGAGGTCAGGACTCTGCTGTTTTGACTTCAGTGGGCAGGTCGTTCCACCACTCAGGGGCCAGGGATGAGAAGGAGCAGCTCTGAAGGAAGGAGAGTGGAGAGGAGGCAGAGTAAGTCTTCTGGCACCAAAAGACCGCAGTGGTCTGGAGGGGATGTATGGAGAGACGAGGGTCTGAATATAACTTAGTGCAGTGTGGTCGAGACAGCGGTAGGTGAGGGTCAATGTCTTGAGCTGAATGCGTGCCGCTATCGGGAGCCAGTGGAGGGAGCGGAGCAGTGGAGTAGAGTGTGCGAATCGGGGCAGAGAGACACCAGACGAGCCGCAGAGTTCTGGATGAGCTGGAGCGGCGGGTAGTAGTTGCAGGCAGGCCGGCCAGGAGGGAGTTGCTGTAGTCCAGGCGGGAGAGGACCAGTGACTGGACGAACAGCTGAGCCGAGTAGTCGGTGAGGAAGGGACGGATTTGGCGTATGTTGCTCAGGAAGAATCTACAGGTGCGTGTCAGCGTGGTGATGTGCTGGGTGTAGGAGAGCACAGGATCGAGGGTGACTCCTAGATTTTTAGCAGAAGAAGATTCATAGATTCCAAGTGGATTGAGATGGAGAGATCAGCTGAAGGTGAGGAAGAGAGGGGAAAAGAGGAGATCCGACTTGGAGAGGTTGAGCTTGAGGTGGTGTGAGTGCATCTAGGCGGAGACAGCAGACAAACAAGAAGAGATGCGAGAGGGGATGAGACGGTCAGAAGAGGGAAAAGACAGGAAGATCATCTGCGTAGAAATGGTAACAGAAACCATGGGATCCGATGAGGGTGCCCAGGGAGCAAATGTAGAGAGAGAACAGGAGGGGGCCCAGGACAGAGCCTTGGGGAACGCCTATGAGGAGAGGCTGGGGGGTGGATGAGGAACCTCGGCATGTCACTTGGTAGGTCCGGTCGCTGAGGTAGGAGGAGCACCAGGTGAGAGCAGTCCCAGAGATTCCAAGGTCAGTGAGGCAGGAGAGGAGGATGGAGTGATCAACGGTGTCAAACGCTTGCGGAGAGATCAAGGAGGATGAGGACTGAGGAGAGGGAGGCTGTCCGAGCACAGCTGAGGGAGTCAGTGACTGCCAGGAGAGCCGTCTCAGTGGAGTGAGCTGTGCGGAAGCCGGATCAAGGAGGAGGATCAAGGAGTGAGTGTTGGGACAGAAAGTCAGAGCTGACATTGGACCGCCCACTCCAGGGTCTTTGAGAGGAAGGGGAGTAGGGAGACAGGGCGGTAGTTCTGAGGAGAGGTGGGGTCAAGGGTTGGTTTCTTGAGGAGTGGGATGACAGCATCTTGTTTAAATGCAGCGGGGAAACAGCCAGAGAGGAGTGAGGAGATGAAGGGGAGTAGATCAGGAGCAGTCGCTTGGAGGAGGCAAGTGGGGAGAGGGTCCAGGGCACACGTTGTAAGTTTGTGACGTAAGAGGAGAGAGGAAAGTTCAGAGTCCGACAGAGGTGAGAATGAAGAAAAGGAAGCTTGGTCGGTGGGAGACTTGGGCGGGATGGGAGAGGAGGGTAGACTGTTGAAGAGCTTGCGGATGTCTGTGATCTTGAGGAGAAGAAGGAGGCAAAGCATCAGCAGAGAGAGAGGGAGGAGGGGGAGGGGGGGGCAAAGAGGGAGGAGAAGGTGGAGTAGAGTTTGCTGAGGTTGTTGACAGAGGATTCAAATAATGTTTTTGTTAAATCCAGGAGACCATATTGCCCATGGTTTGTGGATTTATTTAATAAATCCGTCTGTTCTTCACAGATTACCTTAAGGATGGGTATTTTCTTCAAACGTCCACTCTAATCCTAATTGGCATGCATAGTGTGTGTCTTTTCCTAAATTGACTAATGAAATCTTACAGGACTCATTTAGTGTGGTTTAGGCTCAAATTTGAAGATGAGATGAATGATCTAAAACAATATCATCCTAAATAATTAATCCTTAATAAAATCTTGAACATGATCCCTTTTAAGATCTTATAGCTCCTACTATACAGTAGGTTCCTATTTAGGATCCTATACAAGATTGTGTAGGATGGATGGATTTCTACTATGATAAATATTATGTAGCCATTGTAAACCGCAGGAAGGCCCAGTCGGTGTCCCTCTTGCACAGTGTGTGTAATGAGAGCTGTCTCTCTCAGCTTGAAGGATGATGACAGCGGCGACCATGATCACAATGAGGACAGCAGCTCACAGAAAGAGTGTGAAAAGGAAAAAAGTGAAGAGGACAAGAGCCAGACCTCCACCAAGAGAAAGGTGAGGGGACGGAAAACATGGGCACACAAACACAGAGACGTCAACACAATTGTTCTGAGGATATCCACACGATGTACTAGCTATTTTGCCTTCGAAAGCTTTATTGACACATGCAGGGGTTGGGTTACTTGACTGACTGTTTGTCTCCCTCTAGACAGTCGTCCCAGGGGCAGGTGAGCACCCCCTGCAGTACAACTACACCTTCTGGTACTCGAGGCGCACCCCCGGACGTCCCACCAGCTCCCAGAGTTACGAGCAGAACATTAAACAGATTGGCAGTTTTGCTTCGGTGAGTCACGGCTCCTCTGGGCATCCTCCGTTTCTCCGAGGATCTGTTTGCATCAGCTGTGACGTTCCCTGACAGTGCCAGGGTTGGTGCTTTTGCTGCTGTGTGTGCTGAAGCCTGATGTTTCTTGCATTATTTACCATACCGAATTAGCCTGGAGTAGATCTGTTTAAGAGTCTTAGTGAATGTGCAATGAAACCATGTTTATTCAGAGGCAGTTTATTTTGCAGGACAGTTGATTGGCAACGTAGGCTGAAACTCAAACTGGGCATTGCTCAGTATGCACAATAGGATGTGAAACAGGCTGCTAACTAAACATCAAGGAAAGCCAGATGATATCATCGGTTCCTTTAATATGGGTATGAATGTTTGAGCGTTTCTCCGTGGGGAATGCTTTTTCTGGTGTCCATTTGTACTGCTTTTAAACTTGTCCAAGCTGGACTGTTTCCCTTGTCCTTGGCAGTGAATCAATCGGGTTGTGATGCAAGGTGTCGTTTTGCATCCAGATTGAGTTATTAATTACTTGTAAGCTGCCTTTTTCATAGGAATAGGTGTCAGTACTAGCAGCAGGGCACCTGGGGGTGAAGCGTTAGACAGCAGTAACTCCTGGGGAGCGCCGAAAAACACCTGGCCTTGTTGCATATAAAGCATTGCATAAAATCTGAAAATTGCATCCATCCTGCTGTTTATTTAATTGACAAGAAACAAGTTAAGAGGCAACATTAAAATTAAAAACAATTTTTAAATAAGTAGGACTGTTTTATTTTTGTTTTTTTGTTTTTCTTCACAATCCCTTTCTTTTACATTCCTCCAGGATAAGCATGGAGCTGATCTTCCTACAGTCTGTTGGTTTTGCATTTAAAGACTATGAAGGTAGAGAATTTAAAACCTTAGTTGTTTGAACGTGAGTTCACTGGTGCTTTTCATTGAACTTGTCAGTTCTCTCACTGTGACTAGCTTGGCTGTCTGTACTGGAATATTGAAGACGGGTCTTTATTTATCAGGGTGCAGTGCATCTGGTTGCTGCAAACAATTCATTGTTTTGTTTTATGCAGAGTTTCTTTTTCATAAAACAATGGAAAACTGTACAGGAAATAAATAAAACCTAGGGCTCATATTTGAACATTTTTGACTTTTTTCTTTTCTGCCTTACTTATTTTAAACCATTTGTGGACCTTCATTCAACACTGTGGGTTGTTTGATGCACCAGGAAGAAGAATATAATAACACTGTCCTGTCCTGAAATGAGCTCTGATTGACAGGATGTGTGCTCAGGCCCTCTGCTTAAACAAGGTCTGTTTAATCTACTTCCCCATTTCATTTTCTCTTCAATGTTCAAGATTGAAATGCTCTTTTTCCCAGTGGGGCTTGTTCACATAAAGCGCTGCGAATTATCAACATCAATATTATAAATAGGCATATTTCAGAACTAGGATATCTTACACATACATTAACAAGAGAGGCAATTTAAGAATTACAAACTACTGCTTTTAATGCTCCCTTGCTTGCTGAGCAGTGTCTGTTTATGCCATTGAATTTGGCAGCCATCCTTTAGTAGAGCGACTCATCAGCTCAACATTTGCGTAAGGAGGCAGGTTTAGCAATCTGTGTTTCTTGTGTGGTTATATTTTTGTCTCTCCTTATCATTTGAGTCAAGTTTAAGAACATAATTCCAATCTCACTGTACCAAGGAAGCATTCCTTAAACAATATTTTAGGAATAAAAGCCTGGACTTGGATCTTAATCGGCGAAACATTTCTTAACTAACTGGAGTAATGGATTTGAATACACCCATCTTCCTCAATGTACAGACGATAACTGATGATATCTGTTTTTTGTTCTGGACACATTCTTTCTGAAAATGGACGTCTCTGTGTAATGATATGTTCAGAATGGAAACAGTGCTCTATGTTATCCTACATATTGAAGCAGCTGTTGGCAGGCTGCCCTCTCTGTTAACCCTCGAGTGGCAGAAGTCGGGGTGCTTAAACAGTCTTCATATCTTCTCTCTTTCAAAACGCTGGAAGCTGCCAAAAAACAAGCTCAGCAGTCTAGAATTTTGTAACAATGTTTAAACAAGCTTATCATCTGATACTTCAGCTGAAAAGTTTTGCAAGGTTTATTTAATTTCCCTCTTAGATACGTATGTGCTGTGGCGATGAATCAACCCCAACCCGCTTTGAAATGGGTTCCTTGAAGGTTAATTTAACAAGGGGAAGTCTGTTACACAGGTTTAAGTGCTTAATGCCGGAGCGCCCCCGGGGGCTTTGGGGGATTTGTTCAATCTTTTTTTACGGCCATGTAATTGCATTCAGAAGTCTTTTCAGGAGGTGTTTTGCTGACATGGCTACCGTGGCGAATCAGAAAAAAGCAGGCGTGGAGACTGCTGAGAGGATGTGTGACCAGAATTCAATTAAAAGTGTTCAAGTCGAGGCTAGTTTGAGTCACATCTCTCGTTATTTAAATGCACTAGTTCGTTGTTTTGTCTGAAATTATATATATTGCAGTGGCACTAGGTTTGCTCTTTAGTGTGATGGTGGCTTACAGCTACAAGTGTGGTTTGTTGCTGCTAAGACACACGCATAACTATCCTGCCATCCCGCCCCTGTTTTTTGCCCTAGGTCGAACAGTTCTGGAGGTTCTACAGTCACATGGTGCGGCCAGGAGATCTAACCGGTCACAGTGATTTCCATCTCTTCAAAGAGGGCATCAAACCCATGTGGGAGGTATATTCAGAGCCTTATCTTGTGCCAGTTCCCCGTCAGTTTCTTTTAGATATGTTTTTCAATGTTGTGTTGCCATGTATACACAATGTTTCAGTGTTCAAAGTCTTGAAAACATTGTGAAGTTCAGTGTTCAATGTTTAAGGCGTGGCAGCAGTTATATAAAACACATAATGGGTATAAAACAGTCCATCTATGCAAACTATGGCCGGTTTATAATCTGCATGCATGAAATGCTCATCAGTCATACGAGAGGGCATCCGCAACATGCTGAAACATGTCTTCAGACACCACGAGCTTCAGTAACATCAGCACAGAATGCCAAACCATTTGTTTTGATTGTTTTGATGCAGTAATATTAGAGTAGAGAATTCAGGGAGGCTGCTTTTATTCACGGTTAGATGTTATCCATCTGAGTCTCATCTCATCTCATCTGAGCCATGTCTAGTGGGCTGGCAGGGTAATCTGATCCTCTGTGTACACAGCCATCTATTCTTGAGCCCTGGTTTAGCGTCTCCTCTCAGGGGGCACATGTGAGAATGGCTGGGAGCTGATTACTCTGTACTGTGTTTCAGCGGTTGTGTTTATTGTGGGGATCGGATGTGGTTTGTTAAAATTAAATAACCATGTTTTTTTATTAGCACCACTGTTGACATCTTGTCTTGGTTATGAAAAACCATTATGTATTATACTCCATTTCCATTTAAATATTACTGTACACACAAGGAACATGAATAAGAACATAAGAAAGTTTGCCCCATCGTGCTCGTTTGGTGTCCATTAATAACTAAGTGATCCAAGGATCCTATCCAGTCTGTTTTCGAATGTTCCTAAACTGTCGCTTCAACCACATCGCTGGGGAGTTTGTTCAGATTGTGACGCCTCTCTGTGTGAAGAAGTGTCTCCTGTTTTGTCTTGAATGCCTTGTAGCCCAATTTCCATTTGTGTCCCCGGGTGCGTGTGTCCCTGCTGATCTGGAAAAGCTCCTCTGGTTTGATGTGGTCGATGCCTTTTGTGATTTTGAAGACTTGAATCAAGTCCCCACGTAGTCTCCTCTGTTCCAGGGTGAAAAGGTTCAGGTCCCTCAGTAGAACATTCCCTTCAGACCTGGAATAAGTCTGGTTGCTCTCCTCTGAACTGCCTCTAGAGCAGTGATATCTTTCTTGAAGTGTGGAGCCCAGAACTGTCCACAGTATCCAGATGAGCTCTAACTAGTGCATTGTGTGAGTGTAACATGGTGGAATGAAGCTGTTTCAATGCTGTAATTATGTTAGACGTTATCAGACTTTTTTAAATTTCCTGATGTCATGTGACCGTGTCGTCTCCCCAGGACGATGCCAACAAGAGCGGGGGGAAGTGGATCATCCGCCTGCGCAAGGGCCTGGCGTCGCGCTGCTGGGAGAACCTGATCCTCGCCATGTTGGGGGAGCAGTTCATGGTGGGGGAGGAGATCTGCGGCGCCGTTGTCTCTGTGCGTTTCCAGGTACTAGGGCTTGCTTCCACACAGCAGCGAGAGCAGGCCGAGGACACGGGCTGGGCTTAATCAGAGCAAGAGGAGAAGCTAAACGAGAGGTGGCACCGAAATTGGAAACATCTGAACACTTGTAGAAGACCATCTTGTATCCAAACCTCACTAGTTTGATCACTCCTATCCTGAGGGGGATGCCTTCTGTAGGTAGTCAAGTCTTGTGTCTTTATTCGTTTGTTTTTATAGTTGTGACATGATATCTGAAGGCTCTTAGATTGATCCTGGTAGATTATTGGCCTGTAGATGTGATATTCAACAGTATCTTCTGATCGTAGAATGGGCCTTGGACACTAGGAGGAGGAAGAGGTTACCCAGCACCTTTAACCCTGTCTAAAATGTCCACCCTTTCATCTCCGCTTGTGTGTGAGTTTGTAGGAGGACATCATCTCCATCTGGAACAAGACGGCCAGTGACCAGGCCACCACGGCTCGCATCAGAGACACCCTGCGCCGCGTCCTCAACCTGCCACCCAACACCATCATGGAGTACAAGACCCACACGGACAGCATCAAGTGAGTGGAGAGAGGCTGGGCTTACAGGCATTTACACAACCTGTGTGTCTTCCTTCCTTCCTTTTTTCCTTCCTTCATAACATGATGCATAAAGCTGATGTAGCAAGAAGAATACGTTTTTGGTCATTTACACTACCGGTAAAAAGTTTTAGAACACTCAAATTTTTCCAGTTTGTATTGAAATGTAAGCATAGTTTTTAAGTACAGTTTCCTACTCCATCAAAAGGCACTTGGAAACTGGAGAAAACTCTGACAGGAAGAGGTCTGACAGACCCAAAGCCACAACAGAATCAGAAGATAAGTTTCTGAGAGTCAACAGCTTGTGTCTCACAGGACAACAGCTTCAAGCACAGCTTAACACTGGTCGAAGTGAGCAAGTCTCAGATTCAACTGTGAAGAGAAGACTTCGAGCTGCAGGTTTGACAGTCGAGTGGCAGTAAGAAAGCCATTGCTAAGATGGCAAAATAATAAAAAGTGGCACACCTGGGCCATGAAGCACCGCCAGAGGACTACTGAAGACCGGAAAAAGGTCTATTGGACCAATTAATCAAAATTTGAAATCTTCGGTTCATCACGCAGGGTTTTTGTACGCCGTCGAGTAGGCGAAAGGATGGTTCCTCAGTGACACCAACTGTCAAACATGGAGGAGGTGATGGTCTGAGGCTCTTTTGTTGGATCCAGAGTGGGCGAGTGAGTGGCACCCTGAACCAAAACGGCTACCACAGCATTTTGCAGCACCATGCAGTACCCTCTGGTATACACCTAGTTGGTCAGGGGTTCATCCTACAGCAAGATAATGACCCAAAAATTGGGATGAACTGGACAGAAGGATGAAAGAAAAAGCAACCTACAAGTGCAACACATTTGTGGGAACTGCAATGCAACAGTGTTGGGAAGAACTTTCCAAACAATATTTGATTTCCATTGTAGAAAAAATGCATTGAGACACTAAAATGCATAAATTTAAATACAAACTGGAAAAATGTAGGTGTTCTAAAACTTTTGTCAGGTAGTGTACATCTAAAAATACAATGATGGTATTGGCTGTCAGAGCTGTGAATCACATTCACACATTCACTTGCACAATTTGCAAACCCTCGACACCCGTAAAATAAAATATGACAGGAGCACACTGCATTCTTTTGACATCAATATTGTTGTGTATGACTGATAGGCATTGTAAACTTTTTAATTGTTAAATATTTTCATGTTTCATGCTTTTTAAGTTCTTAAACAGAGGTGTTAGTGTAGTGTTGGTAAAACTCAAATGTAGCGTACTTTGGTGCTCCAGAAGTTTTTACATACTAGTAAGGCCGTTGCCAAAAAGTGCACTTTAATAATCAGAGGGAATATAATGATTATGAACATGAAAACAATATATACATAAACTTCCACCTGTGCACACCCTTGCAACCACAAAACTCATCGTCAGTTGTAGCTGTATCCCAAAGTAATCAGATGTTTCCATTTTAGTTAATTGGCCAGACTTCAGGTCTGGATTAATGGGGCACAACACAAATGATTTATAGCGCTGAGGAAGGTACCTATTTTCAGTTCGCCTTCAAATATAGACAAGTGACGCAGATGCGGACACAGACACTCATCGCCTGAAACCACCGCTTCATGCATGGCATGCCAGTTGCATTAAATATGCCTACAGGGTTTCACTCAGACATGGCATTTAGTTATGAAGTTTTTTAACACTCATGTCCAACCATCTCAAGTGGAGATTTAAAACCCACGCTATTGGAGCAATTGTTTGCCAGCGTGGAGATATCACTGCCATTTGTCAAGTTACACAATGAGGGGGAAGTTGGCCAACATCATATTTTGAATTATGACTTTGCTTGCTTCTGGCCGAGTTTCCCCTCCACTTTAGATGGTTGGACTCTTTGTAACTTATATACCTGTATTTAAAACTGTACCTCCTAATTTCAGGACCCTTTAATTGCTGTATCTTGTGCTCTGATTTGCTGAGAGGATGCTGGGTGATTTAACCAATCAGACACCGATGTTTGCCATTCTTCCTTGTTTCTGATTGGACAGGGCTTGGGAGGAGTTCCATGGGCTCGTGAACGCCAGTGGTGGCCGCTGACTGTGGATCCTGTTTGTGACTCCACGGGTAGGCACTGTGTACTAGTTTTACTTCCCCTCATAATACTAGTGATGGGCCAAGTACTTGCACATATAGATCTGTGTGCGAGCATGCGTGTGTGTGTGTGTGTGTGTGTGTGTGTGTGTATATGTTGTGTGTGTGTCTGTATGTCGTGTGTTTCTGTAGTGTGTCTTGTCATGTGTGTTTCTGTAATGTGTGTCTGTATGTCGTGTGTGCGTGTCAATATGTCGTGTATGTCTGTATGTCGTGTGTGTGTCTGTATGTCGTGTGTTTCTGTAGTGTGTGTGTCTATATGTCGTGTGTGTTTCTGTAGTGTGTGTCTGAATGTCTTGTGTGTGTGTGTGTGTGTGTGTCTGTATGTCTTGTGTTTCTGTAGTGTGTGTGTGTCTGTATGTCGTGTGGGTGTGTCTATATGTTGTGTGTGTCTGTATGCCATTTACTAAGGACATGAAAGCTGAGGTTACTGGCTTTATTAGTGTAGTCCTTTCATCATAGTAGGTGGAAATCAATTACATTCACAGCATTGCATGCGTGATACTAAATTAATCAAGTCTAATTTAATTAGTTATTTAACTGCTAAATATAACTGATTAAAATTCAGTTCAAAGCAGCGGCAGTGTGTCCACTCTTATTAGCTTTGCAAAGTGACAAACACTCTTGTGTGAAGAAGCAACACTATGTAGGTGCATTTGTATGGACACATTCAACACAACATGAAAACACAGCAGCACAGAAATATATCTGTGATAGATCGTGTCGGGCATTCGTTGAACATAATTATTAAAAACTGATTTTGATTCAATACTGGGGAAGCAGAATGCTCGCCAGAATCCAGACTACTATAAAATAAGACTGTTTACTCTTATCAGATTTTAGTTTTTTAAATAGACTACTGTCATCACTTAACTGTTCAGCGCCTGCAGGCTTAAGATTGAATAACATGTCCTTCTAATGTCTTTGTGCTTTCCCCCCCGACAGACGATTGAAATTGCTTAGACCACATAGGTAGCCTTTTTGAATGGTGATGCTTTTCTCCAGGAAGCCGGAGACTGCTGTGGATTGTAGAGGCAAGAAAGAGGACACCTGGACTTGATTATCTCTGATTTAACGGGAGAGGGACACAGGTAGACAATTCCTCACTCCCATCTCTTGTGATTACCCATTGACATCCCAGACTGCCATAGACATTGCAGAATGAAAACCCAAGCACTGGGCTGAGGAGAGAGATTTAGCAATGGCATTTGAGACACTGGAGGGCTTAGTCTCTCTGGACTGAAACTCTGCAGGATGAAGGAGCCTTTGAATATCATGTGACTTGTCCGCCACTAGTGGATGGACAACTACTGTTTGAGACCCATAAAGAGGGAGGGAGTTCCCTTTGATGGTATTATTAAGGTACTTTAGGCAATTGCAAAGCTGTCCTACCATTTCAGATCTGTTCTGTAGATGTGTATAGGATACAGAACCATATTTCTGCACGTAGAAATCAGTTTTATAATGATCTCTTCCACAAGATTCAGTTTAAACGTTGATGTTTGACCCGGAAGCATAATCCGAACGGTGACTGCCTTGCCCCTGGAAGTGGATTTAGATTTCCCATGAGCGCCTTTGTAGGATGGTTTGACGTCCTGCCCGTATCGCTGTGCCTGGTCTATAAGCCTGACTGTCCCTGGTTGTTTAGCTGAAGCTTCACAATAGGTCGTAGATGTTTAGGACTCTAGTTGGGGAAGAAAGACCACAGCCCAGTTTGGAAGGTAGTGCAGACAACACTACAACACAGAGAGTGATTTGTTGCCTGATTACAGCAATAAATTGCAGTTATGCACCTGCTGCTATGTATGCAAGTTCTGTCGTCTCCCCTGTGTGATTCCCCGATGTTCTCAGTATAAAATCCCTTAATCCCCGTCAACTACTCTGCTGACAGGACGATCTCATCCCAGGTATTGAGGTTTAAAGATCTGCGTTTATTTTCTAATGCTTCTCAATTGTTCAATTTTACATGTTCAGATATTTATGAAAGTGTCTCTGTCGATAGTTTGTACATAGATTTTTTTATGTTTTTGTCTTGTTTTATTTGATTAAATCCTCCGATGGTACATCACTGTAAATATGCTGCAGAAAAATAAAACCAGCTGTTTGAGGAAAGTATGTTATTCGTATTTGATAATGCAGGGCTTGGTCATTGGGAAAGTTTAATGTGACCAAGCCGTCTGTCGGATTCCCTGTATAAACTGGTTCTGATTGAACTGAATAATTTAACCCCTTCATGTAAGTATTTACTCGATTTTAGTTTTTCTTAACTGTTTTAAGATCTGAAATAGTTAGATGGATAAGTAATTAGCGGCATTGCCTACCAACATACTTAAACATTTATGGGATTAGTGACAAGATTCAACGGTGAACAAAGTAAAGAAATGTTTATTTTTAAGAAAGAAAATTATTGCATACTGGTAAGGTTCATCGTATGTCTGAATAAAGAAAGTTAATTTATTTATAATTCTCAGGAGCACAAACACATCTAGTCTTTTTAGATGTAGTGTGTGTGTGTGTGTATATATATCCACTTCTATGTCCTTAAGTATGTGGTGCCTTTTGTTCAAAGCATGCTATTTTCTTTGTTGCAAACCCTGGATTTGTCACCTTGTAAAACAGCATCATCTGCCCCAAAAAAGTGTTCTCTACATGTTCAGCTGAGAGTCAAAACAAAACCAGTAGGATCCATCTCTCATCAGGTGCTCTGGTTGACGTGTCCGTGATTGGTATGAAAAGTCACACAGCCGGTACGCTGGGATCGCTCCTCCTCGTGAAGCTCTCACTGTGAAGCCGCCTGGGTTTCCTTTGTTCAGCTCATCTCAAAGAACATGTGGTTCTGTTGAATATGGGTCAATGCATAAGGGATGTGTGGATCAAAGAAAGTAGACACCAAGTCAGTATTCCCAGTCCAAATACACAGATGCACCTACATCGTCTTTATAATATCTAGTATAAAATACATAATTGTGAGCTGTAAATGGTTTATTTCTGAGGAAACTCTTCTATGTTCTGCTTTACAAAGGAATTTCAGCCACAATGATTTAAGGAAGGGTGATTTTGTTTGGCACCAGGAAGATGACTTGGCATTAACTCAATCATTGGTCCCTCTAAGAATGGCTTTCAAGAAACCCAATCCATAAACCCTCCCTTATGTACACAACATACTGACTAAAACAAACAAACACGAAAGAATCAGACAGAAACCCCAGGTGATCGTATTTTCCTATTTGCATTGGTTTTATGTGTGTGATGAGCTTACCAACAAGAAAGCAGCAGCCAGCACCAGCACTTTAGTTTTGGGACTCATTTCCAGAGGCACTAAAGAGAGAGGAATGGGAGTTTTTGTAATGGTGTAATAGAGTACAGGATACTTGCTCACTGAGTAAAATAAAAGTATCGCTCACCATCTATCCCAAAGTATTCATGGTCCATGTTGTAGTCTTCATTGAAACCAGGCCATTTTTTCCATATCTTGCCCAGCTTGTCTCCAATTTTGGACACCACCTGGGCATTTTCAAAATCATTAGGCATGATGCGCGCCCATATATATTAACAACAAGGTTGTATGAGAAGTTACATTTACACTGTAGTACCATATACATTGGGACAAGCTTTCATTGACCAGTCATGTATTGTTCCAGACGTCATGTGATATGCAGAGGGTGTTGTGTGGTAATACGAAGATATATTAAAACTACAAACAACTTTTATTGTCAAGAGCCCATCTACTGCCACTCTTTGCGTACAGTCGGAAAACACCCCTCACAGAATTGTGATTCAATGAAGGGATTACCTGAAACTCCTGGTTGGAATAGCAGCGGCAGGGACAGCAGGGGCCCTGGATTCGGATGGGGGAAGTCCCATCAGAGTCACGGATTTCCAGGAGAGGGGTGAACATGCTCCATCTGCACAGAGGTTCAATACCATCGTTAGGGGTTTAAGAAACATCTTAATATACGTTAGGGGTTTAAGAAACATCTTAATATATGAGGAGAGTATTAATTGATACTTTTAATGAATTGAAAGTCAGTAGTGTCATATCTACTTATACACTTTACATGATAAGATTTATTATTGTATCCTTAGCTGGCATAATGCCAATAAAAGTTCAAGAAATACCAGTGTCAACCTGGGGATTTTATTTGTATTATTCATTAAATATTATAAGTATTCTGCACTACGTTTTGTTCTGTATGGAAAGGAAAGATTTGTTAACTGCAGGTTCAATAAAAGCTGTATTTGCATTGCATCGCTCTCACAGAGTCTGAACAACTATTACATGCATTCTATATAAAAGGATTCAGAAGACTTTGGGGGCACAATTTAACCAGCGAGGGAGGCCTGTACACCCTAGGGAACTGATACTCAACCCTGCTCCTGAAGGACCCCCTGCCCTGGTGGTTTCTGTTCCAGCTGAGCTCTCATTTACTTAATCGAACCCTCAGACTAACTAATTTGCTTTCTTTGACTTTTTAAAACAAGTTTTCATACTTAACATGAAATCTATAACCGTTTAAAATAAGTTAGATCTCAGATTAGGCACATTATTAGTTAAATTAGGGTTCAATTAAGCACCCGATTTGTAATACAGTAATTGAAAGCGCAGTTGGAACAAAAAAACAGCAGGGTAGGGGACGGGAATGAATTCCCTAAGGCTTGATTGGTGTGATGCAGTGCAGTGACATCGTTAAGAGGAGACCAATCAGTTGACAGCAAATTCACACGCAGTCTTAAAAGCTCAACTGCGTGTGAATTTGCTGTCAACTAATTGGTCCTTCTTTACCTTTGGCACACGGTGCCAATCAGCTGCTGGTCCGCCGTGAAGGCCCTCATTTCCATCAGACAGCAGCCTAGACAGCAGGCATCCACTCTCAGGGGCCTCTCGAACAGGAAGACCTCCTGGGCCTGTCTGTTGTAGCCCCGGAGAGAGCATGACCGGGCGGGACCGCAGCACTGGAGACAGAGGCATGTGCTCTCTGAGGGACGGAGAGAGAGAGATTGAACCGGAGACAAAACCAAAGGCACCAGATAGATAGCAAAGAGATTTGATGGTGAACGTCAACCACCGTACTGGAAAACATCTTTAAATTAAATGGAACTGAATGGATTTTTCAACTCTGTATACGTCAAAGAGAAGATCGTGGATCTAGTTTCCACAGCTAAAGCCACTGATGAGTTTTACAAAGCATTGTGATCAAGTACCTGACCTGTCCTTCCCACTGGCTTGACACACAGGATAACAGGATGAGGGGAATTCCTTAAATTATACAGGAAAACTAAAAAAAGAAAGTAATTAAATGTCACCTTCAACAGCTACATACAACTGACTCAGGGATCTTGAGGAGATGCTGTAGGACCTCCCGGGCTCACACTGTGGACCTGTGAATCAAGAAGATCCCTCCACTCAGACCTCTCAAAGACAATCGTAAGCATGTCTGTTGAATAACACTTGGCCAGAGTCACTTGAAGACGGTAATTATTGCCAACTTTTGTATCGTTCTTGTTTGGAACATTTCCTCTGTTCTTCTAGTTTTTTCTACAACTCAGAATCCTTCTCACCTTGCAGCTCCGGCCTGGCAGTGATGCAGAGCTGGCTCACTCTCTCCAGCAGCTCCAGGCCTTGTCCACTGGGACCTCCAGCACCCTCTGGTTCTGATGCCGCAGAGAGGCCAGCCTGCAGCTCCGTCTCCTTCAGGTACCGTAGCTCCAGAGCAGCCACCCCTCCCGCCCCTGCCCGACTGGCTTTCCTGTCACGTTCCTGTCCCCGGCCATGGTCTTCGGAGCCCGTGAGCCTGGGAGAGACCCCATGCCCCAGGGAGCGACTGATACCACTGTGCCGGGGCTGTCCTCCACGGAAGGCCCTGAACAGAGACTCGATGTGCCTCTCTCTCTCCAGCAGCCTGAAGGGAACCGGCTGGGCCGTCACGGCCGACATCCCCTGAAATGACATCAGCAGATCTGACCGCATGCCCAGCATCACACCCTCTCCCACTTCCTCTGCGTCAGGGATTCCCAAACTGATCCTGATGGATTTTGTTCCAACCTAACAATAAGGCTCAATTATGTAATTAAGAGCTCGGTTGGAACAAAAACCGGCAGTGTAGAGGGTGCTCCGGGACCGGTTTGGGAATCCCTGCCCTACGTGATCTCCACACTTGACAAGCAAACTAACATAAATGGTAGGTTGTAATAATTTTGATTCGCCTATTGTATACACTGCTTTAGACATGTCCATAGGGCTCCAATCACACATGGGATCAATTCTGCAACTGGAAGAATACAGTCAACCAGTCAACCCACTAGGCCAAACCCACCCCGTGCATCCAAGCTTGATGTCTTCCCATCACTGTTTTTGACTTCTATTTAGTCTGTTTTTGTGTGTCCGAAAGCATTTAGACAGTTACATATCAATTGCGTTGGCCCATTCCTAGCACAGAGCTTTAGGGTTTGGCTTTAGAATTTGTATCACCTGGAACATTTTTGTTGGATAATAAAACCTTTTAATAATTGGTCTCTAATAATGATGCATGTTAAGGGTCAGTTCTTCTCATCTATATTTAAAACTGTTTGCTTGGTTATTATTTAGGTATAAATGAATGATCTAAACTAAAGTGTTACTGATTTAATAATAATGTTATGTAATGATAACAATAGTAACACATCATGTAAAGTCTAATCTAATCTGTCCACTGAAATAGTGCGACCCTTGTAATATTGTGTGTGTGCAAAACATTGTATGCTAGTGATTCTTGAAGCACGTGAGTAACCTTGGATACAAGACATCAGACTTAATTATAATATTATTTTGTGTTTGCTTGGGGGAGGGGACTTGCTCTCTGTTAGTCACGACCCCACAAGTAGAAACACTCTTGCTTTTAATAAAGACCTGTGGTTGTGTGGCGTTCAATCCTAGTCGTGGCCGTAGCAAAGGCAAGTTGGGGCAAAGAGCTGTCAGCAGTGCAGGCTGATTGCCACTGATCTAATTGAGCTTCCCGTGAGGAGTGATGCCAAAACACACACGCAGGATACAATGCCCTCCTAATGGAAGAAAAATACATCTACAGCTCAGCCATTTTTTTCCTTGAAATCATTTTAATTCACAGCCACTCATAGGGATAAAATACTGTGTCTGTTACAAATCATACGCTGATCATAACCTGAGGACAAATGTGATAAAGTGTTTCCAGGAAAAAGTAAAACAATCAACTCATATCTAATGGCAGCTCAGTTCTTCAATATAATACATCCCAGTGGGACATTTGGAAGTTACCATACCATGTTTACACCTTTCAGAGAATGAGTGTAAATGTCCAGTGTCCCTATTTTGAAAACACCCAGATCTTCCTTTGTAATGTGAGAAATGTCAACACGCCACAACCATGTTTAGCATCATCATATGCATTTTGAATGCTCTGAACAATACTTGCAGTCATTTTCTTAATAAGTAAAAATAAATACAAAATCCGAGTTTGGTTGTAATATTCAACCCACTTCACAATCATAAATGTAGTTGATCCTGACTTTTCATTAGTAGGGGCAACAAACGTGAACTAAAAAACGCCATCAAGTCACATATATGGAATAACAGTTGGTAAGGGTTTTAACTCCAAAGGTACAAGCAACACCTTCACAGAAATAACCTTAAAACTATTAAGAGTTAACTCAAGGCTTTGGTGAGAGCTATAAAAGAAAACATGAATACGAAAGTAAGAAAAAAGCAGATATAAACACAGATGATTTATTGCCAGAGCTCAGATAAATATCCTGATGAAAATTAAACTCTTACCTCACACGATTTGAGCTGCTTTGTAATTAACCGGAGTCCTGAAGTTCTCTTATCTTGCAGACCTGTGCAGGCGAAGTGGACCCGGCACAGATGCACAGCTCAGATCTCCCAGCGCTGATGAGTCCTGTCGTGTCCCTCAGTCACTGATGTCTCTGCCTCTGTTTTACTCCCTTGTTTCCATCCCAACCAGCCGGATCTGGCCATTGTTGGGAGATAAAGGCAGCGCTCACCCATGGAATTGGGATCCTCCTCTTGTGAAAAGGAGGAGGTTTCACCCCTAAATCTACCCTTTCCAGACAGATCGATATATGAGCAGGACAGGCAATTGCATGGGTTTGTGCAGGAGAGATAAAACTTGGCACTTTGGTAGGGATGACTACATTTAGCTTTAGCATAGATTAAGGGTATTATTATTACCATTATTAATATTAATTTAATCTATCAAAGAGTTCTGTGATGTCATAAACTACCAGACTATGTTATGATGTATTTTAAGTATTGCTCAGGATGCAAAATAAGTCACATATAAACGTGTATGCATGCTTGTTTTCGATTTATATTTTTTATTAAACATTGGAAAACCATAAAACTTCTACATAGCACTTTGAACAATCACACATCGTATAAGTAGCAGAAGCACAAGTATTAATAATAATCTGTTAGTAATTAATCGGATATATTATCTTGTATTCATTTTTTACAAGCGTAGAAATGACACATCTATAAAAGAAGACTCTATATGAATCAGGCTTCAGGGGAGAAGACAATTTTCTAGCACTGCTGTTTCATTGTGTGTCCCCGTCCACATAACCTTGTGCTGGGCAAAAGCAAGCCTTTGTGGTTCAGTCACTGAGCACCAGTGTATCCAGCCACAGCCTTCAGGCATCTGAAGAACCGTCAATCCCAGCGCTCAAGCTGTCGGGAAACATTTACTTAACAAACAGTAAGTAAATGAGTTTCCCTGAAAGGAAATGGCTTGCCTTAATTGTTCACTTAACATCGCCCAGTAGGGGGGCTTGTGTTAACACTGGCACTCCGCCACCTGTTGTAAAGCGGCTAGAGCTTCTTCATCAAAATGCCATTGACCTTCTCCACGTAAATACAAGACGTAGTCATTTAAAGGATCACATCTGTCTGGCCATAGACAAGCCCCAAATACCCTTCAAAATCCTAGGCATCATCTGGTAAGAACACAGTACTGTCCAGTCTTTTAATTAAACAACCCCCTTTTTAAGAAGATTGCTTATGACCTTCTAACTATAAAGATTGTTTTTTTTTCCTTTCAAAAAAGTGTATCATATATAGGGTCAACAAGTTTAAATGTACTTGGATCTTTCTCCCTGGATTTATCCAGTGTCCACACAGACCCTACAGAGAGCAGTGGGAAGTGGTAGTAGTGCTCAAGTCTCCTTTTGAAATTGTTTGGTTAATGAAGTCCGTGTCCTCCACTTTTTCCCACTCATAGACCTCAGCTCCTTAGATCGGTAACAATCGTACCTCCGAGGGGCCAATACCAATATAGTGCTGACCCCAGCTCCTGCGGTTTTGTATTCTCCACAGTGGAGGTCTGGCGAAGTTGCTTTCCTTTCCTTGGCTCTAAGGCAGGTATCTATTGGGATCTCCAGGGAAGGGTGTGGAAGGCGCTTGGTTAAAGTGTCCCATGAGGAATATGCCGACAGTAGAGAGGGCAAAAAGCAATGCCATCACCAAGAAACACACCCTGTCAACCACTCTGCCCACGAGGAACCATTCTTCATTCTCCTGCGAACAATCAGAAAGTAAAACACAATAATACACCTTGAAAATATGTAGAAAGAGTAACCGCAAATTAAACAAAATGATGGTTTTCTGTCTTTGATTCCCTGCCTTGAAGCAAAGAATCACAAACGAACTTGAACTACAATCCTATCTGACTATAACAAAGATAGTTATAGTCTCTAGCCGTAGAGTTTTTTTGGTTGACTCACGTTCTGGAAGTCATTTTGCTTCTGGATACTGGTGGCAATATGGTTACAGGATGCCACACACTGGCGCACCTCCGGGCTGGCTTGTGCCAGGCTGTTGCTTAGGTCTTGAACTGTGCCCCCCTCCAGACCATTTTCTGTGGGCAAGAACAAAACAGACATCTGGTGAGGCAGTCCTGATGAGGAGATATTTAAATGGGAATGTAAAATATTTAATACTGGGCATTGTTTGGTTCCAGAATGTAAATCCAGTAGATCATATTACCCGATACCCCATCTATAATGTGTACTGAGAGCTGAGAAGAAAATGTTGATATGTAATCGAAACTGGAGAACTCCAGTTATTAATGAGGTGGTGTCAATTCTCCTGTGATTTATTGTTGTTCTTTCATGCTATTCGTTATTCCCTTCCATTATTTTCCAGTGGGCATTAAGCTCATACAGTCTTTGCCCCCCAGTGCCTGACAGGGAATACCCACGGATCTTCTGCAGCACAGACTTCATGAGCCCCTCTCTTGCGATCTGCTGTCTGAACATGAGCTCGGTGCGCGCCGTCTTCAGCACGTACTCGTCCGCCTTGGCGATCAAGCCCAGGGAGCTCCGGCGCCGAGAGGTCGGGCATGGCTGGGCATCCTTTGGGGACCAGAGACTCATCTGCATTCTCAGGAGACGTGGCACGAAATTCAGGAGGATCTGGGGAAGAGCATAGCATGTCACAGAAGCAGCCCCTACTTGGTAAACTAGAAGGTAGAAGTCTCTATGAAGCTCTTGACCCTGAAGCCACAAGGTCACGCTGCTGAGGTAAGGTGTAGTGGATCTTGAGCTATCACAATATGAGACTGGGATGCTGTTTATACCAGAGCAGTTATTCCACGCAGAAAATAATATGTATAGTGAAAAAGAGAACACAGAATTACTGATGAGTCATGTTGTGTCCCCCAGTCACTGATGTGTAGCTGATGAGTAACTGATGTGTAACTGATGAGCAAGAATACATTAACAGGCAAATGCAGAATATTAAAATGACAGCTTTAGGTAAATGACTTTGCTTAAACTAAATGCCCAGAAGTTAGAATGTCGTGTAGTCTGGGTTTGCTCAAGATCGACGTCTCTGAAATCCTGTACCTGTCTGACATCATTGGTCATGATGTGGGTGCTGGGTGTCCGGAGAGACACATTGAGCACAATGACGCAGTTCATCACCACGATGGTGGTCACTGTCATTGCAAACATCAGAAACCTGGGACAAGAGAACAGGCAAACTTCATAAAACTGCACTGAACAAAACATCTCTGAATGAAATTAGTTAAGCGTTTGGACTATGGATTCTCCTTACATTTAGAATGGCCGTAGCAATCATTAAAAACACTACTGTATAAAGACTCAGGACAAATCTAAGCTTTAGTTCCATTAAGGCCATTTGTTGTCCATTTCAGTCAGAACTGGCAGTGACCTATCAATCTTGCTGGTTTGTGACCTCTCTGTTTAAACATAAGGCACTGTTTCGAGGACACGGTGTATTGTTAAACAGTTGAAAGGAAGAAAAACAACAACAACATGAATTTCACAAAATGATGAAAAGAGAAGTCCTTACTTCCCAATGAGGGGCACAGCCTGGGAGGTCTCAGGTACCTTCTGGGCGATGAGGAAGAGGAATACAGTCTGTGCAAGGAGGATGGAGATAGACATCGTACACTTCTGCCCGCCCGCTAGAAGAATCATAAAGGCTTTGGTCAAGTTCTACTGTGCAGATGGTTAGCAGTACAGAGCAAAGACTGACATCTGAAATATATATATATATACACACTCACCTAAAGGATTATTAGGAACACCATACTAATACTGTGTTTGACCCCCTTTCGCCTTCAGAACTGCCTTAATTCTACGTGGCATTGATTCAACAAGGTGCTGAAAGCATTCTTTAGAAATGTTGGCCCATATTGATAGGATAGCATCTTGCAGTTGATGGAGATTTGTGGGATGCACATCCAGGGCACGAAGCTCCCGTTCCACCACATCCCAAAGATGCTCTATTGGGTTGAGATCTGGTGACTGTGGGGGCCAGTTTAGTACAGTGAACTCATTGTCATGTTCAAGAAACCAATTTGAAATGATTCGACCTTTGTGACATGGTGCATTATCCTGCTGGAAGTAGCCATCAGAGGATGGGTACATGGTGGTCATAAAGGGATGGACATGGTCAGAAACAATGCTCAGGTAGGCCGTGGCATTTAAACGATGACCAATTGGCACTAAGGGGCCTAAATTGTGCCAAGAAAACATCCCCCACACCATTACACCACCACCACCAGCCTGCACAGTGGTAACAAGGCATGATGGATCCATGTTCTCATTCTGTTTACGCCAAATTCTGACTCTACCATCTGAATGTCTCCACAGAAATCGAGACTCATCAGACCAGGCAACATTTTTCCAGTCTTCAACTGTCCAATTTTGGTGAGCTTGTGCAAATTGTAGCCTCTTTTTCCTATTTGTAGTGGAGATGAGTGGTACCCGGTGGGGTCTTCTGCTGTTGTAGCCCATCCGCCTCAAGGTTGTACGTGTTGTGGCTTCACAAATGCTTTGCTGCATACCTCGGTTGTAACAAGTGGTTATTTCAGGCAAAGTTGCTCTTCTATCAGCTTGAATCAGTCGGCCCATTCTCCTCTGACCTCTAGCATCAACAAGGCATTTTTCGCCCACAGGACTGCCGCATACTGGATGTTTTTCCCTTTTCACACCATTCTTTGTAAACCCTAGAAATGGTTGTGCGTGAAAATCCCAGTAACTGAGCAGATTGTGAAATACTCAGACCGGCCCGTCTGGCACCAACAACCATGCCACGCTCAAAATTGCTTAAATCACCTTTCTTTCCCATTCAGACATTCAGTTTGGAGTTCAGGAGATTGTCTTGACCAGGACCACACCCCTAAATGCATTGAAGCAACTGCCATGTGATTGGTTGGTTAGATAATTGCATTAATGAGAAATTGAACAGGTGTTCCTAATAATCCTTTAGGTGAGTGTATATATATATACATATTTATACAGTAATCAATGGGCACTTATTAAGTATTAACAAACATGTAATAAATATGTCAATACCCATATTTATTTTGAGTATTGAGTATTGAGTAGTTTATTATTTGCTTAAAATTTTATTTCTAAGAACTGTTACTAACCAGGTAGTTTTGCTGTTAAAAATGGCAAAATACTACTAATGGATATAGATACCAAATACGATGACTTTTGAAGTGTAACCTTATAGTAAATAGTTAATAAACACATAAATCGCCCCATAAATTATAACTATAAAGTTCATATTGACATGAAACATCAGCTGGGACCTTCAGCACTTTCTCTGAAGGCTGAAAGTCCTCACCTTTAGCAGGCAGGAAGTAGACCAGAAGCCCCAGGGAAGAGATGAGCACACAAGGCACGATCATGTTGATGATGTAGAAGAGTGGCTTCCTCTGGATGATGAGGAAGAAGATCACCTCCTGGTACTCGAGGTCGTCCTTGCTGTAGTGGCTGTTGATGAGCTTCTTGGCTGGTCTGTGCTTGATCGCCCATTCCCCGTTCTCTACAAGAGAAACACAATGGGCAAAGTCTGAAGGGGTGCTTTCGAACATAAAGGAGCAATTTATGTACACCGAGCTTCTTATCACCCCAAACTTGAGAAGCTACAGGGTTCCACCTGAGAAGCCGCAGGGGTTGCTGGACAATGGCAACCTCCCAATTTTGTTTCCTACCTGTGAAGGCTTCTGGGTCGATCACGATCCATTCAACGGTCCGACCTTCTTCGTTTGTCAAGACAAGGTCAATCTCATTGGCGCTGTACGTTTGCGAGCTTAAATGAGGTAAAACATAAATAAAAAGAACAATGCTAAATGTACAGAAGCATATTGTTGCCACACAGAAAGAAAACACCTTCAAAAATAAAGACAACCTGTTTCAACCTTCGATTAGTAACGCAGGGTCAGGTTTAGGCGTTGCAAATGTATGGGTTCCACTCACCGAAAAACCATGGAACAGTTCTGCCAGTCAAAGGGGAAGTAAGTGACTTTGATGGAGCAGGCACTGCGGTAGATGGCAGGCGGAAGCCAGTAGATGCAACCGGAGGAGTCAATGAGGGCGTTGGTGTAAAGAGTGATCTCAAATTTGCCATCAACGCTGCCAGGCACAAGACAAGAGCACAACCATCTAAATTTACATCAGCACAGCTAAGCTCTACAACCCCTCTTAATTAACAGATACATATATATGTCTTTATATTGAAAACTATGACCCTGTCTCTACCTCAATCTTCTATCTATAACACATGGCTCCTAACAGTTGATAGAAATATATGTTAAAATGTGATTGTACAGTGTTAAACTTCTAATAAATAGGAGCGACTACAGACCGACTGAAACATGAGTACCAGCCTCCACTCACTTGTTCTCCAGCACGATGTCGGGCAGCCAGATGCTTTTGGAGGGGACTCTGATGATGTCGATGCCGTCGTACAGAGAGGTGTTCCATTTCAGCCGATAGTCACACCATTGCTGGGGGCAGGGGGGGGAAACTTCATTAATAGAGCAGAAGGTCCAAGGCCAAACTGAACTGAACTGAATCGAGACCAGACCAACTTCTACTTGGTTTCTGGTCCCTGAGATCATCATAGCCTTGGCCCGTAAGCTGTGTCGCAATAATATCAATGTTAACCCTTGCCAAGGATGGTAGGATTCATTCTGATATTTCACAAACAATATCCCTTCGTATTCCTTTTCTTGTTACCATTTCGATCCAGACGTTGGTCATGAGAGCCTCTTCTCGTTCATTCTGCAGATGAAGAAAAAATACAACATGAATGTCCGGGCGTGTTCCCTTCCTGCAGACACTTTTAGGTTGAAGTGTTAGTTTAAAGCACGCAAAATATAAGCAGTCAGATGCAGTTTGCTTCCAGTTGTGCTGAAAGAAACATGTAGAGACTATTAGCACAACGTTTATAAAAGATTGTAGATCATGCTTCTAGCCGTGGCGCCATATTGTGGAGTTTCAACCTTGCTTTATAACGTGTGCCGATCACTAAACAACACCAGGACATTTCTGATGAAGGTTTGTTAGGCACTGGGGCGATGTTGGGATCGCTGCTCACCAGTGAGACGAGGTTAGTGAGGGTCAGTTTCAGTGTGACCTGGGTGACGTCCCCGTCCTTCTCCACGGGGCGGATGTTCTTGTTGTAGCCTGTCATCATGTCCTTCAGCAGCCTCTCTTCCTGGTTTCGACACAGTAGGCCTGAAGGAAAACCAGCAATGACAAAAAAACAAGAATGGATTTTGAACATCAGATCAAACCACAATATGTTATGGCATGATATTGTATAACGGAGAGCAAGCAAGTCAAATGCTTGTAATGCAAGGTAAAGATATGATTCTTATGTAAAGAAAACATATTTTATGATAACTAGGATGAAAAATAGCAACACAAAAACACGCAGATCCATGTTACTTTGAATAGAACATAAATAAAGCATCAACATATTTCTAAATGATTAACTCATGATATAATTTTAAAACATTTAAAATTTAGCGTAAATATTGTAAAGCATGAAAAGAAAGAGCATCCTTCACTTTTTTAATTATTGTAATTTAAATTTCCTTCAAATACACGCAAAACCTATGCAGGAATGTGTGATGGAAATGTACTAAATGTACTTTTTTGATATGCTATTCAATTAAATACTCCTAACATTGCCTTAAACAGAGAACCAAATAAAATGCAGTACAGTGTCAATCTGGACAACTGTGTTAATGTGAGAGTATTACAATATGCATTCACACATTACACACTTGGCCAGAACAGCATTTGTTGCCCCACTTAAAAAAGTAATGCAAGTCTGTTTCCTAAAGAACCAATTCATGTTAATGAAGATGGAGAAGCTGATAGCATAACAGACAGATGTTTTCGTACAGAAACTGAGCTCCTACAAATTTAGCTCACTTGCGGAAAGAAACACTGTGAGTACACACCAAAGTTCCTTTCTAAATAAAATACTAGAATAAAACTCAGTGGTGGTTAAGCATCAATCCAAGCTGTGCAAGAACATGGAAACGTCCCTCACCTGTGGGGAAGCAGCTCAGCAATGCCAGGAGGGACAGCAGTGGGACCTTCATCGCTGCCTGACCCGGTGCGAATGCGTCTAGTAATTGTGTGCCTCCTTGTTCTGCCCGTTGGTCTGAGAGGGAGCACCTGGCTGGGGGGAGACGGGGCACAGCGGCCTTTGTCCTGCGGTCGGGAGGTTATTTTTGGGAGGCCAGGCGTGTGGTTAGTGCCTCGCCCAGCTGGCCTCCGTTGCATTTTCAGCTGTCGCAGGAATGAGATGGGAGGGAGGGGTAACTGGAAATGAAAGACAGAGGCTGGGACTTTTTTTTTTGTGTATCACCTGAAGGTGGTCTTTCAAAACAGTCAAACAACTGTGCTTCCTATACCGTGCGTAAATGGTACTAAAGTCTAATTAGTCTATAATTGTTTGGCATGAGTATTTGTTAATTCTGTGTGTAAAACAGCAGTTTCTGTTATCTAAATAATATACTTAAGTGAGGCAATGTGTGTTGTGTGTGTGTGTGTTTTAAATCATGATTTTTGTGTATATGGTGTTGGATTATGTTAGACAAATTTGGTATGATTACTCACACAATTGGGTGATTACTTAAATTGTTACAAGGACACTAGTTAACAAGGCACCTTCTGCAAAGAATTTAAAATATATTAAACAGAAAATGCAATACTGCTGATGCTGAATACTTTAGCAGTGAGCAAATACACATAGGAACGACAATATCAACATTGTCGTTATAAATAGCATTACAACCATAACCCGGGCTTAACCTAATTCTTACCCACAGCTATTACTGGGAATCTGAGAAAGAGTTTTTCAGGCCAAGGTTTTCAGACAGATCTGAATCAGAGAAAAGCAGAACGTCTACATTGTTCTGTTTCAAGTTAAGGAACAATTCAAAAGTACATGTTCACAGTATGTTCCAGTTTCTTCAGACAGGTGCACTTCATTAAAAAATACAATCCTGTCTTTATGCTGCACAGGGGGATAATATTACCACGTCTGTGGCCTGTGTTCCCGTAATGCAACTGCAGATGCTATGAGGCGGACAGTTTGTGGAGGGATGTGTCCAAGCAGCTGCCTCAGTGTTGCCAACTTCTATCTATAACTGCCTTTAAGCGGACAGCAACTGAGCGACACACAGGAACAGCTACGGGGATTGAGGGACAAATCATAGCAGGAGATGAGAGGCAATGTTTGCTAAGTTTCAAAGGCCAGTTATGGAAAGGGCCAATTAGGGAAATCTACATATATTTGCACATGCATTTTCAATAAGCACTTCTTCCAGTTCAGGATCGCAGCCTAAACATCTTGGATGGGACCCCAGTCTATTGCAGAGCAGCACACACGACTGCTGGACACAGAACCCAGCCAACCCAAGCAGCATGTCTCTGTCATGTGGGAAGAAATTGGAGCCCCCTAAAACCCCAGGCTGTCGGGGACACGTGCAAACCACACAGACAGACACCCAAGGCCAGAATAAAATGGTGTTTGTTCTCCAATTACTTCAATTGTTCTCTGAACTCTCCAGACATTTAAGAGCTAAAAATGATTTTAACACGGGTCCATCAATCAATTAGAAATCCTTCATCAAGGAGAATACATGTCAGGTATAACAGAAACCTCCAGAACCAAGTGTACCACTCTCAGAGTTTCTCATGAATCTCATTATGCAGGGATTTCTCAATGTACACAATGCACACAGCCAATAACAAAGTAGCTTCTAGCCTTGTTGGCACAGAGACAGCTGCCTTTATGGAATTTGTTTGGAATTTTTTTGCACTTGCTACAATCATAGAGAGAGAGAGAGAGAGAGAGAGAGAGAGAGAGAGAGAGAGAGAACAACCTTCATTTTCCCTGAATGGTATGCCAAAAATGGACCAGTATGCTGGTTTTCATTGCAATCGAGTCCTTGATTACTAAATTGGTCTAATTGTTTCATTGGCTAGATAAGTTTAAACACCTATCCAGGCCCCAGGATATGTTATAAGCAACTGAATCAAATGCACTTTTAGACCATCAACTGTAAAATACCTCACAATATATTTTTTATTTAAACAGATATTCTCGATCATATCTAACTTATTTGAGAAGAGGCAGTCAGGAAAGATAAAACAATGTAGGGACAGACTCTCACACTTGGATCTCTATTGCCAGTTGAGAGCACAGGTGTTGTGTGCCAGATGGAGCTGTAGCATTATAGCCTATACAGCAAGGAGGAAAAACAGACAAATTTATATTTTATTGGAATAAAATGTTTAAAGGAAATGTAATTTTGAAAGTGTGATTTACAATGTTTTCATTATGGAATTTTCTTTTGTCAAAATGTTTTGTGTAACAGTGTGACACAGATATCCCAAGATTCAACACAACTCTACTTACCACCTTCTGCCACTTCAGTAAACTCTTTCCATTTTTGAAACAATACAATATCATGTGTTTCCTCCCAACGTTGGTATTCGGAGCAGCAGTGTAAAATTGGTCGTACCTGCTTTCTTTCCCACTAGATGGCGGTGTGGTGTGGTATTTCATTTCCTCCCTTCATCAGGTAATTTACTGGTACAATCAGAGTGAATCAGATTGCATAGCACCAAACCCCACGGGCCCCTTCGAGTTAAGGTAAGACCCATCAGGTTAACAACACATTTAAATACAGTGAGGGACAACTTCTGTGAAAATAAATCTGAGCGAGATAAACTACATTTGTACGGCTAAACCTGATAGGATACAATACTGAATGGGATATCTAAGACCATAGTAAATAGAAATTGAAAGAAACCGCCTTGTTTTATATTCATATTTAAACGCGTGGAGGTACAATTGTATCGCAATATTACTGTTTATGATTTTGAATTTCAAGTCGACACTTAGTTTTGAAACTACGAGAACATTTTGTTGTGTTTGTTCTGTATCTGCTTTGAGTGGAACGAACGCTTATTGGAGGTTGAGCTGCTTGTTTTGGCCAACGCCTTAAATTAAACAAAAGAAAGCACCCTAGAGGAAAGCTAAAACAAAATACACCGCATGCACGAGGTCCAAGATTTTAGTTTTCTATTCCCTTCGTTTAGTTCTCTTTGTCACGCTTTTAAAATCTTGTATGTTTGGCAGATATCACCCTTATTTTCTCTTAGATTTATTTATTGATTCGATGTTTGCAGAATGACTAGCACCACTTAAAGCAGTGTGTGCGCTTGTCCTGCAAAAGGTAATGAATGCGTTAGTTAAGAGAGACTAAAGGATTGCTCAGGGTCTGGATGTGGGCACTGCCAAGGCTGCCAGAAACAAAAAGTCAACAAAATAGTGATAAAAGAAAGTCAAGCTTTATTATTACATCAGACACAGAGCATGCCTTATAGGGGGGTTTGGTTGAGCCACACTTCCTGTGTTGGTAATTTGGGTAAAATTCAGGAATCCTATCCAAGAGGGAGAGAGGGATGGATGTGTGGAGGAGCGGAAGGCAGGCCCTCAAATGTAGCGCTTGTTCTCCTCCAGGTAATTGTACGCATCATCCTCGAAGGGCAGAGGAGGCGGGTGGTTGTAAATCCCAGACAGGAATATGAACATGGTCCCGAGGGTCATGATGGGGGTCACGACGAAGAAACACAGCCGGTCCACCGTCCGGGCAATGCCACTCCAGTTGTCCTTCTCCTGAGGGGAGGGCAGGATCGCGACAGGGAGAGACAAGGTTACCGACCGCCATTGTGCGGGACAACCATCTCACAAACGCAGAGTCAAGGTCAAACATATCAAACACGGTCAAACACAGAGGAGACTACGTGGGGACTTGAGTCAAGACTTCAGAATCATGAAAGGCATCGACCACATCAAACCAGAGCAGCATTTCCAGATCTCTGTGAAGAGTTTTCCTCCACATTCAGGGAGGGCTGCTCCGGGTCAAACTCACCTCATTGTAGTCGTTTTTCTCCCGCATGTGCTTGACGATGTAATTGGCACCGGTCACCGCGGGTTTGATTTCGGCGTACAGCTGATCGGCGACTTCGCCCTCTGTGTTCGATTTGTAAACTGAAAAGGAATGAAGACTCAGTTAGCAGGCTGTGCTTTCAAACCCCTGATTGCTGCAGCAGAACAAGCGATATCAATTCTTCTGCTTTTGAAATATTTCTCGGCTGACCTGCGGCCGGAGTGGCCCTGGCGGTCATCCCGTGCCTCTCGGACTGCTTCTCGAACATCAGTTCGCTGCGGGACTTGACGCTGTAGTACTCGTCCGCCTTGGCGATGTACCCGACGGAGCTGGAGCGCCGCTGCAGGGCCCCCTCCCAGCTTGCCTCACTCTCCGCCGGCTGTGACATGTGCAGGATCCGCGGCAGCCTCTCCAGGAAGAACTGAGCAGGGAGGAGAGGAGAGTCACATACTTTCTCACCACAGAAGACCCTGTCCTTCCTGCTGAAACACTCTCTTCTCTTTCTGGGAATAAGCTAATTTCTCCTGCCTTGCGTTGCTTGCGTTGCTTGCATTGAGTTGCAAAGCAGATTGAAAGACAGACCTGTTTCATTACAAATAACCAGGGGTGCAGGTTTGGTTTGAACATTGGTGGGGGGACAATATTTGGGGGGTGGAGTCATGGTTGCTGGGGGGTCCGGGAAGATGTTTTATTTTATTTTTATTTTTTAAAACACCCATTACATGCTTGTTTCTTGTGACATTTCAGAGTGGGATTTCTAAGCCAGTCATGCTCTGAATATGCTACTTGTCATCCAAGACACTACTTAACATATATAAAGTCAATATTAAATGGCACACACCACTTCATAGATCATTTTGTTTCTAAACTCTGAGTGTAGGTCACTGTAGCAGACTCTCGCCCTGCTGGGGGCCTTGTTTGATGAGCGTGATGATCGATAATACTGATGATCTAGGATGCCTGATCTACACTTAGTTTTTTTTTATGTCAGTGAGAAAAGAGTATTGATATCTCTCAAAAATATCTGCCACCGCCGCCACTTTTTAAATTTACTTATCAATCAAAAAAGGCCTAGCCTATATAATATAGTGCGTTTATTCAGCCTGTTCGAGATAGTGAGTTAACTAACAAGTAAATATTAAACTGATTAAATGTATTATTGTGTTTTAAACAGGCACAATATACACCATTTAAGAATGACTGGGTTTTATTTATTTTAAACACGGTTAATTACCTTTTCCTCTCGAGTCCTCACACACGTTCGTGTCTCAGTGATTAAAAATACACTCTCGACGTGGTCCCTGATAAGTGATGCATTATGGGATTTGAAGTTCTCTTATCTGCTGATGGCACCCCAAACCAAAAGTAAGGATCTCCAAACACCTACAAATCCCAGGGTGCCATTACATTTAAAGCGCCAGGACTTTTTTTCTCTCTCTTTAATAACTCTGCTGCACTCACAGGTGAAGTCGGGAGCAATACGCTATTGGATCATTCACTGCGTCCCGGCTTCAGAACCTAAAGCCGAAGACAATCAAATTAGCTTTTTGGTTTTCAGGCAGTAGAGTTCACGATCTGGATAGAGTTAACAATTTGGATAGAATGGATAAAATTACTTGATGTTTCAGATTTATCACAGGGACGTTCAACGTTCCCTGACTATTGTTGGGGACATGTCCCGACCGTCCCTACCTAAATTTACACTGTTGGACTGGGTTGGAAACGTATTCCATAGATTAGGGGACTGTTGCTCTATTGGTGGAAGGCTTTACCTTGTCCTCACGGAGACACTGTGTAAGGGACGCAACGTAAACATTGCGGAGGATATGATGTCATTGCAGTTCCTGTTGCACCACTTGTGCTTCTGGATTAAGAATTAGTCCAATGATGCTGATGTATATAATTTGATGTATGTATCATTCTACCTTCTGACCTGAGTAGTGACTAGCTTACCTTTTTGGTCCATTTAGACATGACATGAGTGCTGGGCGTCCGGAAGTGCAGATTGAGCACGACCACACAGTTCAGCACCACCACCGTGACCAGCACCATGATGAACATGAGATACCTGTGGAGGATGAGGAAACCACAAAATAATTCAATGACTGGCCTGAGATTTATCATTACAATCTGCCCTGGCGGAGAAAAGTGGGCGCCTACCTAACAATGAGGGGGATGGCGAGGGATGTCTCGGGTAGACGCTGAGACACCAGAAGCAGAAAGACAGACTGAGCGAGGAGCACGGAGATAGACAGGGTCATCTTCTCCCCACCTGCACAGCAATACAGGCACTGAATAACAACGTGACGGCAGACGCAGACACCGAGCTTTGAGCAACGGAAATAGACGCGGCCTGTATGGTGAGTCCCGGCCATGAAGATCCTCTGACTCTCTATGTTTTTACATTTTAGTATCCAACTAAACTGGTAAGCAGAGCCCTGCGACTGAAGGTGTGAGAAAAACTAGACCGGATAAAGATGCTCAGGTTTTCATTGCTAAGCATTACATCCTTTACAGATCTTACTAAGGGTGACTGGACTATTCTATTTATATATTTTATGCAAGCAATATAAAGAGGAAACACTTATTTGAAAACCTTCAAAATTATGAATGGAATAAACATAAATTCTTGAAGTCATATTGTACACTTAGTTCTTTAGTGTTTGGAAGATATTTATCTTTGACACATTTAGATTTAAACAGCTAGATATTTGTCTAGTGATGAATTCTGATTTGTTCTTTTCACTCTCACAGGTCCCTCTCTGCACAGGGAGATCTTTTGGTAGGAGGGACATTTCCCATCAGCCAACTGGAGCCGTCGGGCGTACTCACTGTCTGCTGGGAGGTAGTAGACGAGGGAAGCCATGAAGGAGATGAGGATGCAAGGAATGATGATGTTGATGATGTAGAAGAGAGGCTTGCGCTTGATGATGAGGTAGAAGGTGATGTCTTGGTGTTTGTTGCTGTCCAGGGGAACCTCCTTGTGAATGTTCTTCCTGGCGGGTTTGTGGATGATCTCCCACTCACCATTTTCTACACAGAGGAAAAAAAATTAATTCAGCGATGTCTTTCAAAATGAAACGAAGGCTTATCAGCAAAATAACTGCCATCCACTTCATAAGACTCAAGGGCTTCTCCTTGAGTGTGGCCAGAAATCCAAATGGACAGTTATAGTTATTGAAATCTTTGCTTGACCAGGAGCCTGTGAGCTGGTAGTGAGCTAGGCCTTAAGGAAGGAACTTCAAGCTTCTCTGCTTACATTCCTGATGTTAAACGAGCCAAATACTTTAGTGCCACATGCCTGTGTGAAATTTGAGTTCTTTCCACGTCAATGAAAAACTGAACTGAAATAAGGAGGATCAAAATAAAGAGCTGCATTTACCTGTAAACCCAGCAGGGTCAATGATAATCCACTCGACTGGGAAATTCCTGTTTGTTTCCAGGTCTGTATCCACTTTCAGGTGCATACTAATCTCCTTGGCATTGTAAGTCAGGGACCTAAAAGGGACAGACAAGGACAGGGCAAAGTAAAGCCACTGCTATCTCACACTCTTCTTAACTTCTTAAAAAACAGTTCCACCCCAAATTATATTAACCTTATTTTCAATGTATTATCTGTATTCTGCATTGTCAGTGGATCTCAGACCTCATATGCATTTGAATATGTCTGCATTTTTTAAGGTGTTTCCACAGTCATAACTTGAGACACGTGGATTCAACATTAGTAACCCAGCTTCTGAAAGATCTCCCTGCGCTCTCCTCCCTCCTGCGTCTCACCTGAACTTCAGAGTGCAGTTCTGCCAGTCGAAGGGGAAAAAGTTCACATTGATGGCACAGGAACTGCGATAGATTGCGGGGGGAAGCCAGTACACGAATCCATCAGGATAGACCAGGACGTTACAGTAGTAGGCCACCTGAAACTGGGCGTCATTGCTGCAGAGGGAAAATATGTTTCTTCAGATTATTGATCAGACGCATCATCACAGAAAGCGATTGCAAACCAGTAGCGGTTGCCAAATGAACTGCCTACTCAAAAATGTGAAGCAAAGTTAGTCGGTTGTCTTGTGTGTATCCAAAAAGATCTCAGCTTCTCATCTCAATTCCGAAACAATCTTCTTGGCTGGACGGCAAATCTTGTTTAAACCCGTGAGCAAATTGCCACATCCTCACAACCTGGTTTAGTCCAGACTTCAAGTTTACTTTATTAGAGCCACTCCTATGAAAAATATCAAAGACTAATTCAATCAATCATCCCAGTACAGAAGGGCCTCCATATAACATCTTCCTTCATTATGTACAGGGAATACTTGCTTATTCTCCAAGACAATCTCTGGGAGCCACACGAGCTGGGAAGGCAGGTGCAGGACTTCGATGTCGTCAAACAGACTGGCGTTCCACGACAGCCTGTGATCATACCAACCCTTTATGACACAGGGAGCAGGGGACAATTAAGTACGCAAACCTATAGCCTTTATAAAACTAAGCACATACATTGTATTGATTTATTTTATTTCCAGTTTTTTTTCTTCCACAAGTAAAAAAAGAGAATTTGAGACTGACTTTTGCTCATCCAAAAGGGAGTACAGAAACTTCAGGTTATTTCGAAATCCACACTTACATGATCCATCCATACATTTGAGAGAAGGGTCTCGTCTACTTCTTTCTGGAAAACAGTCACAGGAATTGGTAACTGACTGAACCGTATCCAGGTCAAATTGCAACACTTTGTTTAAAGACGTTCCTGTAACAATTCAATCATAAACATCAGCCGTGTTTCAAATGCCATTAAACACAAGGAATGTGTTGAGGAAGGTGTGTAGCAGACATGCATGCACTCGCACAACGGAGCTGTGTATTTGTTAGAGAAGATCAACATGGAGTAATTAAAGACAGGCCCAGCACCACATCAAAACGAGGACCCACCTGCCAATTGCAAGATTTAAAAACACAGTGGCTGGTGGCTGGTTGTGCATTAGCGAAAACATGCATTCTCAAACAAAACAAATGATTGTACTGCAATGGGAACTTGTGATTGGCAGGGGTTCCATGCTATGTGTATCTCTGGTCTTAGAGAGCCTGACTAGAGGCCAACGTACGAGAGAGATGAGGTTGGAGAGCGTGAGAGCCAGGTAGACATCCACAACATCGTCTTTGTTTTTGACCGGCCGCAGCTCCTTGTTGTAAGCACGCTCCTTGAACAAGTGGTTGATGAGGCGCTCCTCTTGATTTCGAGCCCAGGAGGCTAAAAGACAGATGCAGCAAAAGCCATGAGATAGTTCTCACACAATGAGTGACTAGCCTAAATGAAAGCAACACAGACATTTTGTAAAGAAATGTTGAATGCAGTCTGGGTCTTGTACAGCTTCCTTTATATTCCTGTATTCTAGCAAATATGACACATTGTTGCAGAAAGAAAGAGCAACCAGAATATGTCACTTATTGAAAGGTGTGACATGTGAAGAGGTTACAAAGCTTTATATGTTCAGCAACAACAAAGGGGGTTTGAGACACATTAAATCAAAGCTTTGACCCGCCCACTAACAGCAAACTACACACCTGTTTATCACAGTGGCTCCAGTGAGGAGTAGAAGAAGACGCCTTTTAGTGTGTGGGTCAAAGTCTCAATCCCAGCTTTGGTGCAGTTTCGATTCAAGGTTTATAAATCCCTCCAATGTATTGCCAAAGCCAATACTTCAGACATAGCAAAACACTTTATAGCCACGAGTCAGGCTGAAGAAATAAACTCAAAAATAGACATTTTCTAAAAAGAAAAAAAGGCCTGGTTGCGTTTTAACAGGCATTGTTTACCAAAGATCATACAACACTGTCGGCAACAAAACGCCTTTTAGATGATAGTAAGAGAGTGTGTAAACTTGACTTCCACTTAAACCATGCTAGTATCAGTCCTGCCACAACAAAAACAAAACAAACTCAAACAAATACATTTACAATTAAACAAAATACAAATACAAACTATGAAACCATAAATGCATTTAAAACTGACCCAAAACAAAACATACTTGAAACTGACTGCTGGCTATAAGTCAGGCTTATAGACATTCTATGACATAATTCCTACTTGTTTCTCTGGCTTGGCTGAAGAGTGCTATCAATCAAATTCACCACAACAACCCAGGAGTCCTCCAGCCCAGACCTACCTGATGTGTACAGAGTCAGGAGAAGCATCAGAGACACGGGCAGGTAAAGAGCTGGCATGGCTGGTCTCCGGCACTCCACGACAGTTTCCCAGTGGCTCTGGTTGGCTCTGTGTGCGTTGGATAACTGAAGGACAGGGCTGCTGAAACCCACGCTGCTCTGACTGAAGGAAGCAGGTGTCACATGAGAGAATAAATAGATATGCGATCTGTTTCTTCCTACTCAGAGAGAGAGAGAGAGAGAGAGAGAGAGAGAGAGAGAGAGAGAAGGGGGAGGTTGTAAAGGACAGGATAACGAGCAGTTCAAGGGAGGAGGGGGTTGAGACTGACAGGAAGATACAGTCAAGTGACGGTTTGTTGAAATGGCCCTTCTTGACTTCTTGAGGCAGAATACTGTGGATGCTTGGGGACAAATATTTTGTTGATTGGGATTTTATAGGATCTCAAAAAAGTGGCTTGGCGACGTTCTTGGATTAACAAGATATCGGCAGAAACACGGGCTCAGTGGCTACTTGGTTACCTTTTTCTGAGTCAATCAGTTATTTCTGAAACCAGCTTAAGTGATTCTCTCACAAACCAAACACAAAATGTTAGGGAAACGTACTAAACCTAGCAGACAAACTCTTAACCGTAAAAGTGTCTCTACACTTTAAGGCGACATGAATACATGACCCTCTCTGCAAAAGTTACTGCTCACATAAACAGAAGCACTGACTGTATATTGTCGAGAAGGTTGATGTGAACCATGACCCATTGACACCAAAACCATCAGATTGAGTGACATGGCATTGTTTCTTGCTGGGGTTTAAAGGGTTAAAGTATAACATGCCAATAATCCAGAAGAAATGCTCCTCCACAGTCCACCCAATGCCCTTGTTGAACTTGTCAGAACTGTGTGAGAAGTCAGCAGCAGGCCATGCCAAGCTCCCAGCGCTGTCTCAGTTGCCCCTGTCTATTATTCCTGGCACGGGGGGATGGGCAGCTCGCTGTCAGTCAGTCTTCACAGCAGCTGCTCTCGCACTGGGAATTCTCTGAGCTTTACTGTAAAACATGAGTCAGTCGCCGGGTCATCTGGCAGTTAAATACCACAAACAAATGCACGAGTTTGCACGAGGATAACCGGCCGATGGATTGACAAAGGGTGAAGATAATTATAATGAGGAGCATTACAGAATTATTGTTCTGATTTCATGGACAGACATTTACTGTCATCACAATGCACAGATCTGTGATGCCAAAAGTTCCAATTCTTCCACACGTCAAGATAAAAAAATCAAATGGTGACCCCTATAGGATACCACACACACACAATCATGTCTCCACTTCTAGAATAAATGCGACCTGCTACTGGATGTGTGTGTTATAAATGTACATTGTCTGCATCCCTTCCAACCTCATAAACATGGCATGGAGAGAGGTAGTAAAAACAAGAATAAATAAAATGTGTTTTATTGATGTTTTATTTATTTTTTAACAAAAATACAAAGCATTCCTTTCTATACAAATAAATACGTCAAAAGAATTACAGTTTATTTACAGTCTGTTCTCACGAAAGGTTCAACCTCTGCAAAAACAAAAACAGAATAATTTAGTATATGAACACCTGTACACAGCTATTGACAGGTAGGTACATAAAACAGAAGGTGGCGAAATCGGTACCCAGAGCAGTAAAGTGATTTGAAAACCACAGACTGTAGCTCGACCTAGTCTACACAATATAACATCCGCCTCCGAATATATTCAATGTCCTTTAGGGCTGGGTATTGGCACAGATCTCCCGATTTGATTTCAGAATTTGTGAATAGTGATAATTACAACAACAATATTGCTCATCAGAGAGATTCTCTGAGCATTACTGCTATGAACTGCACAGGAAACTTATATAACATGGTAGATTAGTAATGATTAACATTGAGGACCAGGCCCAAAACATTACAATTAATTGCTTTTTATTTAACAAATATAAATAACTCAAATTGCTTTTGGTTTTAAAAATAAAAAATAAATCAAAATAGAAAAGTGCATATTTTATAAACTACCATGAAATAATGGCAAATTAACCAAGGGAGTTGTGTGTCTTTCACACATGTAGTTAAAAAAAGTGCACTTTAATAATAAAACAAAATGTCACATGTACTTCACACACATGCCTTCAATTCAGCTACCTTATGTATAATCAGTCAAAAGCTAAATCTTTCTATTTCACTACAGCCTGAATAAAACTGGGTTAGTTATATGGGCAGGGGGGGTGATTGCACAATGTGGAGCTGGGGGGGGGGGGCGATCACGTAGTGACGGGGGTGCTTGCGGGTGACGTGCGAATGAGAGTGGGGGGGTGGAGCACATGCACTTGTGCTTTAAAGTTTATCTTTATTGTTTTTTTAAAGGATATGTTTGGCCAGGCAGCACTGTTGTTTCAATCATTGAAAAAATTCATAGATTCATAAGATCGATCTTGGAATTCAGAAGCACAATTAATCGGAAAATCAATCTTTTTACCCAGCCCTAACGTCCTTAAGAGGCTAGAAATACCAGAAGCTAAACTGGAAGAGTATTTCTGCAGATAGATTGCAGTGACTGGTTCAACCACAGTCATTGTTGCATTTTTCTTCTAGCTCAGAGCTGATTGCATTGAGAAGCAGGTGATGCATTGGTAGATTCACACCAGTAATCTGGGTGCCAGTCATGAGAAGCAGTCAAAGGGATTGTGGTACGAGAAGAACAATGCAGACGTTACACCTCAAGAACATCCTGCTTCAGATTAAGAGATATTGCTTTCCTGAAAGCAAGCTTTTGGCCACATCCGCATTGTTCCAGTTGTCCAGTACCACAGCTTGGAATTGTTGATGTATTCTAGTGAAGTCGGGCCATGTTGACTTCCTAAACTCTCAGAGGCGCTGACGGCAGCACTGTCCGTTTCCCGTGACTGGAATTGTCCAACACGTCTTCAAACAAGGACCTACAGCGTGTACCTTCCTTCCCCAAGCCCAAGGGCCAACGTTGGGTCGGGCTTGTCTCAATGGGAAGCTGTCGTTGTCAGGAGTCTTATGGTTTCCTGGCAGGGGCCCTTGTCTTACGTCTTGAGGGCCTCCAGCGCCAGGGCGATGACCCGCGGCATGCTGCGGTAGAACGACTCACTCTCCAGGCCCACTAGGCTATAGAAGGTGAGGGGCTGTCCTCCCACCGTGGCCCGGACCCGCGCCTCGTACAGACCTCTCTCGTTCTTGGACGCGAGGTCCACCAGTACCTGTTAACAGCCAGAAGACACATCCGTCACTTTGCCCAGTGTGAACATCGTCAATAACCCCCACCCCCAACATCTCACGTACAGGACCTGTACCCTGTTGGGACATTCAGACAAGTAAGAGTGAATGATTGACTAACCTCTTGGAAAGTCATGCAGAGGTTCTTGTTAGGGATGCCCAGGATCCAGTGGTACATCTCCTTGACCATACTGACCTGCTGCGAGGTCTCGCTCACTCCAGGGCACACTGGCACAGACCAAAGAGAAACCTCTCATCAGTATCACTACGGCCGTTGGCCTGGCCTGATAGAAACCCTGTACTGCCACAGGGAATGCAAAACCACATTGCCTCTTTCCAACTAAATAAGCTGCCTGCCAATCCCTCACTCCTCTTCACTAAACCACACTGCCACCCCTTCTCTCAGCCCTTGACTATCAGACAACTTCCTGACCTTCGTGGTTTGTTCCGGACGCCCGTCTCTTTCGCAGGCCTCGGCGCCGCTGGTAGACTGTCTCTGAAAACACAATGATGGATTCTGGTTAATGACACAGATGATGCAAACTGGAATATGAACATAAATAAACAGGTTTTAAGAACAAGACAAGTAGCACATTCTGTAAAACACTTCAGAATATAGATAGATGGATGTGGAAAAGGGAAGCTATAGATTGAAGCAAGTGGGAAACATCTTGGTCTTCATCCAGCAGTGCATTGATATAGGCTGATATTTTATTTGTATTTATAAGTATTTTATAAACTCTGTTGCTGTGAATGTGGAAAGCAATCGTTAAATTCCATGTTTATAGTTGGTCTTTGTTTCAGGATTATTACATATTTAAGAACAACACGTGACAAACTAAGACAGCTCTTCTAAACAAATGTGCCTCCCTTGGAAATAATTAGAAAACTGGTCTCCTAATATAGGACCCAACAGATCGACACGTGTAGGTCTGCAGAGCCAAAAGGAGCTCTTTGGTATCCTGCATTTGAAAGATTTGTATTAAATTTAAGTTAAGCAAACAGTCTTTCACTGAATACTCTGAACAAAACATCTCAATCAGAAGATGATCTTGATTCTTTGTCTGCAAGAACCAACGAGAGAGGCTCACCTGATGGTTTTGTGGAAGTGGGGTCCGTGGCCTGCTGTGGCAGAGCGGGACTAGGCCAGGCAGGGACAGAGGAGAAAACGGTCGATCCTCTTCCAACAGGAATATCAGGGTCAGAGGAAGACGACGATGAAGAGGCAGATGAAGTGGGTCTGTATTCCAAGGTGGACTCTCTGGTCACACCGCGTCGGTAGATTTCAGACGGAGACGTCGCGCGCGCCAGGCCAGATCCCCGAGACGCGGCTCTGGCTCGCTCTCCAGCTGGGAGTCCTCGTGGTGAAGTTGTGAGGACGGATCCCTTGATCTTGGGGGATGCGGTGAGCGGGGGAGTCCTGGCGGGAATGGTGGTCTGCTCTGCCACTGTAGTGTCTCGTGTAGGACCCGTGCTCTGGTCTGTGATCGAACTGGGGACCCCAGAGCCGAGCTTGGCGTGGAGCATCTTGATCAGGGAGCGGTATTGTCCCTCCAGCGTGGGAAGAGCGGGGGCCTCAGCCTGTAATTCAAGCAGCAGTGCAGTCAACACACGGCCTGGGTTTGTTTCAGCACATTTAATGTCTAGAAAAGACCAAGCTCTGGATGTATAGACCTTTCCTTGCTTTTTATTACTTTTAACAGTCCAATTTGTTCTTGTTTTTGGCAATACTGTACTGTCTCTCAAAGCAACATTAGTAGAGAGGTATTAAAGCTAAAGTGAATGGAAAGTACCTGTAGAAAGAGGCTCTTCTCCTGCTGCAGAGATTTCAGGCCCTGCAAAGCGGGCTGGTTGTCCAGATCCTCTGCGATTCTTCTCAGATATGTGGCCCAGTCCTCAACAAGGGGTCCCACGTCCCTGAAAAGGGAGGGCGGGCGAGGAGCCACCTCCCGGACCAGGATGGGCGCCGCTACCTGTTCTTTTAAAATAATAACCTCGTTACTCAACGAAGAAGCCTACCAGAGCTCTGCAGAATGGTTTGTAGGACACGCATGATTGAAGAATACACGGAGACGGGTCCAAATTAAGTCACATCTGCAGAGAGCCCGATCAGCAAGTCAACGCCGGTCTACAGTTCTGTACCTGTCTCGAGCGAGGCCCGTCTGCGCTGCCGGGAGGGGAAGGCGGTGCTGTAGATGTGCTCGACCAGCCGAGGCAACGTCTGCGTGAAGAAGGTCAGGTCCACCTTGTCTCGGATATACTCCTCCGCGCGCTGCAGGAGGTCCAGCAGGGTCTGCAGGAACGACCGCAGCTCTGCCGAGACAGCACAGGAGGGGCTGGTGAGTCAATCTGACTATCACTGGCGCTTTTCAATTTGCGACGGGTCAAACTGAGGGATAGGCCGGAACATCATATATTAATAATAATCACATCTTTCCTGTATAGCGCCTTTCAAGGGACTTCAAAGTGCCTTAAAGCTGGGGGGGACTCCCTCCATCCACCACTGACGGGGTGGCACATTTCTCCCTCCTCTGTGTGTGAATGCGATTTAGTTTGACATGGCGATTCTGAAAGGACACTCACGACACTTCTTGTAGCGGGTGCGGCACTTGTCCTCAGCCAGGCGGGTGCAGGCGGCCGTGCCCAGTGAGGGCGGGCAGGAGTGGGTGTAAAAGCGGCACAAGGTACTGAACTCCGACCTCTGCTGCTCCTCGGAGAGCTCGGACGTCTGCAGCAGCTCTGGGCAGGTGGGCTCCCGGCTGCCAGTGGACTCTGCAAGAACCAAAATAGTAGTTGTAGATCTCTCCCACAGATGCGTTATCTGTTATTGATAATACAGAGCACTGGGACGTGTACTAAGGTCTAGACCTGGGGTATCAGACTCCGGTCCTGGGGGGGTGCAGTGTCTGCTGGGTTTTGTTCCTGCCAATTGGCACGTTAATTGGTGTAACTGAACAATGAACTGGATGAATTGAACTTCTCTCCAATCTCTGAAACGTTCTGAGGGTTCAATGTTTTGAGTCAGCGGCAAATTGTAAAGGAACCGGCTATAAAAAATAAAATAAGCCCACCTAAGTAAAAAATTACATTAAGTAACTGCATCAGCAGACACCACGTCCCCCTCGGGACTGGACACACCCCTGGTCTCTAGAGCAATAAAACCTTTGTCCTACCCACAGATTTGCATATTACAAACTTGTAACCAGTTACAATTATGATTAATTGTCCGAAGCTAATTCCTACTACTCAAATACCAACCTCACAAACGAGTCAAATGAATCCAACACCCAAGCACAACATACCCCTAACTGTATACCTAAATCATACTGGCACCGTGGCTGACTCACTCTGTATCTCACTGTGGATCCAGTCAGAGAAGGCCGTGACTCGGGTGTACACCCCGGGTTTCCCCTTCTCCCCGCAGCCGTCCCCCCAGGATGTGATACCGTACAACTGGAAACGCCCAGAGACGCGGTCCTGGCAGGTCAACGGGCCCCCCGAGTCCCCCTATCAGAGGAGAGGAAAGACAGTACATCAGTGAGGGCTCCACACTGAGGGTCAAAAGTCAAGGCCTACAGCAGTCATGCGTGTGTGTGTGTGTGTGTGTCTTGGATTTATGGAAAAAATAGAGTATGCAAATTCCTCAAAAATCTTTCCCCTTCTGCTGTTACTGGACATGTTGTAGGGCATCAGTTTCGTCAATGACAGTGTTGACTACATGTCTATTAAGCTCTTCTTATACGACACTCAAAATGGAGCGTTATGCAGGCGATGCAGTGGTAACAGAGTAGCCCTGGCTCACACCTGGCAGGAGTCGATGCCGCCAGACAGGTAGCCGGCACAGAACATGGTGTTGGTGACCAGCTCCTTGCCCAGGGCACTTTTACAGGTGCCCTGAGACAGAATGGGCACCTTGGCTTCCATCACCACATCGGCAGAGGGGCCGTCTGAAAGAGACACAAAGTTTTAGGATGAATCCGCATAAACATGGTGTATCTCTATTTGAAACCTCTAGAAGCTCTTGGCCAGTGGGTGTTCCTCGCTTACCCTCATACAGTGAGCCCCAGCCAGCCACAGAGCAAGGCGTCCCCACAGCGGGCTCTTCACCTGAGGGCAGGCAAATTGGGGTCACTTGATCAGAGAGCGCAACAGGAGACGTCAGCTCTACCAGGGCGATGTCGTTGTTGAAGGTCTTCTGGTTGAACTGCGGGGAGAGAAGACCCCTCAGAGTCGGACCAACAAGAGCCCAGGCAAGACAGGAAGACTTCATTCAAGGCACAAGATTGTTAACCATCTTGACAAAAGCATTGGTTTCCAAATATTCGCCCCATCGTCCTTGTTATTGGGAGACACAGCAGACAGACAACAGAAACCTGATGTGAGAATAACAATCGGTCCTACGGAGAGAAAGACAAACGGCGACACAGAGAAGAGAGATGATGACTGGCAGAGAGGAGAAAGTTACGGACCTTGGGGTGAGTGACGATGCGGTTGACCTTCATGACTTGCTCCTCAGGGTCCGTCTTTGTGATGTCAAACTCCCCCACCACTGCGGTCCAATAATTCTCACTGCGGCTCCTTCAAACAAAACACAGAAACCACCTTGAATCATCAACTAAAAACAAAACGGTAAAACAGGAATCCAATGGCTGGATAAAACCGTCTCAGACTTCATCTTAATGTTGATTGAAGGTTTGTATCAAGGCACTAGCATTTTGTGCAGATGAGAAACATCTAGTGAAAGATTTTTACATATTTTTAGATCTCTACAACTTGAAGAACATCTCCCTCTCATTCCTCTAGTAGATGCTGATTGACACCGTTCAAGAATTATGAACAACAACGGTTAATCTTGCTAGCGGCTCCCAATGAAGACTCACCCCGTAAAGCAGTGCGCAGCCGTCAACACCCAAGAGCTGTCCACCAGCACTGCCCCGCACATGAGCTCGCCATCCAGCCGCAGATTGACTAACCAGGGCCAACTGCCGGGGGAGGCCTGAGAGCCCCCCACAATCCTGGAGCGAGGCTGGGTGACATTCTGCATGGCCACCGACTTCCGGCCACACACTGCCAAGAGACGAGAACCAGCCCGGTTAATGTTCAGAAGAGACAGGAGGCAGAACGTGTAGCGCCATCGCTGGTTACAGACTGTATATAAGACTGATTTACCTTGACTCTTGCTCTCTGCCACCGGCTCCAAGTTTTGCATGGTGTTCAGCAAACCTATCAGGAGAGAAATGCTCATGAATTCACCCTGTAGACCAGTAGGATCTTTAGGTGATGCAGGTTTTAGTGGAAACTTTTTGAATGTCTACTTTCTTGTTATCACTGATTGTTGGCCATTGAGTTAAGGGTCAATAAGAGATTAATAAGAAGTGTACTCACTGCACTGGAGGACGCGGGCACTGCAGCTCTCGCCCATGATCCGGACACAGCTCTCTTTGCCCACCTCTTCAGCATGGCACCGTCGCTGGTAGTACCCACAGGCCTGGCTCAGCGCCCAGTTGCGATCCCTCTCATCCGGCTGCCTCTGGGCTTGGGCAATCACCTCGCAGCTGGGCTCCGAAGGCACATCCACATGGGCTGCAGAGGACAGCACAGGCATCACTGAGAGTCACTGTGCTTAGGATTTGAATGCTTTTGGCCATGCGATTTGACAATCCCTACAATTTAAGCAGGACTGATGTCAAGCTACTTGAATTTGAGTAACACCTAGTCTAGAAGGAGACAAACCAGAGAAGCATCCTTACCACAGGGGCCACTGCGCTGTCCACAGTCCTGAAAGAGACACGGAGTACAGCCCCCACAGCCCAGCTCAGCCCGGCTGTGCTCCGACACGGCCAGCTCCAGGGCGGACAGGGCGCTGGTCAGGGCCGCCTCCAGCACCACAGTGCCACGCTCCGATAGGCCTGCACAGACACAGTACGGGCAGTAAGTCACCGGAGAACAGACCATTCGGAAAGACCTTTGAGTTTAAACAGAATAAAGTGCTGATCTATGTGATCCTGTGGTCTGGGTTGTACAGGAAGAAAGGATAACAGACAGAGAAATAGATATATGATCTGGTAGATGAACAGATTCTTAAATAGAGAGAGAGATGAAAATGAACTGTCAGTCGGTACGAGAGGAGGTTTGATTAGATTCTGCACAGCCTGTTCTCTCAGGGACTCCTCGGATGCTCCACATGCTGTTATCTCCACGCTGCCTACTGCGTACTGTCCTCTAACCCGCGGCTCGGCACAAGAGATGCACTTTGGCGAGCTTTGCCGAGTGAAGTGCAGCCAAAGAAGCCTTCAAACACACCGCTCCTGTTCCACTCCACTACAGAGCGGGCCGCTAACGACCACAAGGCTTTCAATGTTTAATTAGACAGCTGGGATCAACCTTTCTGATGAGGCAAGACACGGGCAGTCCAAACCAGTGAACACAAATTCCCTATCTCCAATCTCTGGGTACAGACTGCATCATTGAGGTCGCTATTCCCTTTCAAAGACTTCCGCTATGTCGTGCTCCACTTTTTCTGAATAAAGCATGTTATTATCTATATATAAAAAGCTTTGGAATTGGAAAGCAAGTCTTTCTGGGAAACTGATTATTTAAGGTAGGCTTGTTTCAGGAGCAAATCAAAGCCATCGTTTATCCAAAGCATCACTTTATAGAAACACAAAGTGTCAAAGTGGTCGTCTCCACAAGTGGTCGTCAAACTCATTTTAAATAACATAGACCCTTAGGGGTGTAAGGGAATGAATTATGTATCTCTATTTCTTTATATTTATTTCATATCTCACCTTTATATAAGCCTTGACAAATGTGTCAACGAGAACCATCTAACATTAAATAACACACCATAACTGCACTGAAAAATGTTTAAAAAGGTCACAGCCTATGTGACTTAAGATGAATGTTTGGGTCCCAGCTGATTAACACTAGTACAAATCACACCCAGCACACTTTCTAACAACAGGAGCGGAACAGCATGAGCTGAGCTCGAGTGATATCTGAAGTAAACAACAGTGACACGGTTACCCAATAGAAGAGCAGTAACAGGTCCCACCTTGCAGAGCGCTTTGGGGCAGTCTGTAGACCTCCCTGCCTGTAGGTGCAGCAGAAGTGCAGTCCAAAATCAGCAGCAGAGCGAGCAGCAACATTTCCGGCGCTTCCTGACCGAGCACGGCAAAGCAGAAGCAAAACAAAACCTCGGTCAGTTTGTGGGTCTTCAAGAGTGTCTTGACAGCTTCTGAAATCCACAGTGTCCCTTTGTCTGGGGGTCTCTCGCCGTCTCCCACTGCCCTGGTCTCTCCGCTCTCTCCCGCGGTTGCTTAAAGGGCATCTGTCCGCAAGTTTACTTCGGGAACAATAGGCGGGGAGGTGCACGGAGCTGCCCGGGGTATATATAGAGTCCATCAGGGTACAGCGGAAGGGGGGCTGTTTGGTTGAAAGAGGGGCAGGGGGGGTGTTTCTATGGCCAATGCACAAACAGCTGAATTCATTAAGACGGTGACAGCAAACCGAGTGGAACTTGCCAAGACTGGAAATTAAAAAGGGTTTGGTTCTGTGAAAAGAGGGGGGGAGAGGGGGGAAGAGGGAGGGAGGGGGGGGTTGTTTGAATTCATTAGCGCTCGAGAGCAAGTTGAAGAAGAGATGGCTATGGTCTGTAATGCTTGGAAAGAGTGAGAGAGAGAGAGAGAGAGAGAGAGAAAAGGGGGACGTCTGCCATTCTGCTCGTTTCTCAAAGGAGGCATTGTCTTCCCGGTCCCTCTGAGCCGGCCCACTTCAAAGCGGTGCCCTAACGATCACAGGGCAGCCGCTCCGATTGATCGTTTTCACGCTTTTATCTCCCAGAATAAAATATTGTCAGTTCAGATCACTTTTGTCTCTCTCGGCTGGACTCCATTTTATTACATAAATAAGAATAAGAATAAATAATAAATAATAATATGGCATGTTTCCGACAGTTGTTGCACTCTCCGAAAACGTAACGCTGTCAGAAGCTCAACTCTTTTGTTGTTTGTTTGCCATTGGCCATGCAACCAGGTGTTTATTATAACTGTGCTTGTGAGTTTCTTAATATAGTAAGATTTGTTTTTAAGAGATTCATGTAGCCCAGAGGATACAGGCCACAATAAAGGTTGTGCCACGTGGCCTTTTCGTCACAGCTGTGGTAGTGGGATTAGTTAAGGTGCAGTCTGGTGCATCCTGGGAAACAGGTAATCAAGTACCACAACCTGATTGGTCATTTGGTGACTCTGACTTTGCACTGATTAGTTGTTTACTCTTCTTTGAGGTCATCTAACATATTAAACAGGTGCTTTATGTAATCACATTAAAAGGAACTTTTCAGTGTTTGTTTTCCTTATTTCTACTCCTCTTAAAATCTTAATCAGTTGTCACTCAGACGTCGCTGCATTCGAACAATGAGTTGAATTCACAATGTAACGCAAAGCACAGCGAAAAGGACGACCCAACGGAAGCTAAATCGGGCCAAGAACGAAAAGGCAGATGAAAAAGAACCGGGGAGTCCGGTGATTAATGTCGTCGGGTAACTCTTGTGTCCGAGTGACAAAGGTGGCGAGAAAGAGTCGGCGGCTCAATCGAGATAAAACGCAGCGGCTTCGCCTGCTCATTAACAGCCTTTTACCCCGGGTTTAATTAAGAAAGAGAATCTGCTCAAAATAGGATGCGATCAAAACAGCTCAGAGAGGATATGTGGTCAAAAATGAGCAGTAAAATGTCATGCCCTGATTATAACTCCATTTGCATTCATTTCCTTAAGCATCATTAGAACACTTTGGCCCACTAATGTGTGTTTTCACTTTTTAGAATAAACTTGGTGAAATAAACTAACAATCTTGAGCTGTACAATTAGCAGCTTGTACACCAGAGTTGATTATATCTGTTAGCAATTATGCAAAACCTAAACTGGAGTGCACTTTAAGGAAACATTAATGGATACTCTCTGCTCACAAGAGTATTGCCACTCAAAATAATCAAAAAGTATTCCTCAGTGCCAATTGGCTAGTGATGACAGCATGATTTCAGATACTAACATATGTGTGAGAATGAGTGTGTGTGTGTGCTTGTGTGTGTGGTTTGTAGGTTGCCAGCCTTTCCCGTACGTCAGATAAGACACGCTTTATAACGGGCGGCGGAAGAAATGCTTTTCGGACAGCAGGTCCTCCTTGCCCACCCCTTTTGGAGCAGAGAAACAAAATACTAAATCAACTGTTTCCACTCCGTCCCAAGCACCCACAGCACACAATGGGGCTCAGATCTGAGAGCGAACTCAGGCAGCGAGATGGCATGAAAAAGCCAGCCGCCCCTTTCATCCGCGGGCTTTGATGTCCTGTGATTAAACTGTCCTCCGCTCTGCCCCCGCTGTAGTGGGCACGGATTTCACCCTGCCGGCCAAGCTGTTCTGCTCCCCTCCAATGAGGGCCGTTATTGACTGCGCTTGTGTGCCGACTAAACCAGGGGGAATGCGGGAGTGCTGGATGCTGCAGGTTAATTTGATTGGACAGATCGAAGAGTGGTTGTTTTAATAATTCCATGCTTAGTGTATTGGCAGCCGTGTCACAGTTTATATCACAGCACTACCAAATCGGTCTGCTCTTTCAACCTGCTCTGCTGCACATGGGTTAATCAGATTAAAAATGCTTAAAACAGTAAGAAGGTATTCGATTGTCATCATGCTATGAGCAAGTCAAGAGTTTTTTCTCCCTAAAACTGATTTAATCCAGCAATTAGAAATAACTGGCTTGGTAACGTGCTTATTGAGTGGATACCCAGAGGACATAAAAAGCTTGAGGGACATAAAATGTACAAGAAAATAAAGTTATTTCCCACTTGTCTGACAAATCTCTGGCCAGTTTGAACACATATCCGTCCCTGTTGATTCTGAGGTGAAGCACCTTAAACATAAGGTTCAAAAGGTCAACGGAATAGCAAGGTGGAAAAGAAGATTCATGAAAAAAAATGTTTATGATAATTAAACAGTACAGAAAAGTCATCAGTAACAAAGACGCACCTATTCTACATCAAAATCTGTATTCTTGCAGTGCAAACCTAAAACATCCACATCGCAACTACTAAACTATGTGCATTTGCTGCTATAAGAACAGGCAACAAGTTGAAAATGTCGGCACCCAAGAAGCCACAGGGAGTCACTGGTTGAAGCCATGCTGTACCCATCCCTGCCCCGGGAACAATCAGGGAATTGTGCATGACCTCCTAGACCTCCCAGCTTTAGCAATAACAGCTACTTATTTAATAGATATTCACAACTCTCTAGACATTAATTTGTTCAAGATTAACCTCTTACAACCCACCCTGGCAATCTGCATATAAACATTACCCACATTATTCAGTTGCTCAGCCTCCTCAAATGCAGTCCAATTACTCTGCATTTTACACATATTTCCCAAGGGAAGTGCATTATTATTATCATTTTGCCAGACTGAATTCAGCGGCCAGAAAGAAATGGGTTTTGTAACGTTTTTGTGTTGTTGTTTTTTCCAACGGCATATTCGACGCAAGGGGATCTCTCTCGCTCCCCTTCTCCTTATTAAAGCAGTCCAGAAAATCCCGAGCTCAAACTCCGGGCTCAAACGTGAGCTAATTGTGCAGATCGTTATTTTTTTCCTGTAATTAACCCTCAGCGGGGGGGCACTGTGTTTGGGCCTCCACAATTGTCCCTATAAGCAGACTCCCTGAAACCTCACTGAAGGGGTCCTGACCAGTAAAATAACTCTCATATCGGCACAGTCTGGGAGATGACGCACTTTCGGGGGGCCAGCTGCAAAAGGCAGCACAGAGCGGCTCTGGTTTTGTAAGGCCTGGGCGTGTCAAGTGGTTACATAAAACAACAACAGAAAGCATGCTTGCCCACACAATTACGAGAACTGTAACTCCCAAGCTGAATGGTACGCAGGTAGCCTGTATAGTTATGAAACCATTTCCCACAGTGCCTCCATGAAAACAATATAAAGTAGGTCACTGGGGTAACAAGGAGGGGAAAAAAACATTAGTGGGTCCCAAAAGGTTCCTGTCTGGAGGCCGTATTTACGTTTGTATTTTCCCCAGAGAAGCACTGCTTGTGTAAAGCCACAACGTACTACTAGTCACTGGAAAAAGACTCTTATAGCCGCCTGCTCGAGCATATTTGTTTTAATAGAAGAGATTGACATAGTAACCACTGAAGAAATAAAAACAAAAAAACTGTGACATAACCATCAAATCCCATCAAAACCTCCAATCTGTTTGCTTTGAATAACTTGAATGTGAGACAGAAGACCTTTTGAAGTGAAATAATGGAAAAATAAAGCAAACATTACCCACTACAGACACAGATTTGTTTTTTGTTTTTCTTGCATTAGTCAGTCACACAAAAATCCAATGTATGCTCAAATAAGTTTTCACCACTTTAAAGTTGGCCGTGAGGTCAAGAAACCATGAAACACCGACATATAAAACACAAAAAGAGCATTTCATAGAGATCAAAAATCAAAATGAATACTATATATAGACAAAAACATACTATTTCTGCAGGTCCGAGCCACACCTACACTCTCAGTCACACTACAATTACTAATGTCTAATACTTTGTGCTGAAAACTAATACCCACATTTCAGAATCTAGGAAAGTACTAGAACAAGCATCAAATGCACATGCATGCAAGCAGAAGAAATAAAGATAAACGCACTGGCCGTTCTTTGCGTTTATTCGGTTGTGAAAAAGCGGGCCGCGGTGGCTTCAGCCTGCAGCCTCAGTGTCGGATGTTCAGGAACTCCTTCACCTTGGTGATCATCTTCAGGCAGGGCTGGCGCTCGCCGCTCGGTTCGTCCTCTTGCTCCATCACGTGGGGGTCGGCCTCCTGTGAAGAGGGCGCAGCGGCGGCCTTTAGCGTCGTCTTGATCTCAGCCACCTGAGAGGAAGTTCAGAGCACAGGTTCCCTCACTCAGCCCATCTACCGCTCCCAGAACCCACAATTTCCCTCTCCGATTATTTCCCGTTCTTTCCCTTCAGCTTCCACTTACTTCTGCCTCGAGCTGCTGCTGGGTTTTGAGGTGAGTCGCTCGGCACTCGGTGACCCTGTTGACCTGCAGCTCGATGGCCGAGGAGACGGATTCGCAGCCGGCGCACCTGCGGGCCGAGACAGAGCCATGAGACGGGCCTCAAGATTCCCAATCAGTCAAAGAAAACGACAGAGATCAAAACGCTTGGAAACAATCGTGATAAGAAGTCTGGGACAGTAAAGATGTTAACGAGGGCTTAGCGATGTTAAGTAGAGCGCGTATAAAGCATTGTACACAGATATTTAAGGAATTAATATTTTCTTGCATCTTTAAACCCACATTTACAAACATTGTTCAAAACCGTAATAGTAGAGACAAAGCACTGTTCATTCATTTCTTTTTGTAGGTGAAGATGTTGTATGTCATCTTGTGTGTTTATAAAGTGAGCCTATATTGGATATCCCAAGGAATACATTCAAAGGGCACCTAGCCTAAATATAAAAGCCAACATTTGTTTGTATTTGAAAGTAAAGGCGAAACATATCTAATTGCGTGATTTAATGGGGAGACAATTCAATTGACATACTGTTGCTTTAATATGACATTAAACTCCCCCACACACCACTGGCTGAGCGTGTTGGTGATGCTGCCGATATCCCGTTCCTGGATGTCCCGGCCGATGCAGTCATCCACCTCCAGCAGCTGTCTGCACTGGTCCAGTTTGCCGCGGATGACGTCGGTGTAGACGGCGTCGATGATCAGGTCCTCCAGCGCTCGGACTGTCGGCATCTCGAGGTCCCTCATCAGCACCGAGTACGGAATGCACTGCTGAGACACGCACACACACATCTATATTATACACAAAACCCAGGATAACAAATGGGTAGCTAGTCTATTTTGATTACACAAGAGAATACGTTCACATGTGGATATCCAAACAGAGGTTACGAATATTCATTTGACTGACAGACATCTCTGCACCCCAAATGTCCTGCAGAATTTGAACCCGAAATCTCTGGAAAAAGCATTTGTCCCACAGTGCCCCCCAGGGAACACAGACTGTACCTGCATTTTTTCTGCCAAGTGGACAATAGTCAGATGTTTCAATTTGATCTTCTGAGCATCGGATAAAACGGGCAGCGTGTCCTTATTTGCTGCAAGGAAGAAAGGGAAATGTCTCAAAACGCAAAAGACGGTCTCCATTTTGCGCATCATTGTCTGAGTCTCGAGTTTCTCATCTCACCTGTGTAATCTACGTACGAGCCGTAAGCAAACAAGTTCAAGAGCTGGAAATATCCCTGGTTGGGCCCTTTTGAAAGCTGTAGAAAGATCAAAAGCAGTTGAAACATCAGTACATCATTACCAGAGAGCTTTTCAAATTCTTAATCACCTTAGCTATTAACAATAAACACAAATAAGTGGAACTGTACAAACATGTGGCAGTCAAATTAGTTTATTTATCTGTTTTGCTTGAAAACTCATTTTTGATGTGCAGTGACATCTGGTGGGAAGAGCAGAATTGCACTGAACAAACAAACCTGATTGCCAAACCAAAACACTTAATGTGTCCCTCAATCAGGAATCTGACTCGTTATTTTCAAACCTGTATTACAGTGTAGGGGCTCATAGCTCCAATGAAGAATAGAAGCGTGTTTGATCTTTACATAAAAGGTAAGTATTTTCTGTCTATTGTGCCTGTCGTCATTAGCTTATCAAGTCAGGAATCTCATCTAGCTAATTCCTGTATAAGCTAATTAAATGAGTCTTTAAAATTACTGATCATTTGCTCTATCTTTAATTCCTGGAGTGCTCCTTGCTCCGGTTTCTTTACCAAGTTTCAAGAGACCAATTTGTCTCAAATTCCTTCAAAACATCCATGAAGCATATCCTCAATTAAAGTTTAAAACTTGGCCATTCATCCCACAGCTTTCAGTTCTTAAAACATTGTAGTTTTCTAAATGTTTCCTACACACCTACATTGAAAAAAAGATATTCCCCAACACATTCCAAACTATATTTATTTCAACATATTCTAGGTTGAGGGGGTGAAAATAAAGATAACTGGGGAGAAATGACATAAGATCCAGGCATCCTCTTCTCTCTCTCTCGCCCAGCCCCGCATCTCAAACTCACTTCCTCCACACAGGATAAATTGAGGAACTCTCCAAAGACGTAGACTCCTGGTGCTTCTAGCAGCTGGTTAATGAGAGCAATGAGGGCTGGTCCTTTTGTGTTTTTTGCAAGTAAAATGAACTGTTCCAAGGGGCCGTTGGTGGACTTCAGTTCTTCTGACATTATGAAGATCTGAACATGAGAGGAGGGCAAAAAAACAAGTGTTACCAGTGACTGTATGAAGTTCTTCAAAGCAGTTCATTCCCAGTTGCTGCACTGTTTCTGTACATGATACATCAACACAGCAAACTCACATCCACAAACCTCTGCGATCATATACCCAGAAGGCTCAATAAAAGAGGCAAAGACCAGATGCCTGCAGAGTAAACACTTGATTGATTATGGTTTGAGTGTGATCTACCAATCTGTGTGCATCGGTCTCTGTAATTAAAGCAAATAAACCAAAGAGCAAAGCATATAGCCACTAGTTATGTTACGTCAAAGGTGGCTGAAAGGAGAATGCATTTATTACAGGATCAACTTAGCACATCCTTGCAGCATACATCTCAACGAGAAACACCAGATATATATGTACTAACTCTCAAAATAAGTAGGACTGTAATTGATGCAGATTTCTAGCAAATGATTTGATTACGTCATGCATGGGAAGAGAAGACATGGGAAATTAAAAAAAAAAACGATCAATAGTAATGTTTCAAAAGCTGGACAAAACACGGCTACACAACAGTTAAATCAATCAAAATTATCAAATGCAATACAGCAGCAGGTCTATTCAAATCCCTCTTCGCTCTGCAATGACAATTATTCGGCACCGCATTGAATATGGTTGTTTGTTTACGTATCACAACATATTTGCCTTTGAAATCTTCCCCGATTTGGGCAGTTTCTGGAGGCTGAAAACACACCATTTCAAAAAGAAACACGTATTTGTATTGTTTTTAAGTTTTTAAGTAGATGTTTGTTTTCTCTGTTTACCGCCGGTCGAGCCGCCCTCACGATCCTACTGAATCTCGTCCACTGCGCAAGCGCCGGCTTCCACGCATGCGCAGAGAAAGCAGCACTCGTTATAACGGTGCGCAGGGTTGGCCAGATCGGGGGACCGAAAGTCATGGAAGAAAAAATGGGGGCAAAGGTTTAAAGGTTTTAGGGGGTAAAATATTATTCCAATGGAAGGATTTAGATTCATATTCATCCTACTTTCGAAAGGTGATGACTCTAAATGAATGAATGAAGGAACTAATAACTCAGTCAATGAATACATAGATAATAGTTAATAAACAACTGAACAAGGAAAAGTCAGTGGGTCCCATTTGTCCTTGACTTGTTCAAAACAGCAACACCGGTTTTGGTACCTGTGGCACGGGCACTGTCATGGGGCCTCTGACCGCCAAGGGCCCCGACCGCCAGGGGCCCCGACCACACTAACCATTCATTTGCGCCGCCGAAACCAATAATGAGAAATTCAAGCATCCAGTGTTCAAGGCGCTCACTACAGGTTCAATATCAAAACGGTGGCTGTTAAAAGAGAATAAGCAAACATAAGCATTTCACACATGCAAATAATAAAAAATGAACTCAGAACACATGTGTCAGAAGTGCCTTAGTGTGCATTCATTGATGGCTGAGAGCTGGACTTTGATGACATACTAGACTGAATTATTGATGAAGAAATCAAGAAAGGACGATCTAATGTAAGATGCACATGTATTTATTTTGACATGCTGTTATGCTCCCTGCTTTTGCAAATGTATTCTAGTTTTACTAGTATTTAATATTCTGCAGTTTCAATCATTTGTATTTGAATCAATGTGTTGTATTTGCAAATATAATCTTATTTGTACATCACAACAACAGACATGTAGCACAACATAAGAAGATTAAAGGCACAATGTGAAATTCCTAACCTAGTCCCAACAAGCAGAGTGGGAGAAACTTATTCTGCCTGCCCCAAAAGTCACCTTCATTATCTCCTTGTTTCCTTCCTGCCTCTCTTAGCACTTAGCTTTCACCGTCCAGGATGTAGGAAGTCTCTTACTGTACTTGTGTAAATTGTAAATTGGAATTTGTAAAATGTATTATTTTGAATTGCTATGTTTTAGCTAAGTTGAATTTTTAATGATTGATGCCTTGTACTTCTCTGTATTTTTGCATTTATGTTGTAAGTCACCCTGGATAAGGGCATCTGCCAAGAAATAAAAAAAATAATAATAATAATAATAATAATAATAATAATAATAATAATAATTACTCAATGAGGGAAAATTGAGGAGATGAGGAAAAGAAAGAAAAATGGGTTTAAATTGAGCTAATGCATGTAAGATTAAGATGTAATTAGATTTAGGAAAAATATCTCAAGTAATTGGAAATACAGAAAATATATATTTGACCCAGGCCTGACACACACACACATACACACTCATATATAACTAGCAGAGGCAGGGTTGGGGGAGGGAGGCCCATAAAGCATCCGTGCCCAGGAGCGCAGGATTTGTTAATCCGGCCCTGACCTGTGGACACAATGCTCCAGCTCTGCTGTTTTCGCTGTGCACTCAAAGTATAAAAACAAGTAGATGTCTTGATAGTGCAGGGAATGCATGTAAGTTGTGTAAATTGTCCCTACATTGGCGCAGTGGGAGTGGTGATATGCTGGATTGATTGCAAATTGCTGATTGTAAACTGGGAGGTTATAAAATACAATAATTCCAAAATTAAAATCAAAATAAACTGCATTGACGTGTTTTTAAATACTCATAAAGACACACCACTGGTATTTAGTTCCCTTTAACTCATTGTTACATAATAGTTCAAATTCTTTGCTCCACATTGCCTCTGTTTCTAGAGCCTGAGCCAGTAAGATTTTAAAGAAGCATGGGATTATTATTATTGTTTATTATTTAGCAGACGTCCTTGTCCAGAGTGACTTACAAAATATAATAGCAATAATACGCAATAATACAGTGCAGTTCAAGGCATAATACATTTTACAAATTCAAATTCGCTGTGCATTGTTGTTTTGAAGGTTGCTGAAGAGTTGGTGATATCCCCCCCCCAAAAAAAAAAAAGGATACAAATAATAAGTGTTTCATTTAGACAGCAGGTGGAGCCTTTACTCTATATTTTAAATGTCATAAATACAAACAAATGCACATAATCTACTGGCTCCTGTTTAAATGATCAGATGTGTATGTCTTGTTATGTGTGATCTTCCACTTTGCACAAACTAAAATATCCTGTGTGCATTTAATGTTTCATCATGTGATTGTTTTCTGGGAAGTGTGTAGGTGAGATTTAATTTGCTGTGCTTTATCAATGGTTTTCATAGAGTTTTGTGGTACTAAATTGTGTCTCGACAGCACCTTCTCCGTCATGTGAGTGAGGCCCTGCAGAGGAACAGATATTAAGGCAGATAACAGAGGGAGGAAAAAAGCAAAGAAGGATAAATCGTGAAACTTAGGGAGACACAAAACGGGGAATTTCACAATATAGTGAAAAGTACAAAAGTGATGTTTTTATTGCTACTCCTAAGGAGACTAACTTACTTAGTGCTGGCACACCGATACACATTTACACTTTTGTGGAGTGAGAATGCAGAAAGGAAACCACTTTGGAAACACCAGTTGATAAGAATTCATTAATATTCATTCACGTAAGTATGAAATATAACAACTGTTCTATACAGGTACAGTGTGTGTGAGGGGCAAAAAGTGGATTATTTATCTCACTGTTTAACAAGGTAGTGGCCTAGGACCTTTATTAATATTCACTATTTTATTTCCTCAGGGTTGTTTAACTTTCTACTATGCTACTCCTCGCCAACACAGTACAACATGTTGTCAACTTTATAACAAGACATATGTAAAACATAAACTAGCTTTCAAGGCAGCTGAAAAAATGTCCAACTTGAAGAGATAATTGTTCATCTTTTGTCCCTAAAAAAAAAGTTAATCTGTTTTTGTCTTTCTCTTTCTAATTGGCATAAAGAAAGGCTTCATTTTATAAAGGAATAAAGAAAAGCTGAAGTTTTTTTAATCAATTCTCTAGGCAGGTATAATGCAGCTGATAAACCAGAATACCACCGCGTAGTAACATCTTGCCACAGCTCTGTGCAGAAAAGAGGCTTCGGTATTCTTTGGGTATTACAGTTATTGTCATGCCATTGAGTGCTTAGTTTGGAGGTTTTAGGTGCAGGGAATTACTAGAGAGGAGAGATTAATGTCAGAAAATTACATACTAGTGCACATAGAGGAGCGGCGACCCGAGGAATACAGCCAAGCGCACAGATAAGCGCGCCGGTGTTGGCGGCTTGTCAGCGAACAATGCTCTGGATTAGCTTTTCTCCCAATATAAAAAAAAAATATATCAACAATCAAGCAACGCGCATGGGTGTTGATGGGCTGGGAGGAAGGCTTCATAAAGCTATCAGATGGAGTTTGCTGGAATAAGCTCGGATTCAGCAGCACAGGGAGCACTTGCATGGATCCCGCAGACCCGAGACGCTCAGAGGCACTACACACGCACGGGCGGGGAAGTGCGTGTCTTCGCACTCCCAAGCAATATCTGTTTAAAGGGCGTGTGTGGTTTAAATGGCGTAGGTTGTTGATGTTAAACAATACTGCACTCCAACATGTACAGTTACAGTAGCTCTCAAAAGTATTCACCTCCCTTGGACTTTTCCACATTTCATTGTTACAATATGAAATCAGATTTTCTGTGTTGATCAGCAACAAAAACTCCTGATTAAATCCATTCTGATTTCATGTTGTAACACAATGAAATGTGGAAAAGTGTTTTAACTGATCACAAATTCTGAATTATCCAATGGGAACCATCCATTTATCTTCCCAGGGCAATCAAACTTTTGTAACGGCTTACATGAGTGTTTTCCATAACTGTCAGATGTGCTGTGAGGGTTTATAAAGGCCAATCACAGTCCTCGTGGGAGGATGATGTCTGGGTCAAAAATGTGGGCAAGGAAGGGAACATTAGAAAGTTCACAATCGAAAGGAGGCCATTCGCCCCATCGTGCTCGTTTGGTGTCCATTAATATCTAAGTGATCCAAGGATCCTATCCAGTCTGTTTTTGAATGTTCCCAAATTGTCTCTTCAGCCACATTGCTGGGGAGTTTGTTCAGATTGTGACACCTCTCTGTGTGAAGAAGTGTCTCCTGTTTTCTGTCTTGAATGTCTTGAAGCCCAATTTCCATTTGTGTCCCCGGGTGCGTGTGTCCCTGCTGATCTGGAAAAGCTCCTGTGGTTTGATGTGGTCGATGCCTTTCATGATTTTGAAGACTTGAATCAAGTCCCCACGTAGTCTCCTCTGTTCCAGGGTGAAAATGTTCAGTTCCCTCAGTCTCTCAGTAGGACATTCCCTTCAGACCTGGAAGTAGAAGTTGCTATGTTGAATGACACAGGTGAGAAAAGGCTTGGCTCTGTAGTTGTGGATTGGTAGATCCCAATACACATCAGTGAAAGGGATTAAATTGGGCAAACATAATGCCAATTAGGAACACAATCTTAAGAGGGTGACTGCTGCCCTGCGGTCGAAGACATTGCTAGCCTATGTCATTAAGAGGAAGAAGAGGAAGGTTATATAACAAGAGCGCCAGATGAACTCAAGGGGTTAAGGAGGCCTGGCTCGGGCTAGGGAGCGTCTCCACATCTGCGTGACCACTAGAATATGTGTGTGTCTGCATTATTCATTCATAAGTCCCTAGAGCGGCCTGTAAGTTCAATATGTCTTGACAAGCTGTAGCAGTGGGGCTATTTCACAGCCCTGTGTCGCTGTAACCGATCCATTTTGCTTTGTGTAAACTGCAGGATTGAATTTAGGCAGAGGAAAGCGTGAAGTTTGAGAGCTTACTGCTTTCCCCGGCGCAGGCCCCCAGTCTCAGGTCGCGGGGGCCTAGGTGTGCGCCGAGACATCTGAAAACTTTCTCCTTCTCCGTGAGAAAAGGAGCAGCGCCTCACTTTCATGGGGGCTTAGAGGCATAATCATTGCACAATTAAGATAATTTCAGGACGACAGCTGGTGGGGAGAGAAGTAATTTTCACGCTTCCTAATCGAGTCTGGCTGTCAGATTAAGATAGAGAGTTGATTTGAGGGAAATTGTCTTGGCCAATTCATTGGAGCGGGCCCAGGTGGCCTCAGGTATTTTCCTCACCCGTTCGAGTTGCCCGGGAGGAAATTTGGTTTTGATTTGCCACACTGAAGAGATCATTCGAGTGCCGGGGCTTTCTGTCTGACTCGGGGGATTTGTCAACTTATTACCAAGCTGCTGCTTGCTGGGTCTTCGTTTCAAACTAAGAGGTAACAAGTTTTCCTTCTCCCGCTCTCTCTCTCTTTCTTTCTCTCACTCTCTCACTCTATTTTAATGGAAAGTATATATTCTGTCCTGTGTTCCCAAAGAAGCCGTGGCCCATGTTCCCATGAGCGGTAATGCTGCTACATACCAACATCCTGATTTTTTTCATTCCTTCTTGATCCCAAGGAAGAAAGGTTTCCAATATGGAGGAAGGAACTTGTTTACCTCCACCACCATTTCCTCTGCCAGGAATGCTATCCTGCACAAACTGTTCTGGTGGGTTGATTGTGCTGTTAACAATGGAGTTAATTATTTTACTTCATTACTTAATTTAATTAGAAGAGCGTACTCAGTTTCTCTTTCTTCCTTTTGGTTACCCTTTATTCTGCATTATCAGTGTTTGGAAAGTTTTTGTTCCAACTTGCATGTAAATGTTTCTGACCTCCTTTCATACGCTTTACTAATTTTTAACTGTTGTATGTACAGTTAATGCCAAAACCATAGAGATTTATTTCAATGTTGGGGTGTAGAGGAAACCTTACTGGGATTTGTATCTTGGTGTTGAATGTATTTTTTTAGAATGGGCACATTCCCTATATTTAATTTTAAATTCATGCTGAGCCTTTGCATATGAAGGTAATTAATCAACAAATACACATACATTTTGGAAAACAATAGTAAAATCTGTTAAAGGAATACATGAATACATTCACAAACTAAAAACAAAACCCAGCAGGAACCCACGCTATTTAATATTATTCTCTACAAAATAAGAAGTTTGTTGTAAGCTGCTTTTTAAAGCCTTCTAGAGGTCACAGAATCACTCCATTTATATTTTGAAGACAGAGAGTGATACATGATGTGTTTAATTTAAATCCTTGGACAAGAGTTTATGAAGCAGCCTGTATTTTTGCATTTTGAAAATCACCCTGTTAATTACAAATCTGACCTCTGACCTTCCATCACTCTAGAACACAATTTCCTATAGCTCTAGCTTCCCTCCCACCCCATTATGCTCTAATTAACCTTTATTATAGCTCTGTTGTGAACAAGGGCAGTTTGTATTGTCTGTACTATTGCAAGCCCTTATTTTTATTTCAAAATACCCACTAGGTGGCAGTAATAGTCTTCAGCATTCATTAAAGTCCTACTCTTCTCAATAAACTGTTCATTTTAAAAGCTAAGCTCAGCCCACTGTTCAGGCCAATCCCCCAAACTAGGACTAAAAGACAATTTAGGAATGAAAATCAGGAGCATATTATTTTATTGAAAGGTGTATATGTGTTTGTGTGTGTGGGAGAGAGAAAGAGAGGGACACAGAAATAATGTGATGGTTTCACTTTCTAAACAGGTATAACCAGGAGTAAGTGTGCTAGATGCATCACTTAAGTATAGGGTTGTGGATCTGTAGTTTGGATCAAATTATATTGCGTACCAACAGGTTAATCAAGAAATTAAATGAAACAACAAGGAAACTTTGGGGAAATTTAATTATTTTACGCAGGAAAACTATAATTGTATGTAATGTCACCTAGACCACATTCCCACTGGTATAATCACCCAAACGTCTAGAATACACCCTGTATTGTGTGGTACGGATTGAAATGCAGATGTTTGTTTGTTTATTAATTTATATAACATTGTTAACTCAATGAAATTGTCCAAAAACAAACCAGTCACATCTGTAACCCTTCGAGAACAAAATGTGACACCGGCATTTCAATCCAAGGAGGCAGCGGGCCTAGTTTATTTCCATTTTCCTCTCTTTTTTTCATTAGGAAGCTTAAATCCCAGTTCGAACAGATGAGTCACTCAAAGCACTACATTTATATATAAACATACTAAACTGAAGCGTGACAATCAGTGTGTTTCTATGGCGCTAATCGCGGGGCCAAGCTCCGATGAAAAGCTGGCTTTGATATTTATGGAAGTGTGAAAACAATGATAAGAACGAGCCTGTCAGAACATGCGGTCGCTGAAATCGGTATTATCTTTATTATTTATTATTACAGTTATTGTTGTTGCGGGGTGGTATTATGATATCCAGTTATCCCCGCCAAATTCAACCAGCTTCCCTATAGCTTGTACAAGGATCAGCTACACATGATCACTGAGTCCCCCTTTTGTGTAGACATACATTTCTGTTCACTACATATTGTTGGTTATAATTTTGTATATGACTAGTCTCAATGGAAGGTAATAAGAGGACTATTTAAGCATGCATTAGCACAGATTTCTTGATTTCAATCCAGGATACTGTTCTGGCCTGGAAACAACACAAAAGTTGAACCATTGACTTGACTCGGGGCATTGGAGACTTGCACATTTTCTGTCCAGCACATCAATTTTTCATCTCTGGGACTATGAACTTCACTGACGTCTTCCTGCCCAAGGAGGAAGTTTGGGTTGAGTAGCACTTAGGAGAATCAAAACTGTGGATGTATTGGTTTCTTTAAAACTAAACAAAAGCATGTCTTCAAATAAAACTACCCCCCGTGACATGAAAACCAAAACACAGCAATTAGGTGTGGATCAGACATGTCTGCTTTATGGGACAGCTCTTTCTCATGCTTCACCTGAACGCTTGAGGAGGTCTCTCTGTGAGCTCCTGCTATCTGCATCTCCTGTCCTTACTTGTGTGAGCAGACTGTATTTGGGTGCTACTCTGCTTTTGTCCTGTGGTAATGTATTTGAGATGAAGGTGAGAGAATGTAAACAGTGTAGACTAGAGCTTGCTCGGTGTTTGGGGAAATCCAATAGTTGCCCGTCCAGTAGCCTTTATATGTATACAATGGCAAAATACTCATGAGGAAGTACAAAATAAACCTAATCTAAATCTATTTATTTGCAGACACCCATACACGGGGCAATTTACAGTTGTCACAAAATAAAACATATTTCAGGAAAAACAGTACAAAAGAAGATACAATACAACTAATATCTAATCATTCCTCCACCCAAAGTAGGTTAGACAGACACTAGACACAAACATTGTTGTAAGGGGCTTTGGTCATTATCAATAATGCTACAACAAAGCAGACTGAACATTGTGTTTGTGTACAAATCTATATTTTTTCTTGTGTGAAAACGGCAGGTCTGAAGTATTTGTGTATAGTACTCTCCTGAAAACCCTGAATTAAATATCTGGATTGTTTTGGGGGAGAAAAGGGAGATTGCATTGGTTAGGCAGTTTAACACAATGTCAATATTTTGTTTCTACAGCCCTCCAGTTTGCTCGGCTTTTGGAGAGTGCTTTGGTATTTCCTGTCAAACAGCAGTTATATTTTACCTGGAGTGTCTAGACAGTGGTTTTCTTGCTCGGTTTGCTCTTCCTGGACATGGGCCAAATCTCCCCACTCTGAGGTGATAAGAAACCGGTCTTATCTGAGGAGGAGAGAGGAAGCAGAGCCATAGCAAGTGTCACTCAGATGGTTTCCAAAGCTTTGGTGTCTATGCTTGATGGTCCCTCTACCGACAGAAAACAGCGGAGACGGGCGACTCAACAGCGGAGGCAATGAAAGAGAAAACTGAAGAAGGGAAAAGAAAAGGAAACCACATAATGGGCAACAGCGAGTCTTATAAAGGAGTGCATCAGTACAATCCCATAAAGAGATTCATCTTGCAAATATATACATAATTGAGTGCTCTAACAAATTAACATTAAATCATAATACATAGAGAATGGTTAGGGTTCTAAAAGCACAAAGGATATTTAAAAGAAAATCAAGATTTATACTGCCTTTAAAATGTGACAGCAGACAGCGCAGAATCAAAATGTCAAATAATATCCATCATGGTCTTCATGTAAAGCACAAAGCATAAATCATGTGTTTCCCAAAGGTTATCAGGTGTAGAAACCCACCAGAACTTTATTTAACTAGATTTAAACAACTTGTACCTGAAGATTAAAGTGACAATACAAGTAAATTGACAAGGACAGGGATAATGGACACACTAATGTTTAATGCTAGTTGAGACCCAGTGCGTCTTTTCATTTGTCTGTCTTATTTTATGAAGGATACCGGTACTTTGATGACATCAAATTCATGTTTTCACTTTTGCTTCATGAACATAGGCATAAGCACTTTAAAATCCTTTGTTGAAAGTATATTTTTTTGAGTTTTGTATGTTCACCCTTTCAACATACATTTAGATAACACCGTGAATATCCCTGGAAATAATCATATTAATTCTTACATAATACTGACATTTTTAAAAGGACTGAAAATATACATACAGCTTGATTTACAGGAGGTGCAAATTACCTGTAAAACAACTGGAGGAGCTGTGAGAAAATAATCTGTAGTCAAAATAAATTTGGCGATTCAGACAATATATATATATATATATTGTAAAAATTCTAAAACCACCTGAAAATCTAATTGTACTTAACATTGTGACCTGGCTCTTCTAGTATACCTTCCAACTATGATTGGCTCTTTCTTTGGTCTGATTGGTGTAAGGAATAGTGATCGGATGACCAGTATGTACCTGTTTGCCACAGATGATAATTAGGGAGTAATATTAATCTTGGCAAACGTGCGATGATTCATTTGTATGTCCATATATTTCAATTTAAAATCCCATCATTCTCAAAGTATCCCTCTACCTATAGAGTCATATTACCTTCTATACCAGGCTCAGACATTTCTGAAACACCCACATGTAGTAACTAATGCAATAAGTAAGAAATGAAAAATGCATTGATATAAAATCATTTATGAAACTAACACACAGACCAGCTGTATAAACTACCTCAACCAGACATCTTGTGCTGTTTTCCTCCTGTGTTGGAACAGTTTTGTTGCAAATTGTGATTTCACCTTGGAAAATGAAACTTTCTCCTGGCACAACGCTGAGGAGGGACCGAAGGGAAACAGAAATAGATGTAAACTATCAAAAGTTATGGTCCGTTCCAAATAATGCTTGAACAATCAAGACCACAGCGCACAAAGCCTGCTTTTGCTTTTCAGCTATTACAAAGAAAGAGTATTAGATTGAGGTCAGTCATTGAGGTCCACTGAACAGCACCTATATTCCTGCAACAACCATCGTGAGTGTAATACCGTGGCTATTCAGGCAATTCATTGCATTATGCCTATCTTCTCGGGATATTGTCTGCCATGAAAAGTCCTGGGTTCCCTGAAGTAAAAATCAATCCACGAATTGTGCTTTGCTTGTTGTCTGAAGTCCATTGTGGCTTTATTCCCTAGCCAGGTAACACAAGAATACCCCTTTTATCCTGAGCATAGTTGATCCACAATATTGGCAACTGGTCCTTAATTCCTTTGAAAGCAAGGTAACTCTCCAGCTCGAAGTTATTCAGCGTCTTTTCTCTCAGCGCTGAAAGAATGTCTGTGTTGCCAATTGAAAGGGATTCAAAAGATATGAATGATTTATTCAAGGAAAACAGCAAAACTTTGGTATGAGAAGCAAACAGCCATTCTCATGTCAAGGACAGCCAGTGTCAGTCTCTTTTTCTGTGGGAACACATTCAATAAAAATTTTGATCTGTGCAGCGTTAATAATGAAAGAGAAAAAACATAATGGCGGAACAAAGTGAATGAAGTGTTGAATAAGAATGCGGATGATCTTTGACATGGCAGGCCATTGTGTGCTGAAAGCTCGCTAAGTTTATAAATTAGATTCAATTTAGATCATAGATGCATTCCCATGAAAACAGTCATGATGTATTGGCAAATCAATTCAACATCATATAAGTCAATCTGGTTCCAAGTACAGTTTTCTCTGTTTCTGACGCGTGATTGTGACTAATGCATCTCTATAAAGAAATACTTTCACAAGAAAAACTTTGAACTGTTTGGTTTAACTTTTAGTCATCTAAACCTTGACCATCATCAACGACCTCTCACAACCTTCTGGTTTAATTGCTTAACTGTGTCTTCCTCACTCTTCCTCTCATAAACATGTCATGAATTCTTGCTCTGGGTTGTTCAGTTTACAGTAAAGGCCTTATCTGTTTACCTTATCTGTGAATCTGGTATTTAATTGTGTGATTAGTTATTATATAGTTTATTAACCAGGCTAATATTAGACCTCTTAGCCCTACAGCTGATAAAGAGTGATGCTGTGGAGAGGTTTCCCTCTTTATTCCTATACATTAGATTCACTCAAATAGCTGTGGCAGAGCTTGCGAAGGGTTAAGCACACCGTTTCAGCGAGCAATTGGCCCAGAACACCTGGAGGCACTAAGAGTAATCATAGTGCGAATGAACGGTAAGCACTGGAGCGCAATTACTGCCCCAGTTATTTCTTAATGAGCCTAAAACCGAGCCAGTTCTCTTGTTTTGTAGCCAGGAACAAGAGAGACAAAGGGCCCAAGTTCTTAATTTGCAGGTAGGCCTTTTGAAGTTCTCCTGAATTAATTTGGAGAGCAGGAGGCTCTCAACGTCTGCCTCCTATTTTCAGGACATAATGGTGTCTGGAACTCTCCGAGCCCCATTGTCAGAGAAATAAGGCGTCGAGATCATTTAGCGGAATAAAATGTGCGAGTCCTCCAAAGGAAGGCTTTAATCTTTTTTCATTATTTTTCCATTATCGATAAATACCCTTAGAACCCTTCCCTCTGGCTTTTCTTGGGCAACAATAAATAAAATGTGCAGATTTCTTATTTTTTCCCCTTTCACCTTCTGCTTTCATCTTTTATGGGGGACAAAATAAATAACTTCCATTGAGTATGCCGGCTGAATGTATTCTATTCAGGCCTGTAAGGATGATACAGTTCATAAACATAGGGTCCACGCTGGGTGAAGGGATATATATTTTCTTCCTCCCCAGATCAAGGACTGCACTCTCAGATGTTAGAGCTTTTTTTTCAGATAATACATATACCTATATAAATTATGGTCACTTTTTGGTGTGTGTGTCAACCCTGTTGGATTTTGGGATTGCCCTGGGCTGGTCGAACCTACTTGGCTAATTGTGATTCCTGCAAAATTTTAAAGCTTTGACAGCAGCACAGCATAAATTACCATCAGAGATCACACATATAGGAATTAAAGGGTTGCAAGCTGCACTGGGGCATTTGCTTATAAAAGCTTTTGAACAGAATAAGACTACATATAGAGCAAAACAATAAATAAACAGTACAGGAATGTAAGAATAATACAATAATCAGATTGAAGTAAAAAGGTCCAGGAGGAGAGTTTACATTTGGGAGAAAGCGTGTCACTCTTAAATCATCACTTTATACAACAAGGAAAACATTTATGTCTGCTGAACTCAGCCAGGCGAACAAGTCTCCCTTTATTGAACGAGTGACTTATTTAATTGATCAATAAATAATGTGGTTATACAGCAGAGGCATGTGAAGAATATAAAGAACAATAATGCTTAGATTGATGTTAGATTAAACAACGTGCTGTGATGTTTATAATTACAGGTCTTAACAATTCCAGTCAAACATGAAAAGAAACACACAAAGAACAGTTAATGGAGAACTTCATTTTTCGAATGTAGTGAGGAGATGCCTGTATGCCACAGACGCATGGCATCCTCAATGAAGTGTGTGTGTGTGTGTGTGTGACTGATACGCAACGGGGGTGACACGGAGGCAGGGCCAGGAAAACAGCGATCACAGTGATTTATGGTGATGAACATGAAATGGGGTTTTTAATACACAACATTCCCTTCAGAAACAGCCTGGAACAAGTATTATACAGATACAAACATCACTGAGGTAAAGTTTATTCACTTCAAGGTGCCATAACCACTTTCTAAGTACGTGCCGATCCTGTGTTGTCCTGTGTTCCTTTGATATTGAAGCGTAACTAGCAGGGACCCAGGAATTAAAGTGAATCAGTTTGGGGGTAATGAAATAAGCAAGGCCTGCCCAATGATTCAAGATATTGCTACACATTATAAAATAACGAGACGAGCTCTTCATGACATAACCTTTGCTTCACTGAGTACTATATTGTAACCCCCTCCTGCATGTCACAAAAGCAGGAATCCGTGCTCTTCTGTTGCTCTGTGAGTCACGCTGTCTATGTCCAGATCCTTATTTATGTACGTACTTTTTTTTAAGATGCAAGCCTTTAGCCCTGGAAGATGGGGAAAAGGGCAGGGGCATCTGTGGACATTCTTCCCATTCCTTCAGCCCACGGCCTGTGATTAAAAAAGCAAGAACAAAGTGCAGCTCATTTCTCAGTGGCTGTCCGCGGGGAAGAGAAAACGCATAAGTAGATTTGAAAGATCTCGACGGAATCCTTGCACCCGTGTCTATTTGTCCAAGAGAAGTACCCAGCTGCTGCAGCCCGATAAAACCACAATGTGGCTATTCAAATCAAAGCAAAGTTTATTGGTGAGAGCACTGCTCAATGCTCCGCTATAATGCACTTTTTTTGTGGACGCTTAATGGAGTTTTCCCTCTTGTAGAAACAGGCTTGATTACAAACTCTCGAGATGTGCATTTTTGTGTCTTATATTTGTTTTTCATTATAATTTTTTTAAACAGTTATTTACTGGCTAGTTTTTTTTCCTTTCTTTTTTCTGCAGAAAGCTAGATGTTTGAGCTGAAGGGGCTATACAGAGAGGAGATGGAAAATGACTAATGTTTTGCGTAAGAGGACACGGAAGATTGTGCGTCCTCTGAAACGCAAGATTGGACATCTATTCTACCACTGAGGCAATATCAAGGGACGCACAGAAGGCCTTGGGTTCAACTTTGACAATAAGAACAAGAGGAGGAAGACGAAGCTGCCTGCTGTTCAATTGTACACTCCAGAAACACGTAGAAGAACTACAACATGTACATTGAAAGGGTACATACATAGAATCCAGCTACACATATGTATGGATATATATATTAATATATATCCATCCATTTTCTATAAGCACTGTATCCAGTACAGGGTTATGGCAAGCTGATGGCTAACTCAGCACAAGACAGGATGTGCCCTGGAGGGGACAGACGCCCATCGCCCAGCAGGACACCCCCAACACACTCACACAGCTACAGGGCAATTCAGGGTAGAGAACACTTATATATACTGGTTTGATTCAATCTATCAATCATTCTCCCACAGACACACAAATGTCATCCCTTCCTACCCTATCAGGATGCCCGGAAGACATTTGCTTTGCTGGGGCCACACCAGTCTGGAACTTGAATGCAAATTTATAAGTTAGTCAATTAAGTTGTTTATTGTTGTATAATCAGTGTAATTCTGCAGAAATACAACAGTACAAAGCATGAGATCTGCAGCAAAAAACAATGAGATCATTTCTGAATTTCGTGTTTTCAGTTATACCTCGCATTGTTTTTGCTTTTTACGTTAATCGAAGTTCTACATCTTCTGTCCCATTGCAGAGCAAGACATGTTTAAATGACTAATTTGATAACCATAATTTAATAATTTGATAAACCACACCTGAAGAGGTCGCAGGTGCTAAATGTACAGGCCGACACACATTCACACAAACAAACACGCGTGCTTGTATGTCAATGGATGTATAAATTAATAACAAAGTATTAGAGAATAAAACACAGTTTGTGGATTAAGGAAGGATTGGAAATGGAATCTTCCCAGGTCCTAATCTTTCGCTCTAAGCAATATACCGTTAAGCTCTAGTTTCCGTGACAGGTCCTCCACCTGGACAAGCTTGGACAATGGCTCCATAATGTCTCGATTTAGAGGAACACCGCATCACAGGATGCTAATCACTCCCGTAACCGAAGTCACCTGCCCTATCTGCTGCTGCATTTGGTCGGGAATCTTAACGATGCTAAACCGTACTTTCATGCTTGTCTTTTATTCCCCATAAGTGCTTTTCGCACCACGATGTTACCACTGCGCCCCATTCCCTCCCACAAGCTCTGAGATGGTTGACGTAAGTACAGCCAATCTGGGTAAATACGAATCTCTCTTACTGTCACTACTGGCATATTATGTCCCTGAGGGAACATTCTTTTCATAATATCATAAGCTGCTTAGCGGTGTGCTTCTATTTAAGGCATACATATTAATAGCTATAAGGAAATCATATTTGAACTGTTCCTTGCAATCAATGTCTTTAGGATTCCTGTTATACTTTGTATAAGAAGGTGCTAATAACTGAAGGCACTTACACTGGCCAATCTAATCCCTTTGTACGATAAAGGCTCGCCTTTAAAACGAGAGAGACAGATCATAGGACAAGGTGCTCCTGCATTTTATTCCTTCAGATTAGAAAGTGACTCTTCCTATTTTTCTCCCCTCTACCCCCCTTCCTTTTTCTTTCATGATGAAGCCGACAAGACCCGAGAAAATCTACAAAAATGAGCACCTCTGTTGTTGATTTTTTGTGCATAAACTGATCCGTGTGGCCATGAAGAACATTCCTCCACTCTCAGCGTTTCCCTTTGACTTTCCTGACTGTTTATCCCCCGACTGAATTGTCACATGCATCCAAACACTGAGCCCATTTAATACACTATATCATGGCATTTAATTAATCGGCGCTCTCGGTCCCAGGGCGACACAATGGGTCTTCCTGTGCGAAGTCACATAGCGAAAAGACATATTTTCTCTGATTTTAACCTATAAGGATCTCATTACGTCAAATAAATGGCCGTTTTTAAACCTGTTCATCTTAAGCTTTAAGCTTTACAGCATATAATATGTTTGCACTGAATGTTTCATTGGCCTATAACGTTGTCCCAAGGAATGATTTTTACCATATCTGTCAGGTTACCGGCATTGGAAATTAGTTGTAACAGACCCTTGGGCTCTCTTCAATGGAAACACATCGAGTGGTGTTTAGAGAGATGCTGCAATGTGATCCATAATGGGGGCTTTTTCTGCTTTTTGTAAGTTAAAGGCGAAGGGGCAGATGTGCTTCAATACGGTGGTTGGCATAGTGGTAAACAAGTCAGAAGTCGAGAGTGAAAGGGACTCGAGCTTAATACTGTGAGCTTCGGTTGAGAATTGTGGGGGGTGAAATAAGTTTATCTTTGTTGTTTGTCATTAAGTTAATATATAATTATGATCATCCCTCTAGACATTTGAGAATTTGAGTGCAACTGTGACCGTTAGAACTGCATTTTTTAAATGTCTGTGAGTACATTTTAAAACTGGCAATACAATTTCTTAGCACATTCCCCTACCCAGGCATCTTAAACAAGGTATGCATTTTTGTGTAGACACATATATAGAAATTAATAGTTAATAGCTACTTTAATTAAAAGCTTATTATTATTATTATTATTATTATTATTATTATTATTATTATTATTATTATTATTATTATAATATAAAAACACCCCAGTTGCTCAATAATAATAATAATAATAATAATAATAATAATAATAATAATAATAATAATAATAATAATAATGCTTCCTAGCTAAGGATGATAAGAAACTCTTCCTATAGTAACTCATTGTCTTAGGCATTGCAGAGCTGAAAATTAATGTATATTGGAATAAATAACCAAATCTACCCTATGAACATATTAACTAGTGTTAGGAATGTACCCTGGGGTAAAATAAGTAAAAGTAAGTGCACTTTAATATACTTTGGTACTTTTATTTATACAAACTAGCTGCTTTAAGATTACACCTGTTATCATTATGACCTACTCTTAAACCTTAATGCATTGTAATTTAAAGATCATTTTTTTGGGGATTGTTGTTACTATTGGTATATTGTATAAAACTGTAATGCAATTATTTTAATTTCCGTGATGCTTTTTGCAGTATAAAGTCTGAAAATATATCCAATTAACAAATAGGCCTATGATGTTAAATTATATGATATGAGAGTTTGCATTGTTAAAATTTAAAAAAACAAAATGTACGGACTAGAGAGGCCAAATCTCGATGAATTCGAGAGCGCAGTGGGCCGGGCCGACAGATATGGCACAATTGACGGAGGACCTCTCTCGGTATCTGAGGATCTCTTAGCAAGTGCAGCAAACAGCCCAACAGCAACACTCAGGCCTGTCAGAGCCGAGCTGAAGAGCGTGGCAAGCATTTTAAAGCGCCGTCACTTGGTCCGTAACCGCATTATGTTCATAAATTAAATGGCAAAATGGGGGACTTGGTGAGAGTTATATCAACTCTGGACATTAACAAGGGATTAGGCTGCAGTTGATGTATTGACTCCCTTAACCCATCATTGGTTAAAAAGAAAAATGCGGATTCTCATTTCTAAAGATACCCTAATTACTACTTCCCATATAATTAAGGCACTGGGGCTGAAACGTCTGGCAGGATCCCAGATTGGAGTGCCGCTCGGGCCATTGTTCGCCAGAAAGGATTTGACAGTATCCTGTCTGTTTCTATATTCATGCTGCTCCCTTACTGCTGACACCACTAAGTCTTGCTGTCAGACCTCGTGCAAGCCAGCAAAGTTCCTCAGAGTTCTTGGCTCTTGCTCTGGGAATTGTAACTGCCATATTGGAGCTGTCAAGATGGCTAGTAATATTCAGGACCTGCTTAATGCCACAAAGTGTCTTGAGTTTGAAAGGATCTTTAAAGACAGTTGTGGCCAAATTGTTGCCAATTGCTGGAAAGCATTCATCCTCCACCTGGTCAACACCCACAGAAGAAAATGGAGGTCAGTTCCCCACACCCAATGCAAATCACAGCTCAATGAACTGTACAAGTGCTTGGAAAGGGGGATGCAACAAACTCTATGGAACATATCTGAACAATCATTCAAATTAAATCAGTGCAGATGGACAACTTGCTTTTGAAAAGCTCCAGTTTGTTAACGCTCACAAAACAACAGGATCAGCTGACTCCAATTTAAAGCATTACAGATCACTGAGGACAGTTAATTTGTGAAAAGGCAACACTTTATTGGGACTGTGTGCTTTATAGCGCGGGTGTGAAGGAGGATGGGGATCATGTTTTATTTTCTCATGCCTGGGTTGGGCTTCAAACGGCTTTGAATACGACTCTTCTGTATTCACGGGAGAAATCAAAGGGGAAAAACGAAACCAGTACGGAAAATTTCAAGAAGCATAAAAGGGTTAATTAATGGGAAATAAAATTATATTTGGAAATGCTTACGTCTGATGCATCCAATGATGCAATATGATTGAAGTTAAAAAATAAATGATATGCAATGTATAACTATAATTAAATTATGGACACATTTTAAAATCATGTGGAAGTTACAAAACCGGGGGTTTGACAACTGACAATGGAAACAATGTAATTTATTTTAATTTTAGTGTTTATTGATTGATTGATTGATGTTTGTATTTGTTTGCAGAATTTACACTTGTTTGTCTCTTTGTTAATTTCATCAAAAGCCAGAATTACAATTCACCATAATGATAAGAGTTTCCAATATCCCATAAAGGCATGCCTTGTTGTTTGTTTGTTTGTTTTAGATCAAAGGGACAGGGGGGACTCTTCAGAAGTCTCTCCAGGGTCCTTCCCATGCCAGTTTCCAACAGTTAACTTCTGCACACAGTGTGTTACCTCCCTTGTGCAGTAGGGGGTGCTATGCCATAGTGTTTGAGCTAATTAGCTGAGTCGGAGGTTGACAAGCTCGCTCTCCAATAGGGGCATGGCTTTCCCAGCCATGAGTGCCTCAATTGTGTGGATGTGTTCCTCTAAGCCTCCAGCTGACAGCAACACAGTGCTCTTATTTAAAGCAATTTCAAACATGTCTTGTCTGACAAGTTTTAAATCCTACTTAACACCCCATAACAGCTGGGAGTTTACTGTCAGAATTAAAGAGAAGAATTCTCAAAGGGGGAAATTATCACTTTCATTTTGCTCAGCTCTGTGCTGTTAAAAAGGACATGGCAAGGATGTTTACCTTGGGATGAATATATTATAACCAATTTGCAACACAAGAAAAGAAAAAAAAGCTGCCATTTACCTGGTATTTTAATTGCCTGCCATTATGGATAAAGGGAGAAATAAAAGCAAGATTTTGTTGAGTAAGAATACATATCAGAGGCTTGTAAGGGGTTACTGTCTGTCTATATGAGATCAAACAGGTCTTCTGTGTTCTATTTCAGACACAGTCGTCTGCTTGTTAATGGAAAGAGACCTGTAGCATTTTCTGCATTTATTCCTTTCCTTTCTTCTCCAAACTTAATATTATCCCAAAAGGGAGTCTGCCCACTGAAAGTAGAAAAAAGGAACATTAGCTGCCCATAGAATTTCAGTACTCTCTCGTTGATTTTATTCTCCGCGAATTATACGTAATTATTAATTCTTCGGCGTATTATATTTACTGCGGGACAGTGTTTCTCTAAAGCCACCCACTACGGCACAGTTAATTAGCTCAAATGGAAGATTATTTTCTTGCTGCTGGCAGAGGTTTGGAGTGTGTGTTTGGGTACACTGATATTTTTAGCTTTCAGTAGAAAAAAAAGTAAGTAAGTAAAGTAAGTTAACAAAGAAGAGAGGAGATGTGAATGCAGGGAAAGTACAAAGTTGTCAGTCTGGCAGATTGGTAGTCCACCTAGCAACAGGAAAATAAAATGGCGAGGGGACAGTTGAAAAGTCTTTGACGCTGGGTGTGAAAGATTAACTTTTCAGTGTCTGGGAACTACTGTAACTCCCACACTATAAAATCAACAACGCAGGATATCCATTGCCAGCACTTTACCAACAGGGTAAGGACAGATAACACTGCCTTCATTTTTTATAATGTATATTTTTATAAAAAAAATCTCCTCCATGTGTTTACATCTTAAAACAATGTGTCACACAGCGGACCAATCAGCTCGGCCTTGCATTGCGTTTCCAGGGCAGGCTGAGCTTGATCCCCTTTTTATCAGACCTGAAAAGCAAAAACAAATCACCAAATGTAACAATCTCTCCCCTGTCCTCTTCCCCATCGCATGTGAGGAGGTGACGAGATAAGCCCCCCGGGACGTGTTGCTGTGAGAAAGACACCTTTTATCAGCTCATACCTCCGCATTCTGCTTAGTCTAGTCAGCTTGAAAATATGACTGAAATCTGATAGGGGAATCAGGCCATCTCGACAGCAGCGCAAGCACGCGCTCCGCACACCGGTGTTCAGCTGAGCGTCAGGACATGGATCCTGTAAATTGTGTTAGAGCCTGTTGTTTTAGCAGTTAAACTCAGCAGCAGGAGTCAGTGGTGAACGAATTCACAATCCACACATGAAACCGTGTGACGTGACGGAAGTCTGAGAGGGATATCAGAAACCACGGCAGACATATCTCTACTTAAAACCACACTTGAAGAGGCCGACAAAACCCACAGCAACGTGCACAGACCACACAGCATTTCTTTGGGAAGGAACTTCAATGTGATGAGTTAGAATTCTTCACAATTCACAATTTCTTTTCGGTTTTGCATTTTGCACAAAAACATTCCTTGGGTTCTTTTGATTTTTACATTTTAAAGAGTGATTAAAGAGTTCCAAGCTAATATAAATAACCAAGATTAGACATGATCAATAATGTAGATTTGTGTTGTTTTGTGAAGAGATTAGGAGATTTTCAGCCACACACATATTAACAGTTCACATACTGTACTCTGAAACTGTAATACCACTGTTTAAAACCACATCATTACTACACTCTCTTTTCTTATTTCCTTATAAATGAATATATTTAGTTCAGTTTAATATGCATTAAGACATGAAACTCATCAGCCTCACTTGCCCTGATCACATTCATTTTGGTTTCTGTCACACAGGATAATGAAGAGTGGTTGGGAAAACCTGTATGTAAGCCTTCAATTCCTTGGGGAAAGAGTTCACTTAATTGCATGGGTGGCACCAGAGCCCGCACAGTCTGCCACAGAGCTGTGGACGTCACAGACCCAGGCTGTCAAACTACCCCTGGACATGGAGAGATGGGGACATTGAATAAGATGCTGTGGAGAAAGACGGAGCTTGATAACATGTGCACGGGGAAGAAGATTAACTCTGACTCCCTTCTCTGCTTCATGCAATCTCACACCATGATAATTCAACAACACAAATATCAACAAGGTCATGATTAAACATATAAACCCTGGCAATATTTGGCATAATGTTGTCATACTTGTTGTCTGAGCCTGTCCTGTATTTCTGGGTCGTGGGACAATTATCTTTGCCCTAATCTATAGGAGGCCAATTACATTGACGACTGTAAATAGTTGATCTGTTGGTGTGGTGTGGTTTACTTACTTTTCTTTATTCTGTGGGTGTGCAGATGTTTTTCTTTTTGTCAGACTTGTTCATCTGGTGGTGAAATTGATACAGTAGAGGGCTAACACATTCTCTCATATTTTTACAAAAATCGAAAAAGCTGCACCTTCTCCCTTTTGCTCCGAGTTCAAGACCGGAGCTAATGCATTCATCAGAAGAAAAGGTAATCTATGTTTGACAGGATTTAATTTCACCACGGTTCAAATGCAGTTTACCATGTGTACATGCTACAAAACATGCATTACCTGTACAAACAAACACAAAAACACATTTGTGGTGCATTGAAAAGTTGCAATGTCATTGTGTAAAGGACACAAATAATGAAATGACCCCTTTGGAAAATCTGCAGGAGAGAGCAGTCTTTGAGGTCTATATTTAATAACTCACTGTAACCTGGCCCCTGGACCACTGTTCACCACTTTAATTTTGCAGAGATCTAGAAGCACACCAACAGGTGTAATTTGTGACCAGGAAGGATGTTTGATCACCACGAAAAAAGCTCAGCAAGCAAAACAGTTAATCCTTTCATGGATAACTTGGCGCTGAATATTAGTACCTGCTGTAGTGATCTCTTCCACTGGCAACCTACCAACAGATGAGGGCTTACAGATATTCATAAATAGCTGCGAAGGCAAGTGTGAAAACATCGATAGAAATCTAATTGCTAACTGGATCAAACTGCACGCTTATCAGCACAACGTCGTGGAAAATAAATGGTGAACATTTTCACGTTCAATTTAAATATCGATTTTAGTGTCTCTCTGATCTTTCAAAGCGCAGGTAGAGAAAGCAGTCTGTCATTTTATTGGGGATGGCAGTGTGTTACAGACAACACCGGGCCCGACCACCTGAAAGAGTTTCTTACGCTGTACTTAGAAGGTCCTCCACTTCTGTATTACACACTTTCCTCAGCGAGCTCTTTGATTCCTGCCAAAGGAAAAAAAATAAAAGCCACTGCCGGTTGTTTTCTTTCAAGCAGACAAGTTGGAACTGGAACACAGAACAGGAATTTACAAAACACATACCTGAGGCGTAGTCTTTGTTACAGCAAGGTGGAATTCTATTCCCAGCACCAATTAATGTCACTGCGGTTAGCTGTGCTGTAATTGCATGGGTAACCTCAGAGGGGGAACAATGAGAGCCCAGACACTTCATAATACTGGATGTTTTCAAAATCAAGGCTGCAATTATTACTATAATGTTTAACTTATTGTGTACTATAAAGTAATTGATTTTTTTTTCTCCCCCAACCAAATGAAGAGAAGAGAAATCAAACATGGGAAAAGGACACCCGTGGGTAGACACTGAGTGTATCAGGGCTGTTTCTGAATGGGCTGGTTAAAATCAAGAGTGGAATAGTCCTACATAGATCTATTTGTAGGCTAGTTAATCATGTATTTTCTGATTTGTATACTACGCAACTTCTCCTTTCTTTCACAAAAATGGTTATCACTGATTATGTGTTTTCTCTTCAACAATGCCTTGAGCCACAAAAGATGCCACATGTGTGAGTTATTCCTCTCCACCTGCTAAGAAGCAGCTCCTCTTTCCCACGCCTGAAACCTGAGGCTAATGTGTCATGCAGCCAATTTGATCAATGGTCCTGAATGGGTCATCTTAGTAAAACCACTTTCTGGGATTACAGAGTGGTCTTCAAGATCAGGCTTGAACCCAAGCCGTGTCAGATGCTATGTGAACAGATGCATTTCCATATTTAACTGTCCTTCAGACCCAAGCACTATGGGACATGAGAACAAGCCCAAGCAGATATATACCTTCTTATGCAGAATACCAGGACAGTAGTGATGAATACTTTGTAAAAGATTACCAAAGTCCTCTTTAGTGCCAAATGGTAACAACAGAAGTCCAACTGGCATGCTCCCAATCCTTAAGATAAAGTGGGAGGTCTTTAAGTTGTCAACACAGTCTCTGAAGGTACAGCGATGGGGGAGTCAATGGGGGTATTTTGAGCCAAAATAAGAAAGATCATATCCAAAGCAAATGAGGGAGCATTCAAGGCAAATAAAGAGTCAGACTGGTGGCCCAGACTAGTTCTCTGGGTTTGATATGTATCTAAAGATTCTGAAAATACTGTTACCAACCAGAAGACTACCCTTAATCTGTAGATATACATATTCTTTTAACCACTGGGTCTTTTTTTATTATTACACAGCCCCACATGAGGGCAAACTGTATCTTCTGGATCACTCTTCCTTGAAAGGTTTTTCCACCTTCCAAAGAAAAGAAATACATGTATCAGTGTTTCAGTCATACATTTAACTCCTTCCAAAGAAGGCCTTGGAATTCAGCAGGCGGCTATCAACTCCTCTGTGGCTGGATTCCAGGATTGTGTTGAACAATGAGCCTTATTTCTAAGCATTCTTAGCCTTTTAGTTACATGTATGTAACTGCTAAATGCGAACAGTATTTCAACAAGGTATTATTCCAAAACAAAATTGATCCTGGTTTCTAGAGAATGTTCCACATACATACATACATACTTACATACTTACATACAGCTCTGGAAAAAAATATTTTTTTCCAGAGCTGTATATGCATACAACTGCTCAGAGGAGTTGAATATTAAAGGGATTCATTGCAGCCCATGGCCACAACACATTAATGTCTTCCAAATTAAAAATACACACAATATATATCATAAAGAGATGTTAAAGACTGCAAAAGGACTGTTTTTCAAGGCAGGAGGGTATTGAAATGCAAACAGAGGATGGGTGAGAACAGTTCAATGTCACTGTACAGAGAGTACAGAACATATTTCGCAGGCAAGCCAAGCTAAGACCAAGAACAAAGACACAAAATGTGAAAGAAAAAAGGACATTTGATCAGGTACAAAATAACCTTTTCCTTGCAAAGCAGGACAACAAAGTAAGTAAGGCTTTATGATGATCATCAAATATCAGGACGAAGACCATTGTACAGCTATACGTACCAATAAGTCTCCACATCTGAAACCACAAAGAATTTATATAACATTAAGGTTTCTAAAACCACAGCAGGCGAGAAGGAAAAAGTGAAGGTGATTATTCACAAATCACAATAAAGCCTTCATCTGTTTCTTTTCCACAGTAATAATTGATGTGGGTGCATGTTTGGTATTCCTTGAAGAGGCTGAGTACACCAATTAGCCATGGGAAATAGAACATAGAATCTTAATTGAAGATTCCACGGTACATTAATTAATGGACTATTAGCTCACCTTACTGTATGCAGACTCCGCTTGCCACCTGTGCCACGCCATGCCAAGAACAAGTATATTAAATTGGCAGCAGGGCTACATGGGGGGAAATGCCAAATATTAATTATGAGATGTGTGTAGGATGCATTTCTATATCTAACAGAAAAAGCCTGTTGACTGACAAAGAAAAGATGCACGGCGAGGTGGCTCTTGCTTTGCTCTTGGCCTTAGGAATGCTTGAGCTCAGTTAATTCCCAGCTTTCTGTCTTTAAGGCAAAGCTCCTAATCTGGATTTGTTTTGCCCCTTTCCTTTCTATCAGTAGCTGAAGAAACAAATGCGCTCGATCGCTGTGCACGTGTACAGATGCCTGGTGTTTATTGAGGAACATGCATCTCGACCTTGAGTCAAACATCATTTTCATTTAGCCAAGAAATGTCTGCGTGTCAGTTTCCCCTCCTGCTTCTCTAATGCATCCTCTCGGGGTTGTTACCATTGAATAGTTTTGCCTCCGATATATAATTTTTTTTTCAAATATAGAACTGGTCTGAATCGGCAACACCCAAGCTACTAATTTAATACAGTTGTTTATAGCAAAGCTCAGCTACTGAACAGAAGCCATTTTCAGACTCATCGAAAGTGACGACTTTGTAACAGACTCATTAGACACGACCCAAAGATGTATTACAGGTTCACGACTCATCACACCAGCCATCCACAGCGAAGCTACACTTGTTGAGAAGGGACACTATCAACCCTAAGCCTTATTACCATGTGGTGATTGTATTAGAATATATATTTTTTGCATGTAATTGCTTTAGAAGTTAAGGCTGCAAATAGTTCACAGTATTTCCAATTTAACACATGGTTTGTCAGCTACTGTCCATGAATCTGACAACAAGTGTTTCTGTATAGAATGACAGACAGATGACCCAAAAGTAGGGCTACGATTTTGTCACGGAGATAATTGTGTTTACCTACCTGCTGTTTACAACATTTAATAAGACTCACATGAACGCAACTGTAGTAAACAAAGTTCAATTTGCCCTGTAGCTAGTATGAGAAAAGACGTTGAAGCATTTTGTGATACGGAGGTTAGCTACGTGGTGGAAATGTAGAACAATAAATACAATTGCATCACAATTACTAGCTTAGTCTAATAATTAAGAAACAAAGTCAGCAAAATCATTTTGAAAGGCATGTAGGTAAACCCAATTATATCTGTGACAAAATTGTAGCCCTATCCATAATACATTGTGGTAGCCAATATCAATAAACCAACCAATAGCCTATTCATACCATGGCATTCATTTGTTGTGACCAGCAGCGACATGGGCAGCCGCCCAGGGTGGCATCTTGCCGGAGGCGGCATGGGGCACCCACACAAAAAAAATTGGAATGGTGACATTTGCACGATCGGTTTTCTATCGCTCATTTGCATGTCACATCAATGATATCGTGTCACTGCGTGGGACTGTGGGTCAGTTAACCTTGTCGGAGCGGGTGACCTGATTCCAGTTTGTGAGCTGGGCTGGCTACTGCCTGGGAAGGTCTCCCACTCAGAAGTATGAGACGGGGAGGCGGCGGGGGTAGGTTAAACTCAGGTCTCCCCACTGGAGGCCCAAGGTAGGAGGAGCGCACCTCTAACTTTGTACAGTACTAAGGCAATTAGTAAAATTTGTCACCCTAAGAAATGCTACCAAATAAACCACAATTAATTCATAATGCTGTGAATATATAGTTTCACAGACATATTGTTGCATTTTTTCTGGTTTGTGTGAAATCGTTAAGAATAATATAAAACCAGTCTGCACACCACCAAGGTGAACTGGTTTAGTCTTGACTCGTAGTTGACAGTGTTGGGGATGGGTTATGTATTGATGCTCGAGTGCCAAATCAACACAAATGGATAAGAAAAGGTCTAAGCCATCAGGTACCCAGTTTAGGAAAAAGAGGAAAGAAGAAGAGGAGAAACGCACAAAAGATAAAGGCATGCAGCTATGTAATCTCTTTATGAGTATAATATTATGCATGTAATGAAATAGGCTAGTATAACACTTATGTTTGTTAGCCTATGTTGCTATGTTTATATTTATTTGTGTTGTTCCAAATGTCTGTGGTGCTTATTCTTCTTGTTGGTGGAGGGGGGAGCCGCAGAAGGGGGGGTTCACCCAGGGAGCCATACAAGTTAGAACTGCCACTGGTTGTGACACAACATTATTTGTCATGTTGAGGTTCTCCTCTGTTACTGTTACTCAGCATCTGTGGTGTAGAAAGTCTCCTCCTAATCCACGCTTGTGTACGTCCTGGCCTGCCAGTCTGCCGATTAAACTAAGCAAGATATCGAACGTGTTCCACTAGTTTCCAGTGTGTTCTGCCTTTATTGTGCGTCGGCGTGCGTGCGTGCGTGCGTGCATGCGTGAGGGCTGGGATAAGAATGTGAAAAACAGCCTTTTAGAAGCGGCCGTTGAAAAGCATGCTCAACTAAAGCAGCCCCAGCGCCTCTGACTGCCTTCAGGCCCCGAACGTCACAACTTTATTTTATTGTCCGGGAGAAAAGAATGACGAGGCTAAGAGACAAGGCCACGGCCTCACTGAGATAAAAATCTACCAAAGGAGTGACCTTGACTGAGCATCACACAAACTCCCATTACTGCTGGTGTGAAGATCTAGCCTGTGTTAGGTGTCTGAGCGGACAATGAGCAATGCAGGGAGGAAATAACATTATATGCATCAAACCGAAATCTGTCAGACACTGGCTGGTTGCCACGGAAACTGGCTTAGTTCTGGAGAGGAGTTTTTGATTCATTTTAGGCCTTGGCTGCGAGGTTGAATAATTTGATAGTTTCAAACAGTTCAGTGATTAAATGAGGAAGCACCCGACTCTGCGCTTTAGGGGCAACCCTAATCCTTTTTGTGTACCGACACCAGTTTGGTATTGTTGTTTGCCTGTTCACCACCAGAAGACAAACCCCACATTTTGCTATATTTTATCAAAGCTAAAATGTTTAAGCCCAAAAGCACGGCGCACAAACGTGACAGGGGGCAAAAGACTTGAGACTCACTGAGACTTGTACTGCTTATACTGATGCATGGGCCATGATTTTTTACTGTTATTATTCTAATTTTGTAGTTTGTAGAGGGTCTAATTTCTTCAGTATGACAACCTTCTTGAGCAGTTTTAAGCAGTTTTATTTTTCAGGGCCTCATAGGGAAATACATATTCAAAAATATTTGCCTCAATACATATATTGTCTTCTAAATTTACTTGTAGCGTGTAGATTTGGGAAACACTCGACTTTGACGAGCTGAAGTGTTTAGAATTCTGAACATTTATGCATCTATTTGTTAGCATTGCTGCCAATAACAAGTGGTTTCTTAATCTAATTGAAACAGGAATTATTTTGATCACTCTTCTTTGAACTCCTTCCATGGTGACAATATAATTTCTGTAATACAGGGAGAAAATTCGTAACACAATATTCAAACTATGTAGACAACACAGGATGCAACTCCAGAATTCGCCTTTGTTACTGCTGAGATGGGTAACGAAAACAATACAAGCAATACATCCTAAATTCACAATCTGACATATCTAATATACATAGATGATGCATTAGAAATATGTGCACAAATAAACAATCATTAATCTCACATAACACTGTAGAGCACTGCAATATAATACATACTTATTTACATTTTCCTCTGATCAACACATCTCAAGTCAAACAAACTAACCATGTCAATCCTATTCAATAACTTCGTCAAGTTATTACGAAGCAGTATGTAACCAAACCCAAAATAACTTCTTCTAAGTATATATCTCCGAATGCAAACAAATGATCAGTCTTAAACTACAATGTATTAATAAATGAAAGTGATACTCAGTACTGTTATTGTTTTTCCAGACTCGATATAAACAGATACATCTGAAATGCGTCCTTTGCAACATCATCAAATTCCTATACTCTCCTCCCTTCACTTCATAAGTGAACACAGATACAAAATACAGGTGCAGATTATAAAGAACACCACTAGGGGCAATAAAGAGGTAAAACGATATATATATATATACACTCACCTAAAGGATTATTAGGAACACCTGTTCAATTTCTCATTAATGCAATTATCTAACCAACCAATCACATGGCAGTTGCTTCAATGCATTTAGGGGTGTGGTCCTGGTCAAGACAATCTCCTGAACTCCAAACTGAATGTCTGAATGGGAAAGAAAGGTGATTTAAGCAATTTTGAGCGTGGCATGGTTGTTGGTGCCAGACGGGCCAGTCTGAGTATTTCACAATCTGCTCAGTTACTGGGATTTTCACGCACAACCATTTCTAGGGTTTACAAAGAATGGTGTGAAAAGGGAAAAACATCCAGTATGCGGCAGTCCTGTGGGCGAAAATGCCTTGTTGATGCTAGAGGTCAGAGGAGAATGGGCCGACTGATTCAAGCTGATAGAAGAGCAACTTTGACTGAAATAACCACTCGTTACAACCGAGGTATGCAGCAAAGCATTTGTGAAGCCACAACACGTACAACCTTGAGGCGGATGGGCTACAACAGCAGAAGACCCCACCGGGTACCACTCATCTCCACTACAAATAGGAAAAAGAGGCTACAATTTGCACAAGCTCACCAAAATTGGACAGTTGAAGACTGGAAAAATGTTGCCTGGTCTGATGAGTCTCGATTTCTGTGGAGACATTCAGATGGTAGAGTCAGAATTTGGCGTAAACAGAATGAGAACATGGATCCATCATGCCTTGTTACCACTGTGCAGGCTGGTGGTGGTGGTGTAATGGTGTGGGGGATGTTTTCTTGGCACACTTTAGGCCCCTTAGTGCCAATTGGTCATCGTTTAAATGCCACGGCCTACCTGAGCATTGTTTCTGACCATGTCCATCCCTTTATGACCACCATGTACCCATCCTCTGATGGCTACTTCCAGCAGGATAATGCACCATGTCACAAAGGTCGAATCATTTCAAATTGGTTTCTTGAACATGACAATGAGTTCACTGTACTAAACTGGCCCCCACAGTCACCAGATCTCAACCCAATAGAGCATCTTTGGGATGTGGTGGAACGGGAGCTTCGTGCCCTGGATGTGCTTCCCACAAATCTCCATCAACTGCAAGATGCTATCCTATCAATATGGGCCAACATTTCTAAAGAATGCTTTCAGCAACTTGTTGAGTCAATGCCACGTAGAATTAAGGCAGTTCTGAAGGCGAAAGGGGGTCAAACACAGTATTAGTATGGTGTTCCTAATAATCCTTTAGGTGAGTGTATATACAAACTATAAAGACAGAACACCCCCTGCCTGGAATGTAAGCTTATATGATGCCACTATTTAAAAAAAATATATATATATTTTTATTGAGTTCAATTCTTTCCTTCTCCCCAGCAACAGTTCTTTATGCCTACAGACATTACTTCACGTGCTATACAACCTGAGAATTAACCATTCAAGAACCAATCAAAAACCTTGAAATCCAAATATGTGACATCATGACTTGTACTGGTAAACCCTATCGCTATGGCTTGCACAAATATATGTAGGAAGCTAAACTCCCTTGTCTAAATCACTGCTGAATATCCCTTGAGGATTAAACATCCTTCTGTGTTAACTCTAACCACTATAAACATAACAAAGCATCAGTCTGCCTAGTGTTTTAGATGTTGTTTCCCTTCTACTTCAATTAATTGTTTTCACTGGTGTAGAGAAATATGATACGGAAATGATATTGACATTTAATATTAATTTTTCACTCTTTTTATTTGTTTAGCTAGCTGTTTTGCCTCATCTGTTGATTGTGGTCTATACTCAACGGAGTAACACTTTGACTTTGCTTGTCATTTCCCTCACTCATTATGCTTAACCGAATCATCATAACACACATACCTCCTTTAGGCTGTAACCACACACTTATTGTCTTTTGTCACTGAACAAACCGGATATTTTGAGGTCTTGCGGGAACAATATCATTCCATTCTTCTTTGTCATGTAAAAACCATCAGAAAGGCAACTTGTCAGCCAAGGATTTATGTTTCAGAGTGATACTGACCTTACAAACCCGGCTCTGCTCAGAAGGAACAATTTAAATCATAAAGGGAAACAACAGGTTTAAGATTGATGCGCGGGCGTTCCAGTCCCCACGGAAATGATTTACAAAGAGCTGGACAGGAGAGAGAAAAAACAGCCTGAGTAAATGATAAAGAATACAAAGACAAACACAGACGGCATCGCAATATTAAAGTTGTGTGACACACACAGACCCAGGGACACAAATGGAAATTGGGCTTCAAGATGGAAAACAGGAGACACTTCTTCACACAGAGAAGTGTCACAATCTGAACAAACTCCCCAGCAATGTGGCTGAAGAGACAATTTGGGAACATTCAAAAACAGACTGGATAGGATCCTTGGATCACTTAGTTATTAATGGACACCAAACGAGCACGATGGGGCGAATGGCCTCCTCTCGATTGGACACTTTCTTATGTTCTTATGTTCTAAACAGAGATGGGACCAGTTTGTAACAAGTTGTGAAAACATGAGATGAATCTGTGTGCACAGTTTACTAATTTGTGTATTTGCTTTTTAGACAAAATATGAAGTGGATTGGGTGGAAACAGGTAGAGTTTAATTATGTGTCACTTTCTTAATGAATGGGCTGAAGACCATCTCTAAAATATCAGAGGAGCATTTGCAAATGCATTTGAACAGAAGTCTGATAAGCATGTGATTTTCTGCCATTCATCCTCAATTACTATAAAACAGAAATGTGATATTTTAAAACATTCTTCCTGTGCACCTACTTTAACTGAAATATTCCAACAAAACACAACAGAAATAGCAGGACTGTCCTGTGAAGCGTCTAGTTGAGGTGGTGGTTGGCGTGAAGTTACATGACTTTTTTCAAACCAGGTCTTTGGATATTGTTGGAGAGGGCCGGCTGCTGCGGAGGCCCGCCAAAGGCCTGTTTGTTGCAGTTCAGGAGCCTCGGTACAGGACAATCTGCCGTGTCTCCCTCCCAAACTGATTTCCCCTTTTTCTGTCAATCCCCCCACTGCCCTCCCCACAGTTCAGGAGCGATTGCAGGAAAAAGAAAGAGGAAAAAAAAAGGTCAGCTGGATTTGAAGCACTCATTATCGATAATCTTACTTGAGTTTCCAGGCCGGCTTGTTTCCCAACTGCAACCTAGCCAAGCATGAAGGAAAAATAATTTTAGCCAATCTCACTGGTAGCCCGGGTGTAAAGAACCCCATTGTGGGACAGTAAAATGGACACAATGGACTAGCGGGCCGCTGATAAGGATCTGCATAGGTAATGCCAGGGCAGCAATAAATGCAATTTTTCCTTTTTCGTTTCTCAATCCAGCTCCCTGGCTCTGACCACTGTTTGTCCCTTCGCTTTGAAAGTGATGGATAGCAGTTTTGTTGGGTATAATTGTGAGGGCTCGGGAATTGATTAATTTCCTCTATGAATAATACATTGCTAGGACATTTCTTCACTGTTTATCAGCCTGTGCAGCCAAGCGCTTTGTTTGCTCTCTTCAACTTCCCAACTCTTCATTGCTGCGCTTTTCAATGGGCCCCAAGGCTGAACAGCTTACATTCACATTGTGGTCTTGGTATGTTTTTGATTTTTTTTTTCTTCCTTTTCATTCTCTTTCTTTCTTGCGTGAATAGTGGCCGACAATGTATTCTCAAAAATATACTTCCTCGCACATTCAAATCAACTGCTTTTTGTTTTTGTGCATTTTGTGTGTATGCAGTTCACTGGATTGGATTATTTTCATTTTCATATGTACATATATCCACATGGGTGTATAAAGTGTGATTTATTTGTAATAATTAAAAAGTGCTGTCTGTGCAGGAAGTTGTAAAATATTGTGCTAACTTTCTGTCTGTTTGTTAACTTGAGTCTTTTTGTGCGTCCCTTTTTTGAGCTCCCACTGCTTGCTTGGCTACTGTGATCCTGAAATGCGACTGGTCAGGATCTGGGCCAATCAGGCGTTTGATCCTGCACTGCCCACCACAGCCTCTTACTCCATGCTCATTGGTTATTGTTTAGAGTGACGTCATTTATTGCCAATAGTTAATAAACATGCATTTTGCTAATCTACACTCATATATATATCATATCTATATCATATCATATCACAGAGACTATTAGAGTGAGGCTGCTGAAACACTACTGTCTCACTTCATTTAAAACCTAAGCTTACCTTTTGGCTAAATCACTTTAACTTATTTTTCCATCTCCACTCCAGTAACTTAAAACTAAAGTATTTAAGGTGCTCTAATGCATAACAGCAGTGAATTAAAAATACGCAGCCAAAAACTATGTGAGTGCATGAGAGGAGAAGATAATACAAACAATCAGTTATTAATAGATAATATTATCTGTCACAAAATGAAAACAAACATCAGTTTTTCCGCCTAGCTCTCTTTCATTTGATAACAAGTTAGATGTTTTTGGAGTGTGTGACACCTTGTTAGTGTGAGAGTACTGTGGACACTTGTGTTTTGTTGTCTAATGTTTGAATGCTGGACTCTCTCCTTGACCTTTCCTCTCAGCACTCTCTGAAATATCGACACAAAGGTCAGTAAACTGGATGGTGTGAGGTTACTCACATAATCGCATAACGAGTATTTTCCTTTGACCTAGGACAGATTCGAACCAAAGATTCCAGACAAAAACAGCGTCATCTTGCTTTGTTTTGGTTTGATTGTTTTGGTGATGATTGATCTTCATTAAATGGCTCCATGTTCACTTTCAGACAGACCTGTGAATGAAAAGACGTTAATATCTCCCTGAGTTGTCCCTGCTCCAGCTCATCCCATAATTACACCCTTGTGTCATTGTATCTACATATTACTACCAGCTCTCACATGGTCCGCTCAAACCAGGGAAATACGTCATAAATTCAGCGTAAGACACAATATAAGCTGCTCTACAAAATATGAGTAAATATGAGTATACTTAGTTACATCAGTGAATAGGAACATTGGTCCTACTTTGATCAATAATGCCCGGCAGAATTCAGGGGTACAATCAGGATATCAGTCTGAAAGGCAGAAAATCAGCTGCTACCTAGATTCAAAAATCACCCATAAAAGAGACGGTGGTGACCGTCACGTAATGAATGAGCTCTGTGATATTTTATAACCAGAAATCAGAAGCTTAAGATTTCCCCTCATAAACAAATACATGAGATATGTAAAGACCCTTTTGTTCAGATGTTTTGTTTTTCGTTCAAAGAAACCATTCAAAATGATTTCAGGAATGTATTAACAATTAAAAAAATACCATCTGTTTTGTTTTTAATCATGGCTTATTATGTGGACCATTCATTTCCATGTAAGTCTGCAGGTAACTTAGGAATTCATCTGCTGGAAATGGAACCACCGTTGTGTTTGATAGTTAGAGGCTATCTTCTAAAAAGCCACTAATTGGTGTGTTAATTACCCAACGATTGTGGGTTTAGAATTCACCCATGCATTTCAATGGGCATTACTCAAAAATACACCAAATATATATATATCTATAAGACGACACAGAGCCTTAATTTCCTGAGGTCTCTTCCCTTGAACAGTCTTAGAGAAGCTGCAGACTTGAATACGAGGGGCCTCTGTGGACGCGGAGGGCCATGCCGAGCGAATGAGGGGAAAGAGGAGAAACACACACGTACACATCTCGCCTCAAAGGGTTTTGCACATCATTCACAAAACAAGGGAGTGAACAGCAGTGCATGGCCAAAGGTAACCAAATACAGAAGCTAGAGCCTCAAACCAAAGCTAACAGCCCCCGTTTCAAGCCCGAACCTCACTGGATTAGTCAGTGTTATCTGTGAGCTTTTACAATGACCACACCATTCAAAACAAAGACATCTCTTCTCGGCACAGAACCAGCGCTGGAAATTGTGTATTGTTGCTTAATTATTCTGCACACTGTTAAAAACAATACAGAAGGGGTTGTCAATATTTGTCTTCTGTTGATTAACATTTCATCATTTATTAAACCTATTCACAATTACTTTCCAGATCAAATGAGTAAAATTGATCGATGATCTGATCAGTGGCAGCTGATCAGTATTAACTGGATTAATATCAGATGAAATTATGCTTAAATTCTATTTTAATTTATTTTGACTCTACATCCTGTCTGGTCTCAATGTGGAGTCATATTGTCACTTTAGAAAAATACACACACATACACTTGATGTTTAGTCTGGATCTAAACAATTTTGTACAATTATTTCTAATTATTGTACCCGCAGCAAATGATAACAGTGCGGGATGTCAGAGGGCCCTAGTTTCTTCCAGATTCAATATTAATCTTCAAATATTTTACCACTATTTACATTAAACTGTAGAAATGTCTGACAGGAGCTTGAAGATTAAACATGGCTGCCGTCCAACACATTCAAAAAGAACACAGGAATAAATGACTAACACATAAAAGGTCAAGGAAAAAAATAAAATAAAATCAAGCCCAAAATAAAATACAGTCTCCCTATATTGGTCTTGTGTTTGGCGGTGATTAGTTACTGCCGGGCCAGGGCTATTTTCAGTGTGCAAGGATGCAGTACATCACAGTAAATTTCGCAGTTACGCTTAGCTTCAGGCTTCATGGTTTATTCTCCAAGGGGAGTGTTTGTGCACCTCTGTGCAGTGGCCATGTGATCATTGTGGAAGAGACAAACAAGGAGCACTAGTGAAACTGTGGCTTATTTCCATTCGCTGCTAATGACCAGTTTCCCTTCATTATTAATTTGATCATTAGATCTGGTTGTCACTCCTCTGTTACGCTTAGTACAGACAGTTCATATCTAATGTCTGTGTAATTTGTAGGGAATTACTAAGTGGAGATAAAATGGCTGTGTCCCTAACTGTCAATAAAAAAAAAAGTGAGTCGAGAAAGGAAGAAAGGATGTTTTGGGTAGAACGAAATGTGTAATTATGTGTAATTGTATATATCTTGTTAAACAATATGAAATGCTGCACTAAACTTATATATTATATAGTTTATATATTAGCAAATGCAGCACCATTTATTGCTTGTGTAACTGTTCTTTGGTGGCATCCCAAATATATATGTAATCTAATCTATCGTAGATAAAAAGGGAATTATTCTTTAGGATATTTTCTTCAGGTTGGTTTATGGTGCTTTTAATTATCTATACAAAATAAATCCCTTTACTTGTGTCACCGATCATACTCAGTGAACTAGTCATCTGCCAAATATTTTGATATGATTCAGGCACAGGGTGAGGTAAAACTTTTTTTCTCAATCGGACACAACAGGTCAAATTGGCAAGGACTTCTCGTCAATTGCAATTCTCACGCCGCTTTCTGAAAGGGAGATTGATGTGTTAATATTGCATGATCAAATAATAGGCAAGTGGGGTGGCTAACGAAAGGTCTGAAAAGGACTTCTTCATAGATATTTGTTTGTGATTTTAGCAGAATTGATTTGCCATTTACACTGAGGGAAGGGAATGTATTTTTCAATTAGGAGGCCTTGATAGACTGCATTTTCTCTAATGGAGTTGATTCACAAAGACTTCTGATAAAAAAGCCCCTTGAATTGACTTGCTTTTCACAGTAAACTGGGAAACCATGGTGTGTTTTCTAACATCGACTGGCCTAACTGAAACAGCTCTCTCCCAGACTGAACATGTAAATGGTCCTCTTGAGTCGAGAATAACTCTCCGGATGATGTGAGGAGTGTCAGCACTGGAGATAAGACCATCCTCGTCCAAGACCCTGCTGTACCATCAGTCAATACACTTGCTAGGGATAGTGCCTCATTGTCAGTGAAGTTTGTAATTGCTGGATAATAACATAAAAAAATTTAGATTCTTCGGGCACAATTAATCTTTTAAAACATTTATCATTCCGGATCCACTGACAACAACGATATGGAAAAGACAAAATCAAAATACATAGCATATACATCGTTCTAAAGTTAAAAATGTAAAGCTGTTTATAGTGTTATATATTGTTAATAGTGTTTGTTAGGGTTCTCATCAGAACTGAATAAAAAACTCCAGCTGTGCTCACTGCAGTATAGCATTGATTATAATAATTACTGTTCATTCATAGTGGACTTTGTGATCTGACACTAAATTGCATTAAAACCTTTTACACATAAACATGTTTAGGGTTCAGGAAGAACATGTTGCAAATAAAGAATTTTAAATAAATACAAATAAAAGTGGTAGGCTATCATTTCAGACCTGAGGCTGTGAATTACATGTGTAAATGTTTTAAATAAGGTGATATCCACTAATGGACTACATATAAGTACATTGAACATATATGTGTGTGTGTGTAATGCTGTGCTAGTTGATTTGCTTGTACATCATTTATAAAATATATTTTTGCAACCCCTAATCTGAACCAAAACAAAAAGTTAATATCTGAGAACAACTGACCATTTTTATTAGATGCAATAAAAGACGCCGGTATCTACCAGGTTATCAACACAGTCTAAACAATCTGCTAATATAATTCACGTTATGAAGAGTTTAAAATGTCTGAATCCTTTTTTTCACCCAATTCTAATAATCTATTGAATTTTGCAGATTTGATTCCTCTTTTATATATGTTTATTAAAGAAGATAACTAAACAAAACACAGGGATGTTTAATAATTAATTTTAAAAGCAATGCAAAGTGGAAAGGCAGAATTCATGTTCGGACAATGGCCTTGTTGGAATCAAAAGGTAACACAGACCGAAAAAAATAGAAAGCAGATCTCTTCCCTTATGTTCCGAGAATGCATCCCTCCACCATTGATTTGTAATGGCACATTTTGTCTCTTTGTACCTCTCTTTGTGAGCCATGCATTTCCAACAGGAATGCCATTTAAGCTGCCATACATGTTGCCCCTCTTCCACGCCGACACATTGTGCACAAATACCGCCGTGTCGCGTCTCACACAGAACAATGTCTCTGCTGCTCGAGGTGACAAGCCCAATGGCGATTTAATTAATTTCCTATGCCACCTTCACCACACAGGAATGTGCCTTAACTAAGTTTTGATAATGCAACTATCCAGTTATCAGGGACGCTAAGATCTATTTGAAAACAAAGCTACATTTTTCCAAATGAAGAATGTCTAGTTGACCTCAGTGAAAGTTGTTGTGAGCACCGGTACAAAATGACACACACATGTAAAATGTTAAATTCACACATTTCAATTCAATTGACGCTGCCCTATTTAAGCCAGGGGTTAAGATGTGTTCATCATGCATTTGTATGTATAAATGTGTATAAAAATAATGTTTCATTATCGGAAATAACAAACAAGATACAATCATATAATTACATATAATTATACAAATAAAGGAACTGAGGTTTAAATTATTAGTATTTAATCTAAAGTAAACCATTCTATGACTGGTTCAGTGGGTTAAACCAAGGCCTGCAGTACTCAGTGTATCCACTGCAGGGCGCTAGAGGCACTTTAACAGAGACGGACAGAAAGTTACACTATTTATCACCTCAGATCCCATTGACAATTCGTTTTATGTTTGGGTTCTTTAACTTTTTCAGATTGGTAACAAATCAGGGTAATTATGAGTGGAGTGGAAGGGATGTGGTTGCCATCTTAAATGATATAAGTTACAACACAGTTTGAAATAATAATAATAAAAATAAAACATTTTCAATAAATCCCATCTCTCAAATCTGGAAGGTGCTCATTGTATATGCTTCTGTAAAACTTCAGCAATGTAAATAATAATAACAAATACTATTAATCATAATTAAGAAGAAGAAGACCCTTTTCTATCACATGAATGACTCTGATAGTTGTTACTTTCCAGAGTTTTTTTTTTATCTACTGTGCAAGTGCGGACAAAACTCTGCACATGGCTTGTAAACAACAAGACAATGTTATAATCATAGAAAGTTATCTTCTGATTCATGCAAAACAATAATGCGATGCAGGAGATATGAAAACCCGTTCAGAAAGAAAAAGAAGACAAAACAGGATGATATTAAAGTCACACAACAACATTTAAAAGAAAAGAAAAGATTGTGCAACCCATTATTGGCCAGGAGTGTGCCAGTGCCATCTGCATTTCAGAAGAGAGCTGAGCACGGCCGTGTCATTTATTTGTTTCTTTTTAGACAGCTTAAAAAAAACAGACATAAAACAAAAAGCTCCCCTTTTAAGATATGATCAGTGTCTGTGATGCCCCATCGGACAGGGACCTAACAGAGCTTAAGAGATGGTTGTTTAATCTGAAAGTTGTCAGACTGCTGCTTCAATGGCAGTATTGTTCAGCGCAGTGCAGGGGGTCTAATAAAGTCATCAGCCAAGCTAATAAATGTACCTTTTCAGGATAAATATGTTTCAGGTTTTCAGCAGATAGTAATTAGTTGAACATGTTCCCTATGAATCTGTCGTGCAAATTGAGAAACTAGATTTATCCCCAACTGGCTGCTCTGTCCCACGTTAACCGCCATGTTAAGTATTCTTAAGAAGGGGAAAATAAAGTGCGGTAGTAAAAAGCGGGGTCTCATTTTTCTCCTCTTACCAAATCAATTGAAGTGTTTCTGTTTTCTTGTGTGTTTGTTTTTGTTTTCTTTTAAAAAGGGGGTTGGTACGCATGACGTTTTATAAAATTGGACCCTGGGGCGCACAATTAAGTCACCAGACACAGGTCTTTCACAAATATTGTAACACAAAGCCCATGTCAACAAATGAGAGAAGAGGAATAAACTACAGAAGCTATGAGTGAGTGTGTGGTTTTGCCAATTTCCAGTGTTTGTAGTTCCCCGGTCACTGTGTCTCTCTCACTAGATGTATCTCGTTGGAGCGATGTCACCCAATCAAATCAGATGTTTCGATCAAGAGTTTGAGGGATCCCAAATTTGTTCAGATGTAAAAGCATCAACGTGGAGCACAGATTGAATCCGATAGTTCAGACAACTGGTTCGAATCTGGAATAAGATGCTAGTGACCAGATTTCTCACAGGTTGACCTACGATTGGCTGAGCACTTTTGGCGTTAGATGGGTTTCAGCAGTTAGCGTTACCTGGGCTCGTCTCATAACAGTGACACCTATAATTTATCAGTGAGAGCTTCATCAGTCCTCCCCACGATGCTATAGATCCACTGTTTGCGCTGTGGACTGGCCTTGTGAAAGAAGCGGGTGACTTGGCAATGCATGTTTCAGATGATGATGTATTACAGTTGTAGCCATGAGCTGGTGCACAACCGAAGAACAGCTGGCGAAGGTGTGAGGGTTTAAAAAGAAAACAAGACCCTGCCTCTTTTATTTAATGCAGATTCAGCACGTGAATTCCGTGCCTCTTTAATACCTCTTCTCCAGAAGTGACTCGACTGGGGTCTAGGGACTTGACAAACCCACCAATGAGCTACAGAGGATTGTCTTGGCCATCATCGAAGAGCGAATAAATAAATCATCACCCCGTCTGAATCTGTAAAAGCGGGCGTGCTCTCGGGGCAGTGTGGCAGAATTGCCTGCTGGGGCCGAGGTAGCCATCCTTGGCGACAGCTTGACCCTGCCAGCCTTCTATTATTCATGTCACCTGGAAGTGCCTAATAAGCAGGTTGAAGAGGTCAGCTGATATTAATACAGCGACGTTCAATGCCATGTGCGGAGAGATTGGGCATTTCGCGCAACACTGACTCCCCGACCGTTTTCCTGATTTGATATTAATATTAATCTTGATTTTTATTTTTTCCAGGATTATATCCTCTTTTTCCCCCCTGAAAGCTGCCTTCAGACGTTCAAATGGAAACTGAAGAACCCAACGTAACCTGAGCCTGGGAACATCTTCTCATTACTGGGGCTAAGACCTGTAAAACAATGAAATCTGGCTGATGACACAGACCAGGATATGTCTGTCTGTCTGTCAAAACAGCACAACTAGGCACCTTTTGAAGGCCTTGAGTAGTAAGTCAATGGGTGCCAGGAAAACAACAACAAAAGGAAGGAGAGCTGCATAGCATCCTACACTTTAGCCGCCTATGAGAAAACGGTCAAAGCAAAGACTGTTTAACATCTTTTCAAATAGAAAAGCAGTATGAGATCATGGAGTCTCTCATTGTTTTATATTGATTCGTTTTTATTCTGTAACAGCAGGTGCAGGAGTGTTGTTTTGTGTGGCCTTGAAAGATGCTACCAGCACTGATTTCTTATCCATTATACCAGAACCTGCCTTCAAAACGGACATGGGACAAAGCAAATCTCTCGCTGCAGACCAATTTCTGCTTCCAGTCGAGGCTAAATCATCTTAGAACCCGATATAGGATCAAATATTGGAAGTTTTGCGGAAGAACAATGTTCCCAGATCTTGCCAATAAGTGGCGAGAGCAAACCACTTTAGTGTGACAGCACTAACAAAAGCCCATAATGACATCTTGTTGGCAATGGATAATGGCTTTGCCACCCACTACCGTATTTACACTTATCAAAAGCTTCTGATCTTGTTAACAAAACTACAGCCAGGAGATTGAGAATGACACAGCTGAGTGATTCGGGTTTGCGTAACCTCTAGCTGTCCTGTTGGGGAAGAAACAATCTTGACAATATACTCTGAAAGTGCCAGACACATTCAATCTTTTCTTGAGGTTTTTTCGCCGTGCCATAATTTCATTTCCTCTACAGTCGGGTGCTGTGTGCAGTTCTGTCTCCCGATACCTCCTCAAGAAAGGTTTGTTTCAGATGTTGAGAGTCGTAGTCTTAGAAGAGTCCTTAACACGAGGCAGAAGGAGGCATTTAGCCGAACACACAAAGGAACGGTTTCTGTCGTTCGCAGTTTTTTTGGTTTCTTATTTCATTGATGCTCCATTACAGATGTTCTCTCATCTCTTTCTGTGATGTGGCTGTTGTTGCTGAGATTGATATTTGGAATGCTAACTAATTGTTCCCGAGCCAAGCAAAAGAGATGCTGAAAACCCTTATAACAGCAGAATTGTGTGCAATGAGCTGAGAAACGGTAGAAATAGATAAATTAGAAAACATATGTACATAACCTTGACCCACAGGTTTCCGTGCCTTTGGTGCTTTTGAAAAGCTGTTTTGTACAAACAGAATTAAATGTCTGCAGACAAAAAGCACAATAATCACATATTGCTACAAAGCCAGAAATGCAATAATAAAAAATAGAAAAAACACATTACGCAATCTATCCATTCCTCAGTGATGGAACATGCTGAGGGTAAAGGAAGGGGAATTAATTCATTTAAAGGATGCAAAGGCCCAACTGAATTATTTTCTTTTATCTTCAAAATAAAGTATTAATTTCTATAGACTTACTGTATAATATCCACAGTTGTTCCCAAAGAAATACTTAAACCCAGCTCTACAGGTACTGGAGTTATAAGAGAATCACTCTCCTTAAAAGTAGGACTCAGTTTTTCAGTATAATTAATTCATGTTTTTTCTTTGTTAATTTGTTTTGATGTTTTGTTTTGGTAGCAGCAGTTGCACTTAGTTCTGGGAAGTCTTTAAAAAAAATTAAGCATGTCTATCTTATCTGTTTTTAAACAGCGAAATTAATATAGGCATACCTAGTGGCAGGAACCTTTTAAGTTAAGCTTTTTAGCATGCAGCTCTCTCTATTGACACAGATAAAGAGAGGAAAGGAAGAGACAAATTCCACAGAGACGAATCAAACACGGACACTTACATTGGAGAATGGGGAACATGTATCACGCTGTACTCATTGTTACCAGAAACACAGGTCTTTGACAGGCGTGATATTTTGTTTTTCTTCCTCTTTTGTGTGTGGGGGGTATTACCGTATGTTGTTGCTGTGGTGGTTTGAGAGAGGTTAAAAGGGATTATGAATCTTGCAATGCCAGCAGCACGCAGGATAAAACATGTTTTCCTTGGCAAACCAATGACTGTACCGTACTTACAAGAAATGTCAAGAAGAACCGGAGACTTAATACCTCACTGGATGTGTGCGGTCATATTTTCCCTTAAATTATAGTTCAGATGTTTTTTCCCTTCTTTAAGGAGTTTTTCTCCACATTTTTGCTCATAAAATATATCAAGGCACATATGAGATGATGATGAGAATCAACGAATCATTGACGTCAACTGTTGGAATCAACCTTCACCAGATGCAGAGCAAATCCTTGACCTACAGGTCCAGCACACTGTGTTATTGGTGTTAAACACGCTTCATTAATAACAATTCATGAAAAAATAGAAGATGGGTAAATAATACTGCATCGGAAACCATCATGACATCAACAGTCAAAGGTTATGTTCTGGTGCAGCTCAATATTCTTCCACAAAAGTTACACAAAAGGTGTTTAAATCTCTGGCTTTTACAGATAAATGTATTTAATACTCCCTAGGATACAAATAACTCATGCAAATAATTTGTATGGTTTGTCATAAGAACATAAGAAAGTGTGCAATCGAGAGGAGGCCATTCGCCCCATCATGCTCGTTTGGTGTCCATTAATAACTAAGTGATCCAAGGATCCTATCCAGTCTGTTTTTGAATGTTCCCAAATTGTCTCTTCAGCCACATCGCTGGGTAGTTTTTTCAGATTGTGATGCCTCTCTGTGTGAAGAAGTGTCTCCTGTTTTCTGACTTGAATGCCTTGAAGCCCAATTTCCATTTGTGTCCCCGGGTACGTGTGTCCCTGCTGATCTGGAAAAGCTCCTCTAGTTTGATGTGGTCGATGCCTTTCATGATTTTGAAGACTTGGATCAAGTCCCCACGTAGTCTCCTCTGTTTCAGGGTGAACAGGTTCAGTTCCTCAGTCTCTCAGTAGGACATTCCCTTCAGACCTGGAATAAGTCTGGCTGCTCTCCTCTGAACTGCCTCTAGAGCAGCGATATCTTTCTTGAAGTGTGGAGCCCAGAACTATACACAGTATCCAGATGAGCTCTAACTAGTGCATTATACAGTCTGAACATCACTGCCCTTGTTCTCAATTCTACACTTTTGACAATATACCCTAACACTCTGTTTGCCTTTTTTATTGCTTCCCCACATTGTTTGGATGGAGAAAGTGACGAGTCCACGTAGACTCCTTTCTCATGCGTTACTTCATCAAATTCTATTCCTCCCATAGTGTAATTATATTGGACATTTTTGTTACCTGCATATAATACCTTGCACTTGTCCACATTGAATTTCATCTGCCAGGTGTCGGCCCACAACTGAATATTATCTAAGTCCCTTTGAATAGCCTGTGCTGCCGAGATTGTATATGCTGAGCCACCTATTTTAGTATCATCTGCAAATTTGACAAGTTTGCTAACTATCCCAGAGTCCAGATCATTAACATAGATTAGAAAAAGCAAAGGCCCTAGTACTGATCCCTGTGGAACTCCACTAACAACCTCACTCCAGTTAGAAGCAACTCCTCTAATCGACACCCTCGGTTTCCTATACATCAACCAGTTCATAACCCATCTACTTACATTACCCTGAATGCCTACAGCTTCCAATTTGAAGATCAGTCTTTGGTGTGGAACCTTATCAAAAGCTTTTTGAAAATCTAAGTATATCATATCATATGCTTTCACCTGATCTACAGCTGCAGTTGCATGTTCAAAACATTCAAATAAATTAGTAAGACATGATCTGCCTCGTCTAAACCCATGTTGTCATGGGTTTCTTGTACCTTGAAATAAGCATTTCTGTGTGCTTTCTGTTCAGAGGTGTAAAAGACTCGGCATTTTGTTAAACTGAGGTAGTAATTTTCTAAGATGGATCAGACTGTCTAACATCAGCCCTGTTATTTTGTGTATTGTCTTCCTCCTGTTTAGTAATTACTAATGGGCCCAAGCAAAGTCTGAGAGAATGGTTGCTGGCTGAGAGCAGTACACATGTGAACCGTATTGTCAGTATTATATTTTGTAAGCACAATGAGCCACTGCTGAGTAAAAAACTTTAGATTTTACCCTAAAAAACAAACAAACGCTGTATTTCCACAAACAGCTTTTCCTTTCCATTGCTGACTCTCTAGTGTAAAAAACACTTTGATGACCACAACACATCTTCAACAGGTTAAAGCTTCCCACATACATTAGGAGAGCTCTGTACAAATACAATCGAGAGAGAGAGAGATAAAGAAAAACTATGTCCAGGAGACAACACTGACTAACTGGTGGGTAGTGATACATCCAGCGAACCTTAACACACTGGATTTCACTCACTTTAAGTAGAATAAAGCAGACCGGCATGTGACTCTTAAAGGAACAACAACTAGATATTAATTAATTCAGTTTGTTAGAGCACATTTTTTTAAGCACATGATCTTGGCTTGTTTGCAGTTTTATTATTACTTGTAACTTTAGTGAAACAAAAGTGGTAGTATTTCCCTGCCACTCAATTGCTGTGAATCTTTTTGTCAGGTCAGTGACTCAATACCACAATAATGATGAACAAAATATAAACAATCACATGGGTGAGACATTTCATTTGTTCAAACATTTCAGATCGTATGTGAAGGCCGTAGTTCGCTTTCATCATCTCTGCACACTCAGCCCAAACTTGAGTAGTGAAAAGGAGAGCACAAGGGAAGGGTGGGTGTGGGAGAGATGTGTGTCGATGGGGAAAAATAAGTTTTAATTTGAGGACATCTTGTGGCTGAAGTTGAAAAGTTTTACACAATGGCATCTCCTTTGTGTGGCTCCCTTTGTGCCCTGCTCTCTGATTCCCTTCTCCAAGCTGCTTTGGCACCAGCTCTGTCACCGTGACCTTGAAAGCACCATCTATCTGCACCCGGTGGCTGTGCGCTCCACTGAGCACTCCTCCAAGCGCGCCGTATTGACACCTGGGGGATTTTTAGGTGTCGAACGATGGCTTTTCCTCCAGGGCAACACCTATTAGCCATGGATTAGGACAAACTGTTCAAAGGAGAATAGGAGAGGAGTCAGCCGGTGCAGAAATCCCCTGCCCCCCCACTCTCTGTCACTTAGCGGTTCTTTTTCTCAGTGACAGAAACCCGAGTCCCTCACAGATCTGGTAGTCTACGGTCGCCGGTAAACCCCCTGCATTCACAACAGCAGGAACAGGACAGCGTTACCCTTCTCCTCAGAGCAAATGTTATTCTACATGGAGACAGCCATTCGGACTCGGAGAGGCCACTCTGATCAGTTTGTATAATGAATGTGTCCATAGACTAATTGAATTCATGATTAAGAATGAAAACATTAATAGAAAGTGTATCTCTCCAATTCCCAGTGCTTGGCCTCTCCCTTTATCCATTACAATAGAGAGTTTGGCAATTTAATTACACCGTGCTTGACTGACCGACCACCTACAATTTGTGGGATTATACTGTAGCCTCAGAATAGCTCTTGTGTGTTGTGCAGTGCTAGTGTACAGTTGTGTAGGGCTGTGGTGTAGTATTACTCACCAGCACTTTTATGGCATCTGGAATTGTACATCCCTGAATCGTTTGTAAAGTGCATATCGGGTGAGTTGAACTCCACTGCCTTAAAACTTTAATTCCTTTTAGGTTGCTGTCTGACTAGGACATTAATTGCATGATTGATCTTCCAAGGATGCCAAAGGCTGTGGTTTCTCACTGCCAGATTCATTAATGACACCGAAGTGGTGTCAATTGGTGGGGTGCAGAATGACAAGGGGATCTTCACAGACAGTGACAGTGTAGTAATGCACTCATGTGACAGAGTAAGAGCAGAGTAAAACAATGTGCAATCAGCTCTGGAAATAAATCAGCCGATCTGACACGGGTCACATCGGTCAAGAAAGTCCTAGTGCGGTTTAAGCAGCTTTGCCTTGGCCTGTTTTGTGATTCAAAGTGTAATCAAAGTGTGCTGCCATTTCACAACTATCACACCTCCCTTTGTATGACAACTTCCCAAACAAGTTTTTGTTAATTGCTTATTTATACAAGAAGAAAAAAAATCAAGAGCAAATATGTCTTCTGAGTAGCTTGACTGATTAGATAATGATTTTACGGGCCATGTGAATGTTTTTTCGAGAAAGAGCTTAATCAAACTTCACCACAAAGAAAAATACAATATTTACTAATGCTTGTCGAGAAAGCTGAATAGCACAGCACTATGACCATCAATGCCACAAGAATTTTATTAGTTTTGACTTTTTTGTAACCTGATCCCCACTATAGAAAGGCCGGGCACATCTCACAGCCAGTGGCCGTTAAGACGCAAGCAAGTGAATCCAGACGTGAGGCGGCTATTTGTCATCAAGACAAAAGGCTGATTTTCACAGTGAGGTCACGGTTGTGCGAAGAAGAAAGCAGAGCCCGGCAGGTAAACACACAGTGATTGTGTGTCAACAAGGGCCCCGTCTTAACCTCCCAACCTCATCCGCTTTGGGAGATTTCTTCTGTTCTTACGCATTCAATAGCAATCACCTTACAGAAACAACTCAAGTACCTGCATTCCCTCCCGTGGGCAGGCATGCTTGTGAGCAAAACTTTGAATGCCATTTAGATGCAAATTCATCCTGAATCTAAAACAACAACAACAACAAAGAATGAAGAATATGACTGTGTTCAAGTAGTAGTTTGATGTGCTCTTTATGTTAACTTTAATAAAATCACTTTACAAGTATTTATATGACAACTACAATGTTATTTTGTATGGTTTAAGAACGGTTACATCATTTGCATTTAGTTCAAACATCTGCCCATGACACAGTTATATATGTGTGAGATTTCGACTGGTTTTAATGTTCTTCTCTCTCCCTTCGTTGATATTGAACAATGCTGAAGTATTTCCATCACCTGCAAACATTTCCCCATGACTGTATACTCCGAATACTTTGGTCAAGCCTTCATATTTCTTTCCAGCTAACAAAATGTGACATTGTTACACCACTACTGTCATGAGAGCAAGTCTGTACCGCATCAGGATTTTGAAAGTGTGCCGAGGAACATATCTACAAGCAGCACAGCAACAGCCATAGTAGAGAGGACTAACACAGCTCTAACTGCAGACTCACAGGTAAACCACAGGAGATACTGTCACGTGACAACCTCCAGAAACCACCTGGCCGATAGCAAACCTCACTGTGGGGAGTCCTGGTCAAAGCCCAGCAAGTGTATATTTGGACATTAGGTCCCAAACCTGCACTTTACCAGTTGAGCCCCACAGGAGCCTTGCTGTGGCAAATTGAACAATAGGTTTCTTCTCTAAAGAAAGGGTATTAAACTCCAATAGTTCCACAGGCTTTTCTGTCTTTAAATCCTGTGTTTGTTCACAACTATGTCACTGAAATAAACCTGTGTTTAAAAGGACTGAGCGGTGGGGGACTTAAAAACTGCACTAAAGCTGCAATATAGTCTCCATAGAAGACTGGAGATTAACTGACTTTAAAGCAGACTCATCACAAATAGGACAGCTTCTCTAGAGTAACAAGTCCAGCCTACATGGGTTCCTTCAGTACTATTTGTATTCGCTTCAGTCCCATAAGGAGTTTTCCACTATTCAATTCCCACATCCTGCCCCGTGCTACAACCAACAGCTGACCATGGAGTGGAGGGAGTCATGGTTGTGTCCTTAGACCACGTCATCTTGTCATGTTCACCCTTAGCAATGCAGTCAATCTCACCGACAGCAAATGGGGAACTACTGAACCCCTGAAATACGTGTTTCAACACAGCATATTAAGACAAACCATCACTTGGCCACCATGACAATGTAAACACTCCAGAAAGCAGAATAAGAACAAGTTGAGCTGTTAACATTGATCACATTAAAACAAAACTCCTTCCATTGTTATAGTTATAAAGCGCGACTCAAAAACAAGTTTGAGAAAATAACAGGCATGGGCACACGACGCTAACCTGTTTTTTTCTGTGGGATTACAGTAGCAGTTTATATCCTGAATTTAAGTGTGACCCTAAACAGTATTTAAGGAAGTGATCTGTGATTACACCCTTTCTCACTCTCCTTGTTCCTGTGGTGTAACACAAGCCCAGAATGGGTTGTCTGACTTGAGTCATCATCTCTCCAAAGGAATCCGATCATGATTGTTTTGTCTTTGCGCTCCTTCAGTGGCTGCTGTGCGTGCGTGTGTGTGTGTGTGTTTTACTCCAGCAATTACTTTATAGTTTGGGGGCAGAGGGGGAGACAACTCACTCTATATCAGGGCCTATCACTCACCTGCCCTCTTATTGAATCTAATTAGATTTATTAATGGATTATAAGAACAAACACAATCTGTGTCACTGGACGTGCCCGGACGTGCCCCACTTTAAATCACAGGCATCTGTTGTGTCATCCTGCACTATTATATCAGGGTGCAATTTAATTATATGGATTACCGAACCAGGGAAAATAAATGGGAACGCAAGCTTTGTTTTTTGTTTTTCAATGCAAGGAGGAGGCGGTGACAGGGCCATCAGGGTTTGCTTTTTGGGAGAGTGCTTTTCTTTTATAAACTTAATGTCTTGCCTTTCAGGAGTTCTAGTAATGTTCATTTCATAATGAGCATCTTCACAAACTAAAGGGGAGGCAAGTTTGAAGAGAACAGTAATCCATTTGGTCTAAAAATGAGAGACAAGGAAATTGAATACATAAATAAATGAATAAATAAATAAGAACATGTTAACATATTTTTTTAGGATAAATAATATTGTTAAAGTCACTTTGTGTGTTTTGTTGACTAATAATACATCACATATAAATGCAGAGATGCCAATACTCACAAAATTAAATCTATCACATTGATCAGTTGTTCACTTTTTCGGATCAGCAGCAAGTGCAAAAAGTAATTAAATCCCAATTTTAATCTAGACAAAAGCATTTACACAATGTGGGGCAGTTCAAGAGCGATGGCATGTTCACTTTCAGTGTCCCGGTGACTATTGAGTGCTATGGTCACAATATTTAATTTAGGAGGCACATTAGTGGCATCTGTATCAAGAATTAAAATTGGTAGCCAGAAAGTAAGACCCATTTATTGTTTGTAATTAGATTGTGTGATCATTTTGAAATAAAAGCATACTACAAGTCTACAAGAAGCACACTATGGATGCCATTTGTTATCATTTACAGATTTCTCGATATCTTAATGTTGGGGAGACACGTGCAGCTTAAAAATGAATATACATTTGTCAGCATTGTTGTTGTTTCTGTGGCAACTACAACCTCTGGAATGGATGCTGAAAATAGTGCACAATGGTAGATAGCAGCCAGATGCATATTAATCAAATCATATTTATGTTTTCAAAGACTTTAAAAAGAGAAGTGGTATATTCAAATGGATATACATTAGAAAAATCAAGGACCAGTGCGATGTCAGAGGGAGACTAGACCGTGACCCATGTGTAGTCCCTGCTATCAATACAAAGGCTCTGTTGCTCAAATCTTCCTACTCTGAGTTCAGTTGCACTGCAGTTTCCAGGGAAATTAGTAGAACCTATTGCCTCTTTTGTAAAATGTTTTTCTGGTTCATTTTAAATTCTGTCCATTTGAAACCTGTATTACTGAGACACAACCGATGGTCCAATCAATTGTCTGGAGCGTCGAATCCGTACCTGACTTGCATCTTTCTCTTGACAAGGATTTTCTGGTTTAAAATGGGTTAAAAACACCCAAGACCTATTCTACTTAAATGCAAACTGCAGATAAAAAATAAATGATACCCTGAGTAGTAAATCTCCCTGTACTTCATCTCTCTTCAGACTTTGAAACGCTACACCACCGTTAAGAGAACTAAACAAAAGGTATAGAGCGAGGCGAGCACCAGGCCATAATTTTCTTGTCTCAGCTTGCAATAAAGTTAGAGCTTAATTGCTGTTTACATGCAATAAACCTAGGGTTTGTATGATGCTCAATAATTATATTATTTTCACTTTTTATCACGTTCAGCTGGTCCGCTGCTTCATTCTTGTGCATTGCCTGTATCACCACAAAAAACAAGCCTAGTATCAAATATGAATAAAGTATTATTGGAAATATGATATACAATTAACTGGTAACACAATAAGATGAGATCTATTTATATGATATTAATACATACGTGATTGTAAACAGTTTATAAAAACATTATTCATGTAGTTATTAACTGTTCATGTAACCTTAATATAATCTATCTATACATATATGAAATGCTTAAAGAAACTGACACTTAATTTCATTCCTTTCATATTGCAGCCTGAAGCCTAATGGCACTTGTGTTCTGACACGGCACATACACACATATAAAAGAAGTTATTAGCGTAGATGAAAATCAAATTACTAGCAGTGTAAACTAGTTTTTCTGTCGGCATTTGTATCTGTAATTGCTTTGCCATGTGGGACTATAATGAATGCTAATGACCGACTGTTTCAGAGGGAACCAGTTTGTTCTGCTGGCCTGCTGGAATATCTCCCCGCTGTCTCTAATTGTTTTGATTTGCGTCTAATAATTGTTACAAGTATTTATTTTTTTCCTTCAGAAACTATTTGAACTGTCTAGATGAGTGGATGTCAGGTCTTATTTTCATGGATGCCTTTTGCACGTTAACAGAGGGAATGAGAAACTGTAGTTGCTAATTGAATTTGCAAGAGCTCTGGGAACTTCTATTATCGCATTTAACACAGACAGCACAGCGGCCCTCTTTAAACGATGCAAAGTCACACCCCTGCATGTGCAGCCATTGCAGATGCTCCCCGTCTCTCTCTTTTAAGATGTTTGCCTCTGGGAGTCATATACGAACACGAGAGAGAGCTGTCCACTACATACACAGACACACACACTAGTGTATTCTCTCAATGAGGAATAGTAAAAACAAAAATACAGATTTTTCCATGCAGGGAAATATTGATGACTTAAAAACCAGCAGACAATTGGCTGCATTCTCAGATTATTGTGTAAATCTGTTTAGCTCCATGTTTATGAAACCGCTACACAAACTAAACAGGTGGGTTTCGTCAGATTGACTGAATTCAACCAAAAGGAAACACTGTTTTCTGGACAGTGAATGTAACGGAGCATAAAGAAGGGATTTGAAAGCGATAGAAAACCTGGAGCATTCGCCACGTCCTTATAACCTATATCGACACATTACCAGCACTTTGAATCTTTGGAGCTGCCCGTTTTATTTTGTGACTCCGTGTACGGTATACTTTCACCATTAGAATGGAAATGGTAAATGGTTTCCCTGCCACTGTCACTGTCACAATAAACTTTGTCCAGTTTATCAGAAAAAGGCAGCGTACAAATGAGAAATGGAGACTTAGCCCTGCTGCCATTCCGAAGGCCAGCTCTGACCGTTTTTTTTGTCCTTTCTCGGTTTGAAAGAGGAGGGACCAGTTGCTCATTAACCCCCCCACCTGCCCCCTATTCTAAGTCCTGTCTTTTTTTGCAGGCAGGCATTGGTGGCGCTTCCCCTGCGTGACTCATGGATTCGACACGCCTCGCTCAGGCACAACAGAACATGCAGACCTGTTTGTAGGACACGATAGGAAGAGGCAGATGAATTTTCTGTGAAAAAGTAAAAATATCATCACTCAGTAATTTGCCATGAGATTGGCAGACCCACAGTGATATATGTCATAATGTCCTAACAAGTATGTGCATTAAATAGGAGGGGGAGAGAGAGAGAGAGAGAGAGAGAGAGAGAGAGAGAGAGAGAGAGAGAGAGAGAGAGGGAGAGAGAATGACATCAGACCTCGGCGAGGAGTCACATCCTTTTCAGACAAGGGCTAGACGATTAAGTTGAAATAGCCTCGGCTCGGACCTGATGCGGTTATGCTGACAAGACTTTATTTGCTGTCTCAGTTTGTAAAGACAGGGATAGAATTACCCTTCTTTTAAACCAGTTGTAAATCCTCATAAAGAAAAAGGGCTGCCAGTAAAGTATTTACAATCACCGGCAAAATAACCAAAAATGGTCATTTAAAACAATTCTATTCACTCTGTTGTTTTTGTAGTGGTTGTTGTTCTGAAATGAAAAGGGTCAAGTGTAAACCAACAGACAATAGTGAGATTATAAAGGTAACACATTAGGTTAAACATTGAAGTTATATAAAAAAAACAAAAGCTAGATGCTTTGGTGTTTTTCATAACAATTTGATGTCTTTCAATTTCAAAACCATTCTCCCATGTGTGATGGGAAAGACCTTTCCCCTCGGAAACACTTGTAAAGGATTATTTCAAACCTGCCGATATGCCCACTCACTTGCCCCGCCCCCTGCTTTAACCCGAGTACACGCATTTCCTCTCCCCATTACTGTCCCTGATGGGGTATTGGCCTCCTTGCTTTACTCTCTTTTTGAACAACCCTAAAGGGCTCTGGAGCCAGCTATGCATACCAAGTTCCACTTTTATCACAAAATTGGGTTTAGAGATAAGGATTTTCAAGGAAAAACAGCAAAATGCAAGATGCCTCCCCAGGGCTGTCAACAAAACACAGGGCTTAGCTAATATACATCAGTACATGATGCATGAAAGACACTTGAAAAGTTTCAATAAATGCTGTAACAGTTTTTTAACTGTTGCTCAGACAAAATGTTGGAAGGAATAATAGTATAATTAATAATGTTGCTGGCTGGACTGTGTGGGGACCACTTGGAATGACTGGTATTTGCAGAAAAAATGAGTCCATCATATACACATGATATATAATACTTCAGTGTTTGTTTAAATGCACTGCATTAAGTAAAGGAATCCCTTTTTCTTCCTCCATTAGTATCAACAAGTTTCATGAATACCAAATACCTAGTATGTCTCTTCTTCTCAGTTAAAACCTTCTGGAGCAACTGAATTAATAATGCAAAGTATTTTAGTCTGAACGGAATAGAGGGGAAGGAAAAGAAACGTTTAAAAACATGTTTGAGAACAAAAGCAGGTTATTACCTTAAAACATGTAACTGTTTAACAAGTAATTCCTGTCAATTTCACATTGAAATAATTAAGGAGACTGGGAGAGGTGCCAGATGTCCCAAGGCTAGGTTCTGCTTTTTTCTCCTGACATAGTTGAAAACCTGCAAAGTGCACAAGAAAGCAATGCAAGCTCAGTATAGTGCCCCAAATAACCAACTAGCTGTTAACCTGGCTTTCTCCCCTTCCTCGCCCTCTATCTCCCCTCCTCGCTTTGTGGCTTCCACTGGGGGACGCCATGGGAGTAGTCAATAAAATGGGACCAGCGCAAATCGAGTAATCTACAAGCACAGCACACACAGGGAAAGAACTTTCTTCATCAAAAGGCGATATGTCCCTTCGTACTAATCTGCCCTTTTCCCTTCGGGGTATTGGGATGCCAATCCAGGCTTTTGAGATTGTCTGCTCCCTAAGCGCTGCAACCTGTCAAGGAGAGAAAGCCTTGAGCAGGGAAATAGCGATATATACAGACAATAACTCAGTTGCCCACTAGCGGCAGACACATTCCAATAAGGTCTCTCACCTCCCCGTCCTACCATCTGCCCTTCTCCCATCAAGTTAGCTGGAGCACCATGCCAGGATCTGAAGATCGAAGTGCGTTAGCTTCTGCTGTGCCATCCAGGACCTGCAAGCAAGGTCTTCACAACACTATAAACCCTTTATTTGCAACACAAAATATGTGCCCAAGTCTCCTATACAGGGTCTGACAACAATGACCATCATCTCTGCTACACATTTATTTTGTAAAGAAAAAACAAAGAGAAGGAACACAAATTAAATTTCTCAAATGCTCGTAAAGTCCTCAGCAAGCTGCAAGCTGATGTTTTTCCAACAGCCAAGGGCACGGCTCTCTGTTCTGCCCTTCTGCTGTACATCTGGTTACAATTTAGACTCCCTACTCTGTTTCTCTGCTTCTGTTACCTTTTTTAATGCAGGTGTGTGTTTGTGTTTGTGTTAGTGTGTGCTACCTTGCAATGGATTGGCGTCCTGTCCCAAGTGTACCCTACCTTGTCCCCTGTGTCTGCCGGGTTAGACTTTGGTTCATCATGACCCTGTACCGGATTACATGGCTATTAAATGGATGGATGGTGTTTTCTCAATAAACTGATTTGTTTAGTGCTTTTCATGCAAATGTACAGGGTGCTTATGAAGTTAGTTGACCTATTCCAACATCATAAAGTTTCATAAAGCTGTGAACTATAACCTTACGTGCATTCACGTCATCACAGACACAAATGGCGGTCACACTGAGTGGCCCTATTGTGTGTGCCATCATTGTCCATGTCCGGGGAAGTGTTGACCCTTGTGTGGACGGTCAAACCACTACCGATCAAAATCAGTCACTTGCCCACATTAACCCCACGGTCTCTGGATATCGGAGTGAATGCTTGAATGGATTTCGTTCTTGGAAGTTAGGCTTGTCTTTGCCTGCCATCAACACTTTTAGAAATATTAAGTCAGACAGGGTGTTTTCAAATCCCTGTGACTTCAATATGACTACTTCCACTACTAAAATTAATAATAATAAAAAAAAATCTTTAATCCTGCCTCTTTGGTTTTCCGGGGTCCATACAGTTGGGTTCTCATGATTAGCTCTATTCTAAAGACCTTGGCCCTTTTGATGTTTCATCCTAATGTGTTGTTTTACTATTGAGTGACAGTAACCTCGGGCATAATGTTAGAGTCTTCACTAGTAAGAACACGTATAAAAATACAGCTTTAGTAAGTCACTGCAGGGCTTTATTGCAATTTACCACGACAAGCAAGATCTCAACACATTCATAAATTGCAGTGTTGTAATATAATCATTTTGTGAATGGTATTTTATATTAGATGAAACATCTGAGGAAAACAAAAAGCTGTATACAAACCTGCTAAGATAAAAACTGTGTACACTGTAATAAACTACTGTATACAGTTGTATCTGGGGCATATTTGAGACTGCACCTCACGGATCAGGTTGTACGAATCACTTGGCGACAGATTTGTTTGCCCGTTTTGCAAATCATGCCGTGTGTCTCTTTGCACTAGTCTATTACAGACCCAAACATCTCCTCGCACCTGGGAAATGCCTGGAAGACAAAAGGGATGGCAGACACACTTTCTTGAGAGTTTATAAAGCACAGGGCCCGAGGACAGAAACAGAGCACAGGGGCTTTGACATACTCCTGATGAAAATCCATTTGGCTTTGTTCATAACAATCTGAAAATTAAAACCAAAAAGGTCAAGACTCAACAAGATCACAGGAATGTCACTGTGAGGAGTACCGTGTTTTGATCAAAAAGCGGTTGAAAAAGTTGCAGTTATGACATTTTCAAGTGAGCCGAGAATCTCTGTGTACGGCACTACTGAGAAAGCGGAGTTGCAGTACATTTGATACGAAGATCTGTGACACATCCTTTTTCACATTCACTATAGGACGCAAACACAGAAGACGTGCTTCCCACAGTAATGGCCAAACACCTCAGTGTTATTTATGTTTCTTCTTTTAATTGATGTTATGACACAGTTTTGTTTGTCATTTTATGTTGCTGACAGTGTTTTAAGATACCTCACTTAAAGAGAAAAAGTTCTACCGTATTTTTAAAGTACAAATCTTACAAAGTTATATTCTGATTCATGAAAAATAATAAAGGATGAGGTTATAAAGTCAATACAACTGAAGTAAGACAAGTCTAGGTAAAAATAGACCGGATTGCAAAGGATATGAAAAAAAAAAAATGTGTAGAAAAAGCTTTTCCTCACAGCATCACTAATCTGTGAGGAAGACAAGCTGAAACGCATAAGCCTGTGCCATTTTATTTAAAGAAACTTCTCGCTGCGATCATCCAAACAAAGATGAATTTCAATGAAGACATGGCTTGGTTATGTCCGCTTAGCGATAACAGGACCTGCTGTCTTCACTATTGTAGTCTGTGTGTGTAAATCCCTGGACGAAGCAACCCCCATAGAAGGAGAATTTAAGCACTTTTGTATTGTCAACATAATACCTTGGGGGATCGCTGGTTTGTCAGAATGCGGCAGTGCATCTGTCGAATAATTTCACTGAGGGGTTCTCATTGTTTGGAGTTGTACTTCTGACGAGCCAGTTTAATTTTAGAATAAATCAGAAGGATAGCTATTAACTGTAAGACACTAACAGCTGTTCTATCTATTAGCTATTAGCAACAGATAGATTGCATATCAAAATGTGTTTACTGTCCCAAAGTGCCGACAGGTGACGTTCAAATAATACAAACTCCCTGTTTATACAAATTGGATGTTTGTGAAATGTTCCGTAACCCAACAGACAGAGATTAAAGACATACCTTTCATAGTTTTAACCATTTGAAGTTGTCTGCTTACCGTAAAGTAAACAGATTGTCCTTTATATTTATTCATGCACTGTGAAACCTTTCCCTTTGTACAGAGATTGAGGAGTAGGACCACAATGAGAAGCAGAAGATGAAATGTCTATATTTATTTAAAATAATTGTATGAATAAAAATATGAAGCCTAAGCCCTATAAGACTAACTATTACTTTAACTAAATATATACTCTTATGGACTGTTCAGTCTTGCCACCAGGAAATACAGAGACAACTCTTCGAAGTGGCAGCCAGTAATGTCGTTTTTAAACAATGTGCTTTATTGACTTTCTTTATTGTGTTTTAAATCATTGTAATAAACATGAAACAGCAAACACTCTGTGTGAAATAATGGTGTGTAATCCCAAGCCCTCTGAAGCAACAAATAAGAGCTACGAGTCTTAATCACTCAACTAAGCTCTTCCCTTGAGCTGCATTATTACAGTCATAATAATTATACATATTTGTATTAAATAAATGGGGAAAAAACCTGACCTGCAGTTATAGCAACACATGTGTTTTTGATATAGCTCCCCATTACTAAATAAATGGATTTGGATAGTGAATGCTTTGGATCATTATTATGCAGGAATGTCTATAAAGGCTATAGAGGCGGCACACACTAGTGATTGTGGAGGAGGTGAATAAATGTGATTTCTGTGTTTTTGGAAACATTATTTGTAAAACATTATGTTTCTCTTTATGGCTGCAGGTTGTATGCGTCTCTTTTGGTCCAATTGAGAAAATTATTATTCCAAATCGGTCACCTCAGGTGGAAGGAAAGTAAAACCCAGCCCTGGCTTTGAAGGCCTGGAGTCGGACACACCTGTTCTTTGGAAATCTGAAAATATTAGGCTCACCTCTCACAATAAGTGTCATTAATTAACTGAATTAAAACGTCCATGTTACAATAACGCATTTGTTGCTTCATCAGTTGATAGTGGCTGACAAGAAAGAAACAGCTAATGCTTTGATTTTTATTTGAATTTGTTTTGTGAAATACTTCATGATTTTCCCAAGAAAATGTGGGCAAATTATAGACTGGAAAATAAGCCCTCCAAGGAAAGGGGACTCAATTAACTATAATTATAGGTGTGGAAATTTCTGTTATCGCCTTGTGAGCATCCTTAGCACGCTGTTGGCCCAAATTCTCATTCCGAAGTCAGGTTCGTAAATATTCATACTCTTTAGGTCTTTGTTAAGCTAAGCACCTTGCTCAATATGATCTGTTGTGGCTCCGAAAATACAAATAATAATAATAAAAAAACATAATAACAATGAGTGAACGGGGGAATATTTAACATCAAAGACTTCCTATCTTTGTGGCATGTAAACAGTGCATGCCTTTAGTGAGTGGAGGAGTTTTTTTTAATGATTTTATGGAAGATTGCCACATTGACAATGCCTGTAATAAATAAAATTAACAAACATTTCTGTAGGGTCTGTTGAAAGGAAAGAAAGCAAAATGTTTTTTTACAGATAAGCGGTCTATACATCCCCTGTTCACTCCTGATTATTCTAATCCACTGAGAACTGGGAGCATGGTTTTGATTGAGTGAGCCGTTTGGCCCCCGGGGAAACATTCAGATAAGTGCCTTTACCTTTCACCTAAGGAACCCCCCACACAACACTGGAGTGAGCCCAGGTCCCTTTAATCTCATCTGACAAAGGAAGACATGCTTTGACAAAACAGATGACTGGCCTGCGTATTGTGAAAAGTTCATTTGCCCTGACCTGCTTTGGATTTGAGCAGTACTACCTCGTGGCTTCACCTGAAAATGAGAAACATAGAGCGAAAGCATTGCTCCCTTCCGAAACTGTCCTAGTAATAGCTACAGAGTTGGATGTGCGGGAAGTGTTGCATCCCTAGGAAAGTCATGTAGCTTTTCTAACAGGCCAAACTCAAAGAACTTGTGACAGGTGATGTAGGAGGTAAAACATCAAGTGTCAAGCTTCAGATGAAAGGATGCCCGCTTGTTAGGTGATGTGTGTGAATGTTTATCATTACAGTGGATGCAGGAAGAAGTACACACCAGCAATTACATTGTAGTGCACGATTGACCAATGGAGATGAAGATAATGTCGTGGCTGTATTGGCAGAACTGCAAAACACTGGAAGTCTGAGTAAGAATCTATTATCGTACCTTAAGAATTAAAACTCATTCGATATTTTGATTACAATCTAATATATTATAGCTGCACATTGTGTAACATTTTCTGATTAAAAGCTTGTTCATATACAACAGGGTTTTTTATAATATTTTATTTATATTTCAGGGAAGCTTTTTTTTCTGAATTCACTCAAATACCTTCTGTATCAGCAACAGCCATTATCCTGTATATTTTCCCATCTGGTCAAAAATGTCAGTGAACACCAAAGGGTGGGATCGTAAAAGTTTTGGGGCAGTGAAAGAATACATTATCCAACTCACATCTCAACAATGCAAGAAAACATCAGACATGGATGTCAGTCTTTTTGTAAAGGAAGACTGACACATGCCAACCGCTATCACTTTTTAAATTCCCCCGCGGCCATTGCAAATTGGTTTCCACTGGCAACTGGTTAATTGCAACTGGGTTTTTGAACATGTTAATCCCTTTTGTTATTACTGATGTAGCTAAAAAAGAAAGACTAGGAGATCTGAAACACTGCTTACAGATTTAATTACCTTTCTCTAAGCCCTGCAGGATAACAGGTTCACTTACCCAACACTCTGACTGAAGGAGAGGCCCACTGTTCATTCGAGAGACAAGAGGTCAAGGCAGTCGCTGCAGCTTCTTCCATTATTTTCGGTACGCAATCACAAAATTGCAGCACATCAGCATGTACTGTGATGAATACCTTATCAAAATACGCCTCAGGTTTGGAAGGATTAATAAATCACTAGATTGCTATGAAATATTTAGAACTGTAGGACATTTGGAAATTGCCCATCATATATTCGGTCGGTTACTAAATATGGATACCCTCTTACATTTATCAAACTGGTCCTAACCTTTGGCGACTTGATGTGTTATGTTTTATTTGATTTATTTTCCCCTCGTAGTCTAACATGTTAGTCGGTTAAAGATAAGTAGACATATATTTAATCGAGATGCTTTCAAAACGGTATTACATATGTAGAAACAACGAACTCTTTGATCTAGTGTGAATTATGTTGATTTACAGTTATGTGTACAAGGCATCAGAAAGTGACTGAAGATTGTTTGTTTCTGATACACGCAGATAAATGGTCCTAGGGGCAAAGGAACAAAATTGATATTTGGTACATTACCTTAACTTTGATATTAAGGGAGAATAAATGGCAGTTGTAAGGAAATTAGAATTGCATTTTATAGCGATAATTCAAATATAAAATTAGTTAATGTCAATACCAGGAAGCCATAACAGTTCAAACGTAGATGTGAGATGCAAACTATTCCAGTCTAGTTTCAACCGAGCACAGTTGTCTTTTGTGTTTTAAAACCGTGACAATAGCAAAAACACTCTGGTCTGCAAAGATAGAGTCCTTCTGACCACTGAGTACACTAATATGAACTACCTGGTGTGACTGAATCAGATCGGCTCTTATTGTCCGGAAAGGCGATTGTGTCAACAGTTGTATAGCATCAGGATAAAAAAAAACTCTAATGTAAATGTGTCACAATGGACAGCTTTACAACAACGGCCTCTATGACAATTTCACATGCAAGATGTGATTTACATGATAATCTCTGGCATCCCAACATAGTGGTCCCTGAGTGGTCTATCCTGTGAAGTTACTTTCCAATGGGGGTATCTGGGTGGTGACTGAGGTGTACATAGATGGTGATTCATATCTTGATATCAGATCGATCAGTATAAATGTGGGATGTTTTTTTATGTACAATGAGAGGAACATGTTGATGTTGGATGCCTTCTTATCAGCTCCCATGCTCCTTTGTGGAGAGGGTACACTCAGATTTTTTTCCCAGTAGGTTTGAGTAAACAAGCTTATGAATGTATACATTGCAATGCAACTAACAAGCAAAAATCTATTTCCCCACGAGGTCTAGGGAGAGACTGAGGACTGGAGATGGGAATGCATGGAAGAGTGGAGTGAGTGGTAGATAGGTAGCCAGTGAAGGTCTAGTAGGAGAGCAGGGTGGGAGAAGCAAGACAGTTTGCACCAGAGTTTTTAATTAGGTGGTTTGTTGATTCAGGCAGGGAAAATAGTACAAATATATTCCTGCACCAAGAGCCGAGGACATGCACGTTGTTAATACAGGGTCAGGAGTTCAGACAACCCCAATAGACGTATGCAATAAAAGGCAAAGAGTTTATGTTGGCCTCGACTTGCTGACTAAGGGAATAATGACCTGGCCAATAGAATAAGGCCATCTGAAACTCCCCCTTGCCCTAGATGGAATTTGCCTAGAAGCTTCTGCAAAGGCGGGGTTTGGGGTGGAGGAGGGATCCAAAGCGATGAATGCTGGAAAAGTGCTTTTGGATCACTGGGTGAACAGGGATGTGGCCAGGCAGACATATTATATTGGCAGATCTTTCCTTTTACTTTACTTTTAGTAAGTTAAGAAAGCAATTGCGGCTATTTTCTGTAGATGAGAAAATAATGGAGGAAAGTACAGTCTATTTTGTTCAAAGTTGCACAGCCTTTTCCAGTGATTAATAGGTTTGTGACCATGCCGGTGTCCTATAGCTGGCTTTGCTTAAGTAGGATGTGCCATTCAGGCACTGATGCTGCTGGGAGCATATTGCTGTTAAGGAGTCTTGATTTAATTTCATCCTCTTAAACTTTCCTGCTGGTTATCACAGTATTAGTTGCAAGGCAGGGGGAACTAAGTGTGTATAGGCAATAACATACACCAACAATATTGAACGTGTTTCATACAATGTAAACAAAGTATCTATCACTATTTGAGTTGTCTTATTTCTATTTGTTTTGGAAACACATCTTTTCCTACATCAGTATATTGCTTCTTTATTATGGCCCCCCTTATTGGCTACCTGTCAAACTAGAATGGATTTCATAATAACTCTTATTCCTTTGTCGTCTTAGGCCATCTTACCTTCAAGATGTAGTCAGCATATTTTCTCTAATCCTGATTCTTAAGACCTTTTCTTTTACAAAATCTAATGCACAAATGTCCCCTCCACACAATACAATGAAATTGCTGCACACATATTCATTATTATTATCATCATAATAACTGATCATACAGTTAAAATAGCCCCCAAGACTAATTGAGCCATTTTTACATCCTTACCCATTTTATGCAAATACGGAAACCACAGATCAGGTGAAGTGTGTTACAGGACAGGCACAAATTTTCATATGCAACCAAAAAGAGTCATGCATGGCAAAAACAGCCTTATAGGGGACAAAAATCCATGCGGGACATGCCAAAAATATGAACATATAAATATGAATTGGTCTGTGTGTGTGCTCATGTGGGTGTGTGTATGTGTGTGTGCTGGCTTCGAATAGACAGTATCAGACCACCACCACCAGTGTTGCCAACTCCACAACGCAGAAACATGCCAGTCAAACTGCAAAAAGGTGCTAGAAGTCACTATTTAGACTTTCAAAGTGCTCTGACCTGCCCACCCTACACATCAGTACATTGCCTCCTTTTGCTCTACAAGGGGGCAAAAGTGTGAAATACCCCCCCCCCCCCCGTTGGAATATTTTACCCCCTCCGTTTTGTATCCTTATTCTGTCCTAAAATCTGCCTCCTAATGCTAGGGTCACACTACACGATTTCTACAAACCGACCTGATTTTGAGAACAGTGGGCAGCTCACACTTAACAACCATCTTTCACCAAATGTATGTATTTGGTGTTGTGAAGGAGTCACACGGAATCTGTGCGGAGAGAATAGAGGATTTGGGTGAAGACATGGCTGGGGAGGCCAGGACAGTATGGCCTGTATTCTCTGCTGTGAGAGCTGGAGGTGAGTCACAGTCACAGGCTATATCCATCCCACAGTATGACCATGGCATTGTAGGGGTCAATATTTTGTGCAGAACTGGGTCAATTACAGATACTAATTGGTATTTGTAATTGAACATATTATTTTCCCATTATTACATTATTTTGAAATTACCTGCCCCAAAACAATCATTGTTATTTCATGCATTTGAATAAATACTTATAAAACTCAAATAATCTTGTCATGTTTATTCTTGCTGTTTATTTATTTTCTCTCTTCAATCAGCTCAATTGTCATTGGCTGCTGCCGATCTCACGCCTACACGATCCGCGCCGATCGAGTCGTAAATATTAAACATAAAATCGTAGGGGCTCCCACTAGCTTACGACTGGATTGGAGGGTTAAATCAGGTGGTAAATCGTGGTGTGATCTGAGCTCTAGTCATGCCCACCCGAGTGTGACGCTATACGGGCTTCACGCCCGGGAACATTTTAACAGCCGAAAAAACGAGTTTTGATTGGCTTTCACAGCAGAAGGGCGGGATCAATCTGGCCGTTAGACACACTCATTTTAACAGCTGAAAAAACTATTTTTGATTGGAGGTGGGCGGCGTCAATCTGACCGTTTACTTTTACTTTCAAGGTTATGAACTACACTAAAAAAGATTCACTGAGCAGCTGGATGAAATGTTGCTCATGTTAAAATTAAACAAATTAAATAGTTTGCTAGAACCCAGCAGCAGTTCCGCCATAATATTACAAGTATAAGTCATTACCTCTGAAGGTGCCGGATGAGCTCGGGAAGCCAGGGCAGGTGTGTCTGGAGAAATACCCAACCCGCACTGCACTGTGGGAGACATACCCAACCCGCACTGCACTGTGGGAGACATAGCCAACCCGCACTGCACTGTGGGAAAAATAGCCAACCCGCACTGCACTGTGGGAGAAATACACTGTTGGGTCTGCGTTTATATATCACATACAAAGCAACTATTATTGACCGTCATGTAATTATATTTAAAATAATTTGTGACCACTCCTTTGCAATTTCATGTCAGTAGCAAGAGTTACCAGCATAATTCCTGCAAATAGCCGGACTATCCCAACCCACTGCAATAACTAATCACTACATAACAAAAATGTATTTTTTTGTTTTATAAAATAAAAAAGTTTATTTTACCCGCTCTCTTTTTGAAAACACAATTTAAAATCAATGCTTTTCCATCTATAAAGTTTATTCAATGCTCAGTGGTTTAATATAATCTCACAATCTACTTAAAATTTGAACATTGCATTATGCCAATTGAGAATTAAAAGCTTTAATTCACAGGATGGGAGTCCCTGTACTGTCACGGCCTCAGGGGGGTTAAATCGTTGCAAACGTGTATCCAATGTAGTTGCTTTAAATATATTTGTTTAAGAAGCCCCGGGTGGGAATAATTTAACCGTTAATAATAATAATAATAATAATAATAATAATAATAATAATAATAATAATAATAATAATAATGACTGGATTTTGATTGAACTGACCATCACTTCACCCCTAGCATATTATAAAAGGTCCACATCATCACATCATCTTTAAATGTATCTGTAAATTGATACCATTATCACCACGTTTCTGTGCTTAGTTCACTTATACACTATATAGACTATATATAACAGTTTATAACCTAATTTAACATAGATTAATAAAGTGATGTATAGCTAATATATCGATATAAACCGATTACGAGGACGATTAATCAATGTATCGTTGACAACTCCCCCTGTTTTACGTTTTTTGTTCCAGGTCTTGTTTTGATTGGTTCACAGGCTTTCGCACACATGTGATGCATCCTGTGTAATAGCCGACTACAAAAAGTGTAGCGTACATCAGTCCTGCTCAAATTGTAATCGTAATATAATAAGAATGATATGCGTAGGTTAAATTAACATTAAGAAAAATGTGTTTGATCGCATGTTATCTGCGATACAATATTTGAAACGGAATAATAATGTTAATAATATTGTAGTCTACGTAGTGTCGAGTCTTGACATGCGCACTTCGCTAATTTCATGTCACTGGAATTATTCAGTTTGTGTTTGAAAATGTATATATGGCAAAAATGCAACCACCACCACTATTTATTTATTTATTACCATAATTCGGACAATTAGCAACTGCCGAAAGGTGATGCTCAAACCCAGCTGATAAGATCTATGGAGCAGGGCATGCTGTGGGTATTATTGGGGCTATTAAATTATGATTGTGAAAATCCACGAATTGTGCAGAATGAAACGAGTGAGTACATTATTCTGACTTATATTGTTTGTTTGGCGTGATACTTATGTTTACATTACCGTTTTACAGTAAATGGGTGGGTTTAGTGCATACACACATTATAGGCCTATATATAACAGAACAATATCCTAATTAATTATAAAATGCAAATACAATATCAGTTATGTATTTCTATCGATACAACCGATTTTAAGAAAGTAATAACACAACAGTTAACATCAGTAATAATAACAAAGACAAATAAACCTATCGTGAACCTGTTAAATGAATACTCAGTGATACTGTGAGTAACAATGGGCTACAGCTGCACTTAAAGTCTGCACAGAAGCTTTAGGCCTGACTGTCACAGGCAGGTAGTTATGTCTCTTCTAAATCTTGGAGGGTATCACAACATAAAATGCCTGCTTAGCTTGTAAACGCCCTAAATGCATTAGAGAAAATTGTTTCAACCAAGTATTTGTTTAAGCTTTTAATGACTGAATAAGCAGGCTGACTTTATCCCGTTGGGTTAGAGAAAGATAGCCTTGTGGCTGAATAACAGCCATGCTACATTGACTTCTAAGACTCAGTGTATTCTAGATAAGAAAAAGGTGGCCAAAAAAAAGGTAAATATCTGCAGTGTAAGGGGGCTCTGAAGCTGTTTGTGCCACTGTTGGCTTTATTTGTGCTGTTATCCGAACAAGCCATAAGATCATCATAATTTAACCCCCCACCCATCCCCAAAAAACAAACAGACAAAACATCCTTTAAGACTATTAACAAAAAAAATATATAAGTAGGCCAGAAATAGTTTGATTTCCCATCTTTACATAGTTCAGTTACTCTAAAGTGAAAATGTTTGTGTTGATGGTTCTATAATGTGTATTTGGAAGTAATACATTAATTAATTATTGTAATTATTTAAAATAATTATTTAAAAGAATGTCGCCTGCATCACATCATATGTTATACATCTTTCCAATTTATATGCAGCCAGTGGTGATGACCACATATTTAATATCACACATTTCACCCCAGTTTTCCAGATGTATGTGTTTTTGTGCATCCTAAAGCATAGTTGAAGTGTGTCTCAGGGGAGAAATTATAACTAATGTGGTTATTGGAAGGAAGAGCAGGCATGTGCTTCATAATAAATCCTCATCTGTAATTTCAGAGATCAGTATCCTGTATTCTTCGTGTAACATCTGTAAGAGGCTGTTGTGGAAAGATGTACCTAAATAAGCCAATGGTCCATTTTATAATAGAATCATATGAACTCCCTTCCTGACATCATTACTGAATCGGTACAGGACAGCCTTGTAATAATTGTTTGAGCATAACCAGTTCCACTTATCTCAGATTAAACTGTCATTAAATAAAGTTCACTACCAGTTCTGGGACCAATACAAGCACGTATCCAAGGTGTGCAGCTTTTGGCATGAAGAGAGGCACTTGTTTTATTGTGAGTCATGCCACATATTCTCTTTAGTGATGAGCATTACTCTCCTATTTTCCTTTAGCAAAGTATATGTTTCACTTGTACAGGGTGTTAACACCTAATAGTCCTAGTAACAGTATATGTTGTAAAGTAATGCCACTTCAATACATTGTCTTTGCATGAAGAGGTTTCTGCGTATAAAACACAATATTCATATCCTCACTATGAGTCTATATTAGTTCCTGTAAACTTTTACTCTGAAAGTTGAGTGGATTTCATCAGTTTGAATCATATTTTGGCACGAATACATTTATAATTAATTTTATAGCATCGGTGTATGTAGTTTTTATAGGCAGCAGCTCATTTGAATGTCTCCAAATTACACCAATAATAGGCCAAGAGTATTTATTTCACATAACTGACAGCATCGCTAGAACAAAAACAACAACAACAACAAAAACAAGTCCATTACTTGATACGCATCTCCATCTAAACTGATTCTCCTTGTTGATGTTGATAATACAAACACAGGGTAAATTAGTTTAGAATAAAGATAAGGGTAGTACAGAACCAAAAGTAGTTTACTAAAGTCACCCTTGTCAATTATAGAGTTGTTTTAGACACCATCAAGTTCAGAGGTTCACTTTCAAGCACAGTACCTCCCACAATAGGATATAATGAGCATTTTCCTTGAGATTAATGATACTACAGTCTTTCAATGGCATTTAATGACTCCTGATTAATCTCCCAAGATTGGTAACATTTGTGATGAAAGCCCCGTACAACATGTTACAAGCATTCAGGTTTTCTGGAGGATGCAGAGCATTTGCCTTCAATGATATACTACACCAAAGAAGGGGTTACCACCTATAGCTGTGGTCACTGTAGTTGACTTTGATCTCCTGTTATCATATTGTTGGATGCATCTAATGTGTTTGTGTGTGTGTGCTCGTGTGTAAAATTATAGAAGTGTAATTCCATGAATGTTAAAATTTAAGCAAGAAATTCTGGCCAAAAACCAGCTGTCTTAATGATAAGGGAAATGCAGTAAACAACTTTGCACGATTGTGTGAATGTGTGTCTGTGTGTGCCTGTGCATGAATGTGTGTGTTTAAACTACTAATGAGTTACTGTAATATCTACGATTTTATAGATTTTTCATTATAATCTACACTGCCTCTCACAATTTCAGCTGGACTAAAACCATGTATTGGAATCTACTCACTCAATCAATCAATAAATAACCCAAGTAAATAAGTAAATGCATGAATACAGAATGCTAATTTTGTGATGAATAAAGTGCCTTTGGTCTTTAATTACACACAGACATCACAGATTGTCACAACACATGGACATGCTGCACAGTTTTCAAGTGGTTATAATTACACACTTTGAGAGAGACATAATACAGTTGACAACAAAGTGAAAATCTAGTCACCTTGATTGAACTGTGACTGCAGAGGATCATGGGATCTAGCCTAATCAAAATTACCCTTTGTAAGTAGCAAGAAAGCACAAAAAGAATATATATCAGAAATTACAAGTAGAAATACATCTTTAAAAGAACATATACACAGAAGACCTACACCTTTATATACATATGTGCCTGGACCACAACCAAACATTCACCTACCCAAAAATTGCATTAGAAACTTGAAATCTATCATGTTTGTATTAAAAAGAGGTAGAAAGTGGCTTCTGGCTATAAGATAAACCATGATAGGGTTCATGTTTGTAATTGGTCAATGTTTTGCTTCGGAATAGGCAATGGTCAGAAATGAAGGGTTAATCTGGAAATCTGACTGATAGCATGGTACCATAATAAAACTACACACTGAAAGGATTGTGTCATGAATTTCCCATTACATCAAGCAAGCAAATATAATACGAGCTTTTATATTAAATAAATGGCAAGATGTGTTTTTCTCCATGAAGATCAAATCAAGAGAAACAGAAAATCTGGTAGCTATGCAAAAAAAAAGGTAGAGAGAGGGAAACAACTTAGAGAAAATGGACACGAATGAAAGCCAGAGGCTATTATATCTGCGTTCAAATTGTTGCTGATTTCAGTTCCAAGTCAGATCATCTAAGACTAACACTGAGAGACATGTCGTAGAATATGTGAGGAGAGATTAAATTAAAAAAGAAGAAAAGAGGCTTTTGTTGAGACAAATAAAATATAAAAACATTACAGAATACAAACTAAACCATTAAGTTTTGTTAAAAGTGAGTTGGAAGAGCTATACATACAAAAGCATTTTTGAATTATTCAACTCCTAGAGGAAATCGTATGCTGAGAACAGCATGGAGTGTGTGCAGTGAACTTTACCCACTTCTTGCCTTCTTAGTACAGTTTATACTACCAGTGCTCACTTTTGGCTGTGAAACCTTGTCACTTAATGCTAAAAATGACACAGAAACTGAGGACGACACCAAGGAGCACGGAAAGATGAATGCTTTGAATAAGAAGAAGAGATGTATGCATCCGAGAACAATCCAAAATATGTGACATCATTGAAGGTGTGAAGATTTTAAAATGGCGATGGGACGGACACACTGCAAGAAGAACAGATAAAAGATGGACAAAGGGATACCATGACATGAAAAAAGACTGAAGAGACAACTACATAGAAGATGGGAAGATTAAGATAAATTTACAGGTGTGACATGGAAAAGGGAAGCAAGTGGAAACATCTTAAGGAGGCCTTCATCGATATGGGCTGATGGTGATGATGATGTATGTTTAGTATTCATCCCTAATGAGAATTTCAATAAGGGTTGGAGAGGGCTCCATAAATTAAAGATAACTTTTATCAAAAGATTAAACCTTTGTGGAAACCAAAATACTTGATTTGAACCCACTTTATACATTCTCTCTCTCTCTCTCTCTCTCTCTCTCTATATATATATATATATATATATATATATATATAATAGAATATATCCCTACACACACAGAGAGAAGTGTTAATTTTAATAGAATATAGTAGGCTTTGTTGATTTTATTATAATTACCATTTCTTTTAGAAATACCCAAGGGGATTAAAATGCTGATTCTTAGTTTTTTTAGTTTTGTTTTTTTCCGATGTTACCTATAAGTCAACCATCTACATTAAATAATTCCATCCTAGCTCTTTAAATAATATAAATAAAAAACAACAACAAAAACAAAACAAAAATAACCAACAACAATAATATGAGTCTGATGGACATGACAACAGGTACGCTTGTCCCGGCGCTCTTGCATTGCTGATGCCTGCGCTCCCTGTGCTGCACTGTCAGAGATGAAGGGATTGTTTTTGTCGTTCAGGACTGGAGATCTTCAAAATGAACCCCCGCCCCATCGAGGACTGTTGCTTACGATTAACGGTTTAGCCCGTATGTTGTCCCGCCCTACACACACACACACACACACACACACACGGACACACATACACGCACACACACATACGGACACACACACACACACACGGACACACACAAGCACACACACACACACGAACACGCACACACACACGCACACACACACGGACACGCACACACACACACACGCACACACACGAACACGCACACACACACGCACACACACACACACACACACTACCATGGACAGTTCATACGAATGCGTGGCCTCAGAAACAACTTGAGAGTTGGATTCTCATTCTTTAACTAACAAATCGAATGAGTACGGGAGAGAAATATAAAACAATCAAAGTTTGTACTGATTTTCATTTTCATCCATTCGTGTTTTATTTTGTATTTACATATTGTGAACAATATGTTGTGATTTCAATGATTTGTGATTGATGAATTGCATTGTAATATGTAACGGAAAACATTTCGAAATGCCAGTGGCTGCGGATGTCGCACCGGTTTTCTGAAATATTAACTGGAGGGAAGTTGTATTTTTATAATCTTCTAAAATATGTTTATATATATATATATATATATATATATATATATATATATCTGTAAATGTGTTCTAATGAAAATCATTTTAAAGTCTCTTTATTATTATTATTAGTAGTAGTAGTAGTAGTAGTAGTAGTAGTAGTAGTAGTAGTAGTAGTAGTAGTATTGGAACATAAACAACATTCGTGTGTGAGTGAATGGCGAAAGATGGGCAACCTGGGATTATAAATTACGGCATCATAGCAGATATAACGTTTATTCTCCATCTATAGGAGTTTTAAAATATTGTTATACTGGGACCTCGAAGGATCAAACACTTTGAATTATGGTTTTGTTAATATAAATATTTACAACTTAGACGCATCCCTGTATATTAAATATCACTATCTCGGGAATCTGTTAAAAAATAATGTTTTTCGTATTCTTTCAGCTGAGAAACCAATCGTTAATAAAACACATCCGCAAATGTAAATAAATAAATAAACAAATATACATGCACAACGTAAATGTAAAAAACAAACAAACAAAACAACAACAAAACAAGTTAGACTGAGCAACTCCAGAATGAGATAACCGCACCAGTGAATTTGGTAAATTAATTAAAATTGATACTTGACCAATCTTATTTAAAGGAAGTAAAAATAAATCGTTGTACGGTTTTGCTTGATTGCTGCTGACGTAAGTTTAGGCTTTCTTAACTGAAGCTTAATTGAACCACCTCTCAGTGGGAATAACGGTGCTATTGGACTCACATAGCCTATAGTTCAATTAACAACAGTATATTTTCAGATTTTGTTCTTAATTCAGGGCCTTATCTGTTCCTACCTCTCAGACAAAACGGACTGCATGTCTGGCGTAATTGCGACATTGGGGTTCGTTTCAGATTTGATTAAACCATCCAAAAAAACAGAAAGCGTGTTTGTACAGACCTCTTGATAGGATACCCCCCCGGGACTGCACCCCCCAGTAATAGGCTAGGAAATAAAACCCAAAGTGTGTTCAAAGTGTAATAATGAAGACTGTTTGACTGAACACATGCTGTTGAACTCTTGATTGAACTTCATATCCGCTGTATTAAATTCTTCCCAGGTTTTTTGTTTTTTTATGGTGTATTGGTTTTATTTAACATACACTGTTTTACCCAGTTCCCTGTAATTGTATAATACTTTTGTTATTGATTTGCATCCAATAATGAGTACATTTAATGTATTATTACTGTTGTTAATAATATTATTATTAATACTGTTAATACAAATAATTAAACAATTCCCTCCAGTTAAGTCCAAGGGTATTTCTTCCTAGAAGGCATGCTCGATCATTTCCCAGTCTTGGTGTGTTAATGTTGTATTACACTGCTATTAAAACGGATATTCGTCTTCTTTAGTGGCCTTTCTAGTGAATCTCAACCTAACTAGTAACTTACAATGCTGGTTTGTTGGTGCACACGTCCTCTGTGCACCCCTTCACGTCAAAGCAGTTTCAGTTGCATTTATTTACGTGCTTTTGTTTCTTATATCTGCTGTCTAAACTTTCTGCTTGTGTGTTGATAATAAAAATGATCCCATTTTAGTAGAAAATTTAAAAGAAGAAGAATACGGGTGACTTTTAGTAAGTATGCAAACAAACAAGCAGAAACTGTTGTGTGAGTGTAGCAATATAACAGATAATGACAATGCATCTAGACCACACAATAATGGCTTAAGAGATAATGGTTTAACATTCACAATTAGCAGGGTCCTCTTCCCTTTTTATTTCTGTATCTTAAAATGCAGCAAGTCAATATACAGAGACCTGCCGGGAAAAAATAATCCCAGCTGGTAGAAATGTAAGAACTAAACGGATATAACATGCTAGGTGTGATGGAAAATAACATGTATATTATTTTAAATATCGTGTGTGCACGGGTGGGGGTTGGGGGCTGGTGGGGGGGATATCTGCAATTCTTTCATATCAGTGGGAAGCGAATAGAGTCCCAGTGTAAATCACTTTTCCAACTGGAACCGCGCATTAAACAGCTTTTTCTCTCGGCGTATCCCTTCCCTATTTCCTTATCAGCTCCTTCACCATTTCATTTCTTTAAATGAGAAAGCAGGAACCCCCAAATTCAAACAAGGGGCCAGCGGTTCACTTTTCTCCTGTCCAAATGGTATCCCAGATCCAATTTCAGATACAACCAGGTTTAGCCATGATGCTTTTTGGAGTTGTAGAAACAATAGTGAACATTTTGAAATCAAATCAGCTGTGTTCCTGGACTGTTTCCCCACCAATATTTTTCTGTAGATATTAGATAAAAAAAAGCTAATCCTTTTGTGATTTAGTCTTTTTCTGACGGTGTTCCTATTGACTCTGCTGTGTGCACTAATGTAAAGAGGCTACTCATATTTTTTATTACCGTTTTAATTAACTGAACGATTGCGTATTTGCTCGCATGGTTTTTCTTTTTTTTAATATACATATATAAAAGGCTTTAAAAAATGAAAATGAGCATGGTAAGATTAAACATACGATATATTAAAGCGGCACATCAGACCTAATTCTGCAGCGTTGATTTGGGGGTGACATTAAAAGACAATACTGCAAATGACCCATGGCATTCAATTAAAAGTGTTATGTCCCCTCACTTTTGTTTCATGTGTTTTATAATTTAGACTAAAGTGTTTGAGGAGAGAAAAGCGAGCTTGTGTTCCCTCCTCATTGACTTTTATCACTAAATTAAGCATATAAATGACCTGAAAGCACTGGCTGTCGTATTAAATTAAATAAAATAAAGAACAATTATCCCCACTTTTTCTCTGATCTCAGCCTGAAAGGAGTCCCGGAGAGATAAGGGAGATTGAATTCGGCTCTGGAGCCACTCGGGCTCTGTTGTGCTAAAATAAAAACGTCTGGGAGATTTAGGATGCCTATAATTTCGACTCATAATTATATTGCTTTTATTGCTCGGGTGCCATTTGTTTTGTGAAGAAAAATATACTTGTAAAGACAGAGCGCGCCGATTCAATATACTCCACATTATCATAATTGATTTATTATCATGAATCGCCCATCAATTAACATATTACACACATTGTATGTAGGCTATGTATGTATGCTTTTGTGTGTCTATGTAACTAAATGCAAAATTACAGAATACCAATATTTTTAAAAGAAGTAGGTGGATTTTGGATTTTACAGGGATTAAGCGTATTATTTTACCATAGGAGAAAAAAAAAACCTGCATGGGCAAAAAGATCTACCGTTTACTAATTTAAATGATGCACTCCGCTAATAGGAAAAGTGATTTAATCTTCCGAATTTCTGCAATAAAATTGTATATCCAAATAAACACGACGCGGCTTTTTATTATTCTTTGGAGACGTTTGTCAGACACAGCTAAAAAGCGGTTTCAGCTCAAGACGATTTTGATGAGCTTAATAAATATGCATTTATCTCAAGTGGTATTAATTCGAGGAGGACAGTAAAGGCACTGATTACCATAACAAGTCGAAATGTAATATAGTATTGCAGGGAAAAAAAAAGCCTTCTTCTTTTCTCCCCCTTCTTTATATAAGTAGCCCTGAAAGTAATTATCATTGTCCAATTTCCAAGTTGAATCTGCATGCTTTAGGGGGCTGATGTAAAACTTCATATTCAGTTCAATGGAGTATCACCATAATTTACAGAGGCAGATAAGAGCCGGGTCTGTCATAGAAATCTGAGGCTGCCTGCCTCCTCCCCTCCTCCCTCCCCTATATTGAATTGCACCTTGGGCAATAGTGCAGAATCCAGAATCTCAACTTCTCTCAGCATATGTTCCTGGCAGATAAGTAAACAATCTGGATGTGAAATGAAAATTTTAATTAATACAGTAATGCCATTACACCTCGGTGTGCAAATCCCATTGCCTGCCCCGCGACAATAGGCGGAGGTACAGTCCTCTGTCTGTACCCCCCAACCCAATTGTTTAGCGAGCTTGTCTCCTCTGAATGAATCTCATCGTATATTTCAATAATTACTAGTTCCAAAACCCCTCCTTAAAAAAAAGAAAGAAAAAAATAGAAAAAAATCTGGCACCAATAGTGTGTTTTTATTTGTGTCAAGCTTTTCAAGTCTGAAAGGATGGCAGTTGGTATGAGGTCTGCATTGATCCCAGCACGTTGTTTCATGTTTGACTATTCAAATGTGGCTTGTAAGTTATAATAAGGTATTTTGTTGTTTGTCTTTTAGAAAATTGGTGGGATTTTTGCTCTCTCTCACTTTGATCTTCCTTAAGAGCCCAGACACGCTCCATAAAGACTGAAAGACCATGATAGAATAGGAGAAAGATTTTACCCCCAAAATACAGATAGATTAGAAGAAAACGTCTTACCAAGACAGCTGACTGCGTGACTCAAAACCATAAATTATTACAATTAACGAATTAACCATTCCCGTTAATATAGCTGATTTAAAAAAGAAGAAATGACACCATTTCATATGATTACGCAATATTCGTTAAAACCAAAGAGTGGGACGAGTTAATTGCTGTTGACTTGTTAGTTGTATCATTTCACTCAGGCGGCAATTTCCCTTTTCACTTAATCTGTTTCCTGTCAAAATGTAGCCAAAAACAAATGTGACAATTGTATAGGTAATTTTATTGTGCTATATTGGCACACAATCGCATCAGAAAAGGGAATTTAGAAATTCCCTAAATCCAAACAGAGGAAACACCTGTCTCGCCCCATTCAAGACCCTTGTAATATATATACTTTAATTGAATTCAGGATACCATCAACAGAGCAGATCCATATAATTCTTATTTTGGCAGCCAACTGTTTTCTTTTTTCAGAAGACTTGTTTTGCTGTAAATTAAAAAAAAAAATCTATTTTATATCTTGTAACACAAATATTTCAATAAGAATATTTGGCTTGAATGGCTTAAAACCATTTACTACAATACAACACAAATGCTGACCTCTCACCCCTTTACTATAACGCAGTGAGAACTTTTATACATGTTTTATATTGTGTCAATGTTTTGTTCCTACAGACACCGATCTGGTTGCGCCTTAATGATTTTCCTCTGAAAGACACACAAGCTGTTGCCAAACAGGTCGGACCAGCACTCCTCTACACGTTTAAACATCAAAGGTAACAACCGGTTCATTTTAGTGTCACGATGATTGAAAAACAACACTTACACACCTGAACACAGGGAACAGGTTTGAGAAACGAGGTTTGAAATGTGCATATGCCAGACAAACCAAGCCGGCTGATGAATCTGCATTGCGAAAGGAAACGCATATACAAAAACAACAAACTACCAGTGAGATGCGTATCAAGAAAAAGGCACCGAAACCTCAGCAGTGATCAAAACAGCTCAGACAGGCAAAGTGGAAATGAACCCCCACTCTGTAAGTGTGTGTTTCTATCTGAACAGAGGCACGTAAAATGACTTTACACATCCAGCATTTCATTTCTCATGCTTGTTGCAATGCAATGTTACAGAACCGCACAGAATAGTAGCTGTCAATCTCAGCAGAGACTGCATATGAGAAGCGTTGAGGATTTAATACTAACAGTGTGTCAGAATATGTATTATTATTATTATTATGAGGACAATACATCGTCAATGATTGTTAATTGATGCACACGTTTATACGTTTTAAACGTTTAATTGTAATATGTATATGTATAATACTAGGCCTGCAATATTAATACCACTACTAATAATAATGATGCTATTGCGTGCTTAGGTGTAAAATGTGAAGTGGATTAGCTCTGTTCGATGGTGATCTGTGTAAAACACTATTAGGTGAGATGGCAGTTGTCAGTTTGAGTTACATCAGGTGCTGCTGCGGCTCTTGCTGCTGACCTTTGCGTCTTGTTATGATCCAGTTCCCTACATGTTCACTTGTCATCAGGCGCCCGGCACTGTTTTAGACGTGCATCCCACGGCTGGGCTCGAGTAACGCATTAATTAATTGTGCGTCTTTGATTGCTCGAGCTGTTCTGTGGGAGATGCTGTTGTAATGCTAAAACGGCGTGGCTAAGCTATTCCCAAACACACACCCCTCCCCAAACTGATGTTTCCTCCTGTTGTTTGTCCAAGACTAATCTCCCATCCATTCTCCTGCTCACCCGATGCTTATTTTAGTGCTCAGGTCCAATATATGTTAATTTTTTTTTTTATTCTGACACGAGTCTCTCAAGCCCACTTGAGAAAGCCATCATGCACAAGCAACACGGATCCCATTGCTATTCATTTGAACCAGATGGACAACTTGCAACTCTTTTCAAATGAAAGCCATGTTTCTTTAACAACGGGGAGTGATGAATGGCCTTGGCTAATAGGTCTTCAAACACTACTAATTGTTTTGGACAATATGGTCAAGCCTGTCTGTTATTTTCTCATGCCGGTGTATTTCAAATGAAGCATAAGTCATGCACACACGGCTGCACCCGAAAGTAACCGCACTTTTGCATGTTAAATTAAAAAACGTGTATTTCCACTGATACTTCGTAAAAGGATATTAAACTGCATTAGTATTGTGAATACTGATATTGTAAATTATACATTTAAACCCAAGCTGTGAATACACCGCAACTTCAATACTTTAAAACTATGGTAACACAACCTTGTTTCTTTGACATGCATCAGATCAGGTACAATTAAGTAATTTACACTATCGTTAAAGTGGTATGAATTTGATATAGTCACGGCGTCCTACTTAGCTAATCCTATTATTGCTCCTGCATTTTATTATTATTATTATTAATATTATTATTTGTAGGCTTATACATTGGAGAATGGTAAATGCGCTAATATTTTCACATCGCTTAAATAATTAATTGATAACGTCAACAGTAGGCCAAATTACAGCAAGTTGAATACAGTGAACCGGGCGCCTTGTCTCGGCTGTTTAGCAGAGGATGCAGCTGAATTTCAAGTAACACTTGCAATATATAATCACACAACATTTTGAATATTTTTGAAGACAGATTGTCTTTATTCAAAACGTCTGTGCTCGGCAAATGAACAGAGTAACGAGGTAACATCCTTCTGGATACACTTTTTTTTTCTTTCCAGGACATACTGAAACATTTTTAAATTACCATTTTAGTTAAAAAATACAACATGAACTGCCTGACTTCGTATCTGAAGTGCTTTCTAAAATCAAAATTAATTGGTGACTAGTATCACTGGACCACAACAAAAATCAAATAAAAATAATAAAAATAATAACAAGGTATAAGGACTGTTATTATTATTATTTTTTTAAATCGTGATGTCAAATAAACAATCTAATTTGCTTTGTTTGTTTCTTAAATATAAACAATGTATCCCGTACTTTAAATAATAATAATTGAAACAAAACATAACTGCTATTTTTGATACAACTCATGATCTTAAAAATTCTGAGTGCCAATAGATGCATTATATTTTACAGGGAAAAGATACTTCTTAATTGTGCAAACCAAAAATCTCTTGGAAATCAGATCATTATAATATTAATAATAATTAAAACAAAACATATTATTATAGCATCAAAAATGTACATAATAAATAAACTTAAAGGCCGCCTCTTTTATTTCGGTAGGCGACCATAAACGTTTTAACATTTACAATTCTTACAGTTCTCAGGGCACCTGCCTTATTATAGTTATCCCAAGATCCACGCTGAGGTCTTTGTAGGAACGTCCTGTCAATAACGGTCAAAAGTTAGTGTTTCTTGTTCGTTTTCTCTCAAAACAGAAGTCCACGTCTTCCTGTAATTATGGATCATTCATGTCTCAATCGCAATTGTCTCTATTTACATGCATTGCTGTATTCAAGTGTTAGAAATAAGTCTGCTTTTTTATTTCTGTTTCCCTTACATCGCTGCAGCATGTGCTGACGAGTAGGGGTCTATTCCAGTCTTGGTCATACCTGGGAAGAGGATGTAGGCAACGGGGGGTTGTAGACTGGACGCTGACCAGGCGGTACAGTTACAGGGCACCACGTACCCGGGGTTGGTGGGCGACGGGTGGGTGTGGGTGTGCTGGCTGGGGCAGCTCAGCCCGCCGAAAGCGCCGTTCTGGTATCCCAAAGAGGAGGCGTAGGGCAACGTGCTGGTGGTCAACGTGTGGGGCACCTCTGTCATCTTCTGGATGGCGCTGGAGCTGAACTGGCTGGGGTCGAGGAAGGAGTAAGGCGCCGAGGTCGGGGGCAGGAAGGCTCGGGCTTTCTCCGAGGAGCCCAGCAGCGAGTCCGTGGCCGAGACGGGCAGTCCTTTCAAGTGATCCGTGTCCCCCAGGTAGGGCAAGGGGAAGACGTACCTGTCCTTCTTGAGCAGGTTCTTGGGCTTGCGGCGGGGTCGGTACTTGTAGTCGGGGTGCTCCTTCATGTGCTGCGCCCGGAGCCTCTTCGCCTCGTCGATGTAGGGGCGCTTCTCCGACTCCGACAGCAGCTTCCACTCGGCGCCCAGTCTCTTGCTGATCTCCGAGTTGTGCATTTTGGGATTCTCCTGGGCCATTTTCCTCCTCTGGCCCCGGGACCACACCATGAAGGCGTTCATCGGTCTTTTGATGTGATCTACGGGCTTGGACATTTTTGAGCACCCTATACTCCTTTAATCAAAACAAAAGTTCTCTCACCCGCCAGGAATTCGCTTCACCTGTCCAGCTGATGGGAACTGATCATGCCAGTGCACAGGGTCGTGAAAAAAACAAAATGTAAATGAATCAAAATAATAATAACAACAAAGAAGAAGAAGAAGAAAAAAATCCAGGGGCCGATTCTCCAGTTTCGCAATCAACACGAGATGAAATATATTCTTCTTTTACAAAAAGGGGGGTCTGTACTTCAGATGCATAGGAGCCACGCAGAGGCAAGATCCACCAAGGTGATGCGAGGTCCGAGGAGCTTGTATGAGATACTCTGCGCTGGTATTTTTTCTTGGAGGTGAGGTCTCGCCTTGCAAAGCACCTGGCTGGGAAATGAGGAAACGCTGGTGAATGGGAGCCAAAAGCGGTGAAGTTCAAAGGCTGGGCTGGTTTGGGCTGCACGCAATCTGACATAATCGCAGGGCGTTCACTCACCAACCTGGGCGCCCAATCAGCACGGAGAGACACACATAATACCTTTGCAAAAATATGGATATTACTACATAAACAAAGATTGGGGAGGAAAAGGGGGTTACTTTTTTTTTCTTCTTCCCTCCCTGATTTCATTTACTCGAAATGCTACAAACACAGCCCTTCGACCTCTTGCAATAAAACCAAGCATTTGTAAGACAGCAAGTGGTAAAAGGAATCAATGTATATGTGTAAATGATTGAGCAAATACAATCTATTAAAAATGCCTTTGCGTTATTTTAGATGTATGTTTCTTGATCTCGCATACACATACATATGCAGATTAAACAAATACTCGTAAAACGCAGCGCTCTTCACAACGGAAAGTCAATATTTATATCGTATATTTACAAAACCGATTCCTTAATATGTTTATGTTTATGTTTAATATGTTACTTAATAGTTTATGCATGTTTCGCATATTCTAGCACTCGGTGAAAATATACATTGTTGTGATCAACTTCACGTTTACCGTCATGAAATAATTAAGGGTAATTAGAATAATTTAACTCGGATGAAATCTCGTTTTAAATATTATTAGCAATGCAGGATATCAGCGCGCAAGCTCCATTAAATAAATAATTGTCTGTCTAATGTGACAATGCCCTGTAGGGAAATATTTATTAAATGAGAACAATTGTCCAGGATTCCCCAGAGATTTGCTCGGTTAAAGCTGGCCTTTTTTGCACCTGTTCCTGTAGCACTAATCTCCACTAAAATGTGAATTTAAACTTATATATATATATATATATATATATATATATATATATATATATATATATATATATATGTGTGTGTGTGTGTGTGTGTGTGTGATGTTTACATTGTTAGTGTTTTGTATGTTTGAATAAAGACATATGGTTATCTAAATACAATTTTAATGTATAATAATGTATATATTGTATTTATAATGTTTCAGAAGTACTTCACATATTTTATACACCAACAGGAATGTTTTCGGATTACCGCAAGAAAGGAACAACTTTTTCAATACTGCTTTACAACTTCAAATTAACACAATCATGTAATGTAATTATAATAATATATAATCGGTGGAGTTCTTGTATTTTAAATTCCGGTTATTTATTTAATACATGGAGATCGTTTCCCGTAGAAAAGCACCATGCAGTGAAAGTTTGAACATGCAAATTGGACTGTTTAAACAGATCACTGCTTTAATAACCCCCAGGCAAAACGAGCTTGATGTATGACTCGCTCACTTGTGATTATTAAGTGAAATGTATAAATGATCCCTGATACAATGGCTCTGGCACGCAAGTAAAATATTTAGAAGCATTGCGATATTAAATGTGCATAATTCAACATGATAAAAAATGTATAAAAATTGCTTTCATGAAATAAATTAATTGTACAAAATTTGAAACCACAATTGTATATGAGCACAATCCACAAGGTCTTTTAAACGCTTTTGCAAACCCATGGGTTGTATTTGAATACCTTCCGAATAACGCTGTGTCCAGATATTGAAAATGAAATAAACGTTGCTAATGCGCGCACACACACACACACACACACACACACACACACACACACACACACACACACACACACACACACATACACACACATACACACACACACACACACACATACACACATTTAGATAACCTATTAATTTTAACTATTTTCTTCCCAGAAGAATAAACACATTAACGAAACTGAAATATTGCATGATGAGGTAAACAGGAGTGTGAAAAGTATAATTGTGATTTATGAAAATTAAAGGAAGTACCCTTGTGAAGTTCTAAAGTAGTATAGAATTAAAATAATGAGAATAATAACACAATAATAGGATAGCTAAGAAGACGGAGTATTTTCGGTTGAGATTTATATTGAAGACAACCTATAATCAATGGTTATACTCCAATAACGTATATATATATATATATATATATATATATATATATATATATGTATATATATATATATGTATATATTTCACATATGCACAATGATTTTAGACAACAGTATATATTATTTCTGCGTGTAATATAATGTATAACATTTTACACCAAAGAAAACACTTTTCGTTTAGCTATAGATATATAAAGCTTGTCTACTTTGAGCCTGAATATGTCTGACAATGTGAAGTACTCTGGTGAGTGAGAGAAGTCCATCGTTTATCCAGTAGGTTGTGCTCAACTGCTCCGAGTATCTAAATCAGCAGCCCAGAGCTCAAAAGTCACAGCTTTGTGAACTTTCAGGTCTTCTTGTGAGATGTCGTGTCTTACTTTGTCTTCCAGGAAAGTTTCAAGAAACTTCTCCACTGTGAATCATCGGCGGATTTTGCTGCCTTATGTCTGTATGTCCCATTATTATTATTATTATTATTATTATTATTATTATTATTATTATTATTAGTAGTAGTAGTAGTAGTAGTAGTAGTAGTAGTAGTAGTAGTAGTAGTATTAGTATTATTGTTGTTGTTGTTGTTGTTGTTGTTGTTGATGTTGCTCTTATTATTATGCATTTTCTTAGCAGAGTTATGGCATTAATTAATCATTTAAGTATTATTTGTTTAATTTACTAAACAGCTATTGTAAAATTCTTGAATGACATGCATGCCATTGAAATGAGATCCCATTCAAATCACAATATCTTTCTGCACTATGTGTCTTTTCACTAGTGAGGCGTCTGAAAACAAGACGCTTGTGGGGGGTGGAGGTTATTCTTTCTGTGAAAAATATGAAAAGTTGCCATTGATTGATTTAATAGGCACGTGATCTACAGAAGCAATTAAAATATAACGGAGAAAAAAATGTCACTCGTTTTAGAGTTTGTATGCACTTTGAATTAGAATATACTGTTATAATATTTCTCTAGTAAACTTGCCATAATGCTGTTTTTTCGTGCCATTACCTTCATGTTCTGTTCTGTTCATTTTTTCAAACACCACCTCCTTTCCCCAGCGTTTTTGAAAGCAATGCAGCTTGAAAATCCCAGAACATCAAAGCGTTATAATAGCAAAAATATAAATTACAGCAGGAATTAACACGAATTATCAGGGCACATCACATTCCTACAGTCAACGGCTATATTACCATGAAAAGGGACTCAGTGCCAAATTAACAGAGTATGTGAAACCCGTAATTATTAAGTGCTAAGTAGGCTTCAATAAATGAAAAGAGACAAAAACAAGGAAACAGATGGGGAGAAGAAGTGAAAGCATACAGAAAAGAAGAGTGACGTTTGATATAGAAGGAGGCCTATAACTGTGTATGTAGAATAAAGAAGAAAAAACCTAATCCTTCTTAAATATGTGCCTATAAACAAAACAAAGGTTCTTTGCTCTAGAAGTGCTAGTTTGATCCTTCAGCTGAAATAAATCTTGCACACTTTTGTGTATTTCAGTGCAACTCGACCTTTTTCATGCATTCAACTAAGCGGTGGGGGAAAAATCATACACTTGCTATTCTTGATTCAGTTCTATGAGCTAGTTCATTAAAGGATGGTCTGTTTGACCTTTTATTAATGAGTGTATACCCACATACATAACCTTTTCAACCCAGTAACTAAACACAAACAGAGCCCAATATATATACACAGGACCATAGGCTATCATGTGTAACTCTGTGTTATTAAATGTATAGGCAAACACACACACGCGTAAAGTGTTGGCAATCTCTCCAGACCCGCATTAACGTTAACAACTACTCGGGTTTGTGTATCTGGGATGTATTACTAGTGCAATACAATAAGCCCTTATTTTATGAAGGCTGGAGGTGCGCTAATAGACCGTCACTGGTACAAGGCACTTGAAATCGATGAAAGCAGGCGAAACGGGACAGGAAATAATTAGTATTAAAAGGCTCCAGTCAATTAGAGCCGCAGGGCAGTATTTACTGACTTTCATGTCGCACATTCACTTGCACTCCTGGCTTAGACGGGTGCATTACAGTGCCTAGAAGTAAACTTGTCACCATTGTGTTGTGTCTCTGGAGCAAATCGTGCACAGACAAGGGGGTTGGGGGATGAGAAATATTTCCATAATTCCCATTGGTGCGGACTGGGTAACAGTGGGGTCATGAGGGGGCAACACGGCGATTACTGTCAATGTTGTAGCGTTTTTTTCGTATTATTTTTTGAAGACTCTCCCTCCTTTCCAAAAACATACTTTTATTTCCCAGGTGAAGCAGTTCAACCTGCCGCGACATCCAGTCAACACGCAATACAGACTTACATTGGCAGATAGAATAAGATACAGATGGTTGTTTTTATTGCTGTGATTGTAATTACACAATGCTGTGCTCTAGTAAATATTAATGCAGAGTAAGCATTATTCAACAGTATACAGTCCAGCCTTGCATTTTAATTATTGTTATTATCTGTACACGGCAAGCTATTGCATTATTATCAGTAATGACAAACACACACTGCTCGGGTCAGAGTGCAGGTTTTACTTTTACATTTTACATTTTATATTTTATATTACATTTTTACAACTTCATTCGTTCAATAGCGATGGCTAACATCCGATACATATTTTTTTTCTTAATTTCTTAATGATTTATTTTATTATTTACTAGTTTGTCTCTTAAGGAGAGCGAAGTATATCCACCGGCCTTTGATTTCCGACGTCGATGATTTGTTGGATGTTATTTTATTTGTTAGAGTACTATATACGGGAAATGCAAGGCGCGTATGTTTAAGAAGGCGAAATTGCCCTGTGAGTGGATTTAAATGTAAATCATGGCTCTGTTAATTCCCAGCAAATTCCATGTAGCAGTTTGTGGGTTCGTCCTGAGATTGAGAAACGAGAGTCATGACATGACCACGTACAGGGGAAAATGTCACAGATTTACACCGACAGGACGCAACTAATTATCGTTTACTGTAAAGTATTGTTAACTGTTACCAACGCTCAAAGACACCAATTGACTTGGAATAGGCTATGTTTTATTTTATTTAGTTTACTAACCAAAATATTTATGTAAAAAATAATAATAACAACAAATAAAAAAAATACTATGATTTTTATGTATCTCTTTGCAATAATTTATGGCTAAATATACATCTGAAATGTAGATTTGAAAAGGGTACTTACATATAAAGTCAATGTAAACTCAATTTGTATCCACAATTAAAAGAGTGTGCCTTTGTGTGCTACAATATAAATGATGATTATTACTATTATTATTATTATTATTATTATTATTATTATTATTATTATTATTATTACTACTACTACTAGTACATCTAACAAAAGCATATATACACACAGTAAGTAAGGTTTATATGATGTAGGCTAATACACCAATACTGAGGAACTTTCTTATTTTTTCTAGATTATTTCATAAAAGTTGTAATCTGAATCATCCATCTCAATAAACTGTTGCCCTGCATCTTATGTCATATTAATACAACAAACTACAGTACTACTGTACACAATATTTTTGTATAATATTTTTAAATAGATTAAATACCAATTACTGAAGTTCTTATTTTTTAACACGACGGTTTTATTATTATTTATTTCTTGGCAGACATCCTTATCCAGGGCGATTTACAAAATATAAGAGCAATAAAAAGTGCAGAAATATTCAAAAGAATATTCCTCAAAGCAAGAACATGTAAGTATTTATTTACTGAGCCAGTCTCATTTAGAAGAACAATATAATACAGCAAGCGTTTTAACTCTTTGTGTCTGATTTATAGGTATTTGTATACCATGTCAAGTTCAAATTAACATAAATGTTGATTTATTTTTATTCCATTTCCCAAGATGTCATAAACTACAGACAGTGCACAATACTAATGTGATATTTGCACAGTTATTTAACCTAATGATGAAGCATCAAACAGTTTACACTCTCTGGTTATGAAAGAATAACCAACTGATCCTGTTCTATAGCTCAGTTGTTCCCTGTAGTTCCTAATCTGAACTGCCACAGTGTCATGATTGGATAGGAACACATCACAGGGATTCATATAAAAAGACATCTAGACATTCCCACATTCCACACAGATTTTCAGTTTTGATGTAAAAAGACTTTGCAAGCCTATTCATGTGTCAGAAAGCAACCACATCGTGTAGGCTGTTGATGTGTTTCCTACCAGGAACGTGTGTGAAACCAAAAGGTCATAAAGGTGCTGAGAACCCACATTGTAACAGGATTCAGTGAAATGTACCATAAGGAACTAGATGACCTGAGACAGATAGAATAAGTTAGAAAATCAGACCTCTAGAATGAGGGTTCACTTAACTGCTCAATAAATACATCCTTAAGATATGTGATGATTTAAGGCGAGACTGAAATGGACTGGACATGGGCTTATGGACCAGGATATATGCTTGTGATGTTTTTAAACCCAAGTTCAAATGCCATTACTCGAAACATCCACACTGCATTTCCTGTTTTGTCACTCTTGTCACAGAAGGGCACAGTACCCCATTAAAGGTCTTACAGTTACCCTATCACTAACCTTTTTATTAATTAACTAAATCACTGCCATGTGTGAAAAATATAAAATAAACACACCAACCCTGAGGGATAAGAAGTGAAACAGACAGGCTTTGTTCCAGAGCCAGAGCTGTCCGTGGTGCTGAAGGCACAATTGGCTTAAATTCAACCATCAACAATTTCAGTTGTGTTAATATCAGACCTCCCCAACGCTCCTTAAAATCATTTAATCAGTTTTGACCCAGTCTTTACATTTCCCCTCAAATGATTATTAACTACCAATGTACAGCAGTCTAACTGTGTCTGCATCACTGCTCTTAAACACATACACAATTTGCATTTGGTCGAAATAGGTGAAACAATAACAATGTGTCTGGTCTAGACAGAAAAGAAAGAGACGGTAGAATTGTTTTTGTTCAGTGACACAAGTAACTGTTTTTAGCCTGTCCTTGAGAACATTATTGCATACAGATACAATAATGGCCAGTAAAAAATCACAGTTTATTTCATTAACTCATTAACTCAATGCAATGCTCAGCCCATTATAGTGACTCCTCTGGGACTCCATGGCAGGGTGGCTGTATTGATCAACTTTAGTTCAAACCAGGAGCCAGTATCACCATACTTTCAGTGTTCCTTCCATTTAAATGCTATTAATAACCATTTCTTCCTAAATTTAATTTGACTAATTAGGTCAGATTAAGTGCTGTTTTTGCTTAGCTACCAATCTACCAATTTTCAATAACTACTTCATAAAATGTCAAGTTCCCCAAAACATGTAGTGTTTTATAATGAATACTGGAAGATGGACTACAGTCAAGATGGTTTTATGTCTCTTTTAATTATCAACCTGGGAAAAGGGTTAAATTGGTTTAATTAATCAAATAATTAGTACAATTATGTAATTAAGAGCTCAGGTGGGACAGAAACCAGAAGACACCGTTGCCCCCGAGGCCAGAAGTTGTGCACCGCTGCTCTAAATGAATGATATTGTGGAATAATTAGTGCTTATGTTAGACTAAGGTTTTTTAACCCTGGTGCTGGAGTCCCCCCCCCCCCCCGAGTGCGCTGGTTTTTATTCCAACTGAGCCTCCTTAATTTAATTTAAACCTTAATTGAACCAATAATTTTCTTTAAAATAACTGGTTTGGGTGTTTTCAGCTCCTAAATAATAGATTGTTTTGAGTTACCTACGCAGCCATATATTTACCTAGATTATAATCTCTGATTCGTTAACAACAATATAAATAACACTATAAAATGAAAAGGTCAAATTAAGCAAATTGTTCATTTAATTGGTTTTGATTAATTCACAGAGAGCTCAGCTGGAATTAAATCAACAGAGGTATAGTCTACAGCAGAACCTAAAGTGATGTCAGGCTATTAGTTCCCAGTTTTTACTCCCCCACCCCCCCAAGAAAGAGAGTAAGCTTTTCAACAGGCAATAGTTGTGGTTGAATAAAGCACACATCCTGATTTCATTATCTTAATTTTTATGCATTTTTTGTCAGTCAGTCCAACTTCTGGTTTAATCATTGAGCTTCATTCGAGTGCTGTTGCACCAGATCCCTGAGATCTCTCATCCTTCTGCACTGTGGCCGCGCCCTGGAGAAACAGGTGGCTATAACTCCGCTTCAAACTTATAACTCAATCAGCTATGCCACCCTGCTCTGAGGAGCTTGAGAGTTAAATTTCTGAACCACCCTCCCCACCACCACCGCCACCACCACCACCACCGCCGCCATCAACTCCCCCAAGGAAACTTGCATTATTTTATATATTCAAATTTGTTAAATGTTTTCTAGCTGGAGCTCTTGGTTCCATCATTCACCACTGTGGAAATTGATTTTAGTCAGCTGTCACAGCAGTGAGTTCTTGAACCTCTGTGAAAATATATTTACAAAAATACTGTTTGAGAAATTTCATTAACCTACGCACCATACAAAGCTTTGGGACAGACAAAGTGATGAGAATAATACATTTTCAGAAATGGCAGAATATATCAGAGAATTCAACTGTGAAGCTGGGACTGCCCTGAAATCTGTGTCTACTGTCCACCTATAACTAGCTGATAACTGATCAATGTTACCTGTTCCCTTGTGAATAATACTTGTGCTACTAAACAAAGGTGAGACACAATACAATGGACCATCTCAATGGACATCTAAATGGCATTCGATTGTTTAACTAACTGCTCTACCAAGAAATGAACAATGTGAAAACCATGATCTGTTGTTTTCAAATGACCTGATATTGATCAAGTACAAGAAAGACTTTGACTTTATGCTTCATGATGTTATAAATGATACCACATGTGATGAGTTTTGGTCGTGGAGTTTGTGACAGAGACCCTCATCATCTCTTGAGAAACAGAAACAGTACATTGCATAATTACGGTGATTATTCCAATTGACTGTTTAAGGCGTCTTTCAACATTCATTTGATTTGCTAGACAAGGACCTGGCAATCTTACTGAAATCTTACAAACAAACAAACTTTCAAAAGAAAACATAACAATGGATAAGTGTCTCCAATTATTGTTTATTTACACTGTATTTTCTTGGTAACTACTACCAGTGTAATTATGCCTATTTACAATGTTTATAATGTGCACATTGTATTTTTAACATGTTAATGACCATAAACACACAGCTATGTCAGTTAGAAGAAAGAACAACAACAGATGTGGGTGCACCGAGGTCTGCAGTCACATATTTTAAACCCCATTGAAATGTTATGGTATGATATTTTAATGAAAGAAATTACTGTGGCATCAAAAGATAACCTCGATTGAATTTGTATTTAGAGAACGTTTAATCCAAATCAAAAGACTATTCTGATTGTCAATTTCTTTATTACATTTTCAGTTATTTTGCCCTCCAATCTATAAACAAATTAATTCCTTCCAAATTAATAATGACCTACAACTAAGAATGTGTGGAAGCATTCAGGGAATAGGACATTCAGATTTTGTCATTCCATATTAACAATATCAGTAATATACATACATCTGAAAGTGTAATAAACCTGTTCTATATTACAATAACATTTTCAGGAAAAGGTCAATCAATATCTTTACAACAATATGTTTAATTTGTTAATTCAAAATTATGTACTCCTTAGTAGTTGAACCACATATATTCCAGCTAGTAAGTGAAAAAAGTACACAAGCCGACACAAAATAAAATAAGAAGGTCCAAGGCATCACTTTATAATGAAAGACTAGGGTAATACATCAGAGACCGACCAGCATGCAATACACAATTATACAATACAATTAGGATTAGAGGAGAACATACAGAGATAACAGGAGATATGGGATAAATTATCAGAAAAGGAGAAAAAAATGTGACTCTTTCTTGACCTTCATTAACTGAAGTAAAACACATTTGCAATCGAGGGGCTTGCGAGGTTCTTTAAGCCTGTTAGTTCTGGTGTGTTTTTGGCAGGCTCCAACAATACGGGGAAATACATACAGACATATATGTATGTATGCGTGTATGTGATTGTTGCGGTGACGTCTTTCCTCTCTAAACTTGGCAGAGCATTCAGATGCCTCTGCTGGTGCCTGAGAGAGTGGTTTGAATGAGGGGGCTCTGACCACATGGTACAATGGTGCTGTGAATTGGATCCGTACATTCAGTGATGTCACTGCAGATATTAGAGGAGGAGTTTAGACAGAGAGAGTATAACAGGGCTCACTCATGGTGTATGAGTCTGTTACGGTGACGTCTTCCACCTCTGGCCTTTTGGCGTAGTAGGTTTGTTGCTGTGTGGATCGGGGGCTCTAATATGTAGTGAATTCACTGTCAAAATTACAGAGCGCAGAAATACAAATTGTGAGTGTAATTTTCTGCACTTTATTTTACGCTTACAATTCCATTCTGCACTCGTTCGAAGTCCTTTTCATATATACAGTTTTGACTCTGCTGAATCAAACCTTGCCAGAGATCCCTGCATAGTTCATTGTACAGGTCACCATAAATCCACTCTTTCTAAAGACAAACGTGATCAATCAAGTCATTTCTTCAATTAAGGGAACTTTGAGGACAAAAATATATTCTGTCTGTTTTTGGTTTCAGCTAAATTCTGAAAGCCTTAATTGAAATGTAAATTACACAAATATGTATAGTCTTCCAACATGTTTTTAAGACTCATCTGGCAAAGTGAGTGATTTTTCAAGTAGTTACTTTTTGTTACCCTTCATTTATATGTTTCTCTGGTTGGGAAACTCAAGTCAACTACATCAACATGGAATTAACATTTGACAATATTTTGATTGCTCCCCAAAAGATATTCTGCGATATATAATTCTGAACTCCACAAGACAGAAGTTGAAATGTCAATTGCTTAGCAGTTGCTTTAAGAATGTATTTTAATCTCAATGACTAAACTGATGCCAGTTGGCTCCATTGGTCCCCAGCGGACAAAGCCACAATGGTCTTAGACTTGCTCTGAAAGCATTGTCTCACGACTTACTTGCGTTGGAAGAACTATTTATTCCAGATAAAACAAAAGTTGAAAAGGGCAAATGATTAGAACTCAAGAGGGCCTAGCAAATGTTAGGATATACCTCGCCGAAGCCTCGCCACTCCACTTTGGAGACCACTAGAAATCAATACTCTGTCTTCTTCCCTTTTGAATCTAGGGGGCTATTGTGGGTTGTCAAACAAAAGCTTTTTTTATCAGAACCTCTTAATGTAACCCCCCTACCCACCCCCTCTCTTCCTAACTGCGGCCACCACCTCTTTCTTCTTCTCCTCTCTTTTCTCATTCATTTATTCCACTGTGTGGAAATAGGCCGGGCAACAATTAATTTCAGAGTGAATTCAGGCAGGATCTATTACTCCTCTCTGCCTCTATTGCTCTAATGGAAATCTATTTCACTTCTCTTTTGTGTCCAATATAATTTAATGCCCATTTTATTAATGGCCTGAAATAATTACGGAAGCCTTTTGTGATTCTTGAGTATGTTTCATTTAATTGTGCAATAAATGTCTAATCGGGTTTCCCATCTGAAGCTATTATGGCATTAAAATTAACAATTATGCCACAAATGTCTTGGTGAATGCGCTGGGGTCTATAGAAATCGCGGCTGATAACAAGACACATATAAATCATTCATGAGAACAATTTCTGAAAAAAGAGAGAGAGAGAGATAGAGAGGAGGAATGGAGAGAGGGAGAGAGATGGGGAGAAAGAAAAGAGAGAGAGAGAGAGAGAGAGAGAGAAAGAGAGTTTTTATTTCATTGAAAACCAGGATGGCCGAAAGATACCACATTTAAAAACTGTGTCACCCACTCAAGTTCTCTTTTTTCCCTCTCCCTCTATCTCTCTTTAATTTGCTTCCCTCTTTATTTTGAAGTGACAGATTTCTCTTTGGGAATTAATTAACCGTTAACTTGGACGATAAAATATCTATCACCACTCGCCTCCACTGTTTCTCTTTGTAAGCTGTGCAGTACTCGTTCTGCCGTTGTGGGTGACCAAAGGCAATTAAACAGACTTCCTCTTTATTCCCCTCTTTAATTCCAATTGCTTAAGATTTTTGCATGGGGTGCTTCATAGAGTACCAGCAATATTTGTTCTTCTTAATTGACATATAAAAACTATTGCCCCCCAGCAAAAGCCTCGCCCCCTCTACGCTAATATTTACAAAACTGAATTAATTGTGATGGCTCAAGATTTTGGCCCACCCAGTTGTGTATCTGGAAGCTTCATAAACCGCCTAAAAGGGTACAATTGTTTTAATTGTTTAAAAATCTGTACTGTTTCTGTGAGCAATGTCTATACACCCCACATTTTGTATTAATTAGTGTAATATGTGGCTGTTATTTAATTAAACCCATGAACTTAAATCATGGGTGATATGGTCATGAAATACGCAGACACCAGCTCAACCTACACTGTAAATCAGTAGTTTAACACCATCTATGTAATTTCAGTTACACTTTATTTGAAAGGGGCAATTGTTGTGTTCATTATAATAAGATGGTTATAAATACATTATTGGAAACATTATGTTAATTAATTAATACTTTTCGGATAGTAAAGAAATTGTTATTTCTTATTTATGTAATTATGGATGGTATTGACAAATAGTTACATATGCATGTAATACACAAACTATTACATGGTTATTAACATTTAATATTCATATTACATTACAATAGTTTACAAAGTAAACAAGTAAACGTTGACATGTTTATAACCTGATTGTTAAAAGCATCTTAACAAAAATGACCGTGCCACTAAGTTCTGGTTTCTAGTTTGCAGTTAGTGGGTGGGTCAAAGTTTTCACTGAATTCCAGTCTAGGCCTCAAAACCATTGATCTTGTTCTCTGATTGTCCTGCAAGTCATCAGATGCATACACATTTAGTTTGAAACTTCCAAACTTATTTAATTTCAAACTGAAAGATATCTTGAAAAGATCGAGGGAGGAATAAGACATCTTATTACAAAACCCTCATAAAATATTTGGCACCAACAAGACTTTAAACAAGAGTTACCATGTGCTTCTGTAGTTTCCTCAAGCGTTCATTGTGGCAGATCAAGAATTTAAATACCTTAGCCCTGTCCTTATATCATGTACATATTCTCTAGACCTTATAGGTTCCCACAATACATTTGTAATTATGCTGTCTCTCTCATCTTTGCATTACATTCTTGTCTAGGCTCACAACATGGCACATACAGTATATTTAAGGATCTAGTAGTGTCTTTAATTATAATGGTAGTTTATTACCTGGTGAACGGACCATATTGTACTCCTACACTAAAGCAGGTGTAACAGGGTGTTGGTGTGGGAGAGAAAAGTTGGATTATGTTGAATGCAAGAAATTACTTACCAACAGAGGTAACAAATTTGAAACACTGTCTGAATTGAAAAAAAAGACTGTATCATTATTTCATCTTTCTACAGGAAATTAATAAGATGTACACCTGGGTAGGTAGAGCAGTGTTTGTCACATTTCAATATTATACAACACATATTTCACTCTTCCATTCCTCAGTACAGCATGCTATGTTTATTGCATTATACACCAATATCTGTACATCTGTGTACAACTCCTGTTTTCTTTTTCTTTTCTTTTTTTATAGTGGAAAAAGATGTGAGCGAGTTTATCGTGAATGTTACTATAATTCAGAATCTGACTTCAGCAGCCGCTATGAATGACATCCAGAGAAAAATAAATCACATGAATAATATTCTGAACATTACAATCTATACAATTCAGACTATAATTCAAATCGAACCATTAGAACTTAATTTCCTAAACCAGTTCCCTCAGATTTAATCATCTATTTAACTGATGTGCAAATTAACCTTGGCATTCCCACAGACACTTTCACGAGTTGTACCTCGCACCTTTTTTTTCTTAGAGCCAATTTAATTCTGAGCCCAGATTTCATGGTCAATTTTATTTTTTCACTTTAAAGGAGCCCGTCATCAATTCTCCAGAAGTTTTCATGGCGCCTTTATTTTCTGACTTGCTGCGAAATTACCTATTCAGGCCGCTAAATAGGTGTGACAGACATAAATTCCTTGTAATGCCCCCTGCTTTTGAATATCTATCTGGAGCGCCGACCTCCAGCAGTAATTAATTTGATTCTTTGTTTATCCTTTACAAAAATCATGCAGGCTCCTTTTCATATCCCTCACAGTGTTTCTTTTTATATGACACATAAGTAAAAATCCTTGGTACATTTTTCACATTCAACCGGGATTGACTACGGCATTGTGCTCCTCATATTTTTTTTTTCTCAATACCAAAAAGGATACAACTACCGGCAACATTAAAACCCCCCTCAATTTATCTTAACATAGGCTGGAATGCGTTTATATACCGTGATTATGGTGGTACAACAAGAACATAATGGAAACACTTTTGTTTACAGTGCATGCATAGCTACGTGAGTCTATGGCGTGAAAAATGTAAAAGAATTAACTTGTTACAAAATTTAATTTGTGGCATTATATCTGTTAATAGGCTATGGACATGTTTCATGCTTTATCATCCTGTTCTGTAGGCTCTCCTTCCAGTGTCTGAGGAAGGAATTTGAGCACTTGATTTCTCACATAATTACCGCAGCCTGTGGATATGTAGCCTGCGTGGCTCAAATGTTTGTATTTCGACCTTTCTTCTGTTCTGCGTTGCACTTTGTTCGACATTGCGATGAAGTGTGGTCTCATCCAGGTCCCTTTTATCACTAAGGGCAGCGGCTGCAAATAAAATATGAACTATTGTGGATTACGTCCAATTATAATAGCTAAAAATAATCTTAATTATGATGGCAATTCAAATCATAAACATGCTCGTCAGCCAGAAATTTCTGGGCTTTCTTACATGCTCTGCTATTGGTTGAGCTGATAACCATAGAGATCCATTTCAAGGTCACATTATCCAATCAAGATGTTTGCCTTCCTCTTGCATCAGTTTTGTCAAAGTTTATTGACTATACACACAGCTATGCTTTATGCATATTCTCTCTGATTTTGCTATCCGTTGTCATTGGTGGACATCCCTTTTAATCTTGCTTGAGTCTGATTTTGGACAAAATTTAAGCAGGTGTAGATATGCAAGTTAGCCATGATATACCTTATTATTTTGTTGTCAAATAATTAAACTATCCAAGCCTGATGTTGAACACCAGATGATTAAAATAAAATGTTGTCAACCACCATGGTCAGGTTATAGAGATCTAGACACTTCTTGCTCATGCTCCCAAGGTTGTCTGAACTGGGAAGTGTTTTGCCTTTGTTGTGTTTGGAGATTGAACCTCCAAATAGACTCTTTTAGAAATCAGGAATATTTTCATGTGAAATGTGAATTTCAATGCCTTTTTTCTTTCTTTCTTGCCACATAATTGATCATCATCTGGAATACTGTGTACAGTTCTGGGCTCCACACTTCAAGAAGGATATCGCTGCTCTAGAGGCAGTTCAGAGGAGAGCAACCAGACTTATTCCAGGTCTGAAGGGAATGTCCTACTGAGAGACTGAGGAACTGAACCTTTTCACCCTGGAACAGAGGAGACTTGTGGGGACTTGAGTCTTCAAAATCATGAAAGGCATCGACCACATCAAACCAGAGGAGCTTTTCCAGATCAACAGGGACACATGCACCAGGGGACACAAATGGAAATTGGGCTTCAAGGCATTCAAAACAGAAAACAGGAGACACGTCTTCACACAGAGAGTCGTCACAATCTGAACAAAACTCCTCAGTGATGTGGTTGAAGCTGAACATTTGGGAACATTCAAAAACAGACTGGATAGGATCCTTGTATCACTTAGTTATTAATGGACACCAAACGAGCACGATGGGGTGAATGACCTCCTCTTGTTTGTAAACTATCTTCTTATGTTTTTAATGATTGATTCTCACAAGCTTTCTCCCAAATACCTCTACATATGAAAACACCCACACACAGAAACTTCACATTTACACCCCATTAAAGTATTTTAAAATCATTGAATTGTCAGCTTTGGTCATGTCAGTTGGGAAATAGTAGTTTTGGTATCAATATGCATTTAGTGTGTGTGGAAAACTACACCAGAGTCATAACACAATTATGTTCCATCTTTCTAATGCAGAAACTAATGAAGGTTCTGACGGTTATGGTAGACCAGGATACATATCCTTCTGGCAGAAGTGAAAATGAAGCATCCAGAGTCTGGGTGATTACCCTATTATGAAGGAACATTATACTAAGCTCCTAACTGACACATATTCCTGTTCTATCGCCCATTCACTTTGAAACATGTCTTGTCAGAGAGGCTTACAGAAATCTACATAATCCTTTTCATCACAATTAAAGATACCACTGAACAATAAAATTGCTTGCTCTCCGGTTTGTTTCATCTAGCTTTGAGAGCAGGGGTATAAAAAAACGGTGGCAGATTGTAGAAAGGTTGGGTTAAAATTTGCATCAGACGGGATACTGTAATAGTCAAAGTTGATCTAAGCTGAATGATGGGTTTTTTCCCTCCTTGCTTAATTTGAAGACAAATGTAAGGTTATGCACTTGAGAGAGTGAGAGCTCATGATAGTTTTGTTTGTGGCAGTTTTTTTGTTAATTATTCACCGGGTTATGATAAACCAGAGAGAATCGTGAGAGATGTCATCCCGGTAAAACAGCACCATAATCACAACCACACAGCGATGATTGTCAAAGGATCACTCGATGACATGCTATGGTGTGCTTAATGGCACCTGCAATTAACTTACAGTTGTGTATGTGATTATCGCATTCTTTAAATTATCATTAATTGCCTGGCATTCTGTTGGCCAATTAGCTACTTATTCAGTGACCATATCGTACCATAAATAGCCTCTGATTTTATTGAATCAGGGTGGACATCTGTTTGTTTATGTGCAGGAGGTAGAGAAAAGCCTATTTGATGATGAAATCAAGTACACCTTAGAGGATGTCAGAGGTACTGGAGGTAATACCACTGACTGACTGGACAGAATACAAAGCTATAATTGTGGAACTATACAATGTGGGCATATTGAGACCACACAGTACAAAAGGCAACATTGTACATAACAAAATGATTTATTAATGGACACAGTTAACTAAATTGTGGTCATGCATGCACACTAATTAATTAGTCAATGTAAATGTATCAGTTTCACATTATAGAAGAATAGAAACCAAGAATCATGATCAATCAATCAATCAATTAATACAAAATCAATTGTTGTGCAGAGTTTAGGTAACATAAAATACTACTCCCAGCTGTTGTTTGCTGTGTAAAATATTGTTTTGTTTCATGAATGAATGTACTATTGTATTGAATAAATATGCATACAGTGCAGTGCAACACTGAATTTACAGGATTGGCGTGACCTTAAAGGGTAATCAGTAATAAACAAAAACGAGAATAAAGATAATCCCACTGTCCTAATCAAATGTTGTCACTCATTGTATAATAATTGAACACTGCAAAGCATCTGCATAACAGCTAGTGTCTCAAATCAGACTCTTCAGTGTTTTTTCTTCTGCTGGGAAAGTTTTCTTACTCGTGTTCTGCCTGTTGCATCCTCATCTCCATTCACAGGCCGACAGCTTTGTGTAAACTCACTAATCTCTGTGTAAACACTCATGTGTCCACATGCAACTGCATAAAACACACACGTAATGTGTTTTGTATATATTAATACATACAGACAATTATGAAGCTTAAAGTCTTCATTGGTTAGAAATCAAATCAAAACAATTTTGCTCCACGTTGAGTTATTGTCACCCAAAACCCAAAACCCAAAACCACAGCACTGACACACCATGTTTGTCACATAAACATAGGAGTGTTTACACACTACTTACTATTGCTGTAAATATTATTGGAATATTATACTTTATGCTCACATTAAAGAGCTGAAGTTCATTCACAGATCGTTTTGTTGTGACACATGTAGTACTTTTAAAATATGCCTTAAAAACATTACCTTAGTTCAAGTTAATACAATTTTCAGTTGCCACTATTTCTTCTCCTGGCATTTTAAGAAACTGCTACTGAAGGTGTGGCGGTAAGAGGACACGTGAGTGTATGACTCCTAAATCATTGATAATTCTCAGGCTCAATACGTAAAATGACTGACAGTTGTGATTCCCCGTCCCCACACACTCTCACACACACAAACTGGGACAGTTGGTTAATGGAGCAAAACTGCCTGGCTAGCTGATGTATGAACCTCCGGGTCTATCAGAGACAGAGAATTGGGGATGACTTTTGACCTTGTTAAAGATGGCTAAACCCCAGAGGTCATATAAGCCCGGTATTTGCAGGTCAAAGAGACTGTCAGCTTTACATATAATTAATGCTTAATGAGGCCTGGATTGTTTGTCAACACTTTTTTTCCAGAGCTAATAATCTTCAGACAGCCTGCAGGCGCTGAATGCTCCGATAAGATCTTAAGCTTCTTGTTCCAATACCCTGGTCTGGCAGTAACAACACTGCCCAGTCACTCATTTACAAGCAGAGATAAATGCTCTGGCCCTAATCTTTCGCCAGTTAGGCTTGTTTAGTGTTCTGCCTTGTTTCCAGCCGTTGTTTGCAGGCAGTAGATTTCCTCCAAGTCCACCGAGTCCACTATGGACGTGCGATACATGGACAATGTCCTCACACTTGCCCTAGTGATTGTCATGTCCTTACACTGAAGGTGCTTGCAAATTCAAGAGCAGAGAACTCTGGAATTGTAAGCTTGGGCTCTACACTCGGATTCATTTCAATGCATCTGTTGTTTTTTTTATAATGTTTCAGATTGTTCAGCTGCTAAATAAGCATCCGGATCTGGTAATCCCATTACACATGAAGAGTGAAACATGCACATACAGTACACGTGTGGGGTTTACGGTGCTGCGATTTGCATTAGAATCATAATGAATTACAATCGTCTAACTTGTCCTTGCATGAAAGAGTTGAACAGGTCTTAACAGCCACTTTCACACAGTTTCATTCCCGTACAGAAATAGCGGCAGCACTGCATTTGGTAAAGACTTTTCTTTTAAGCCACAATTCAGTTTCTATTCTAGAATTGGACTTCATATTCCAAAAGCACTGCATTCCATTTGGGCTTCAAACATCTTCTCTAAGTTTGTTTTCAGTCCTATTTTGATGCAAGTTTCATGCACTTATTGTACTTCTAGTTGTCAGTCTTCTGGGTTGACTGCAAATCTAATGCTATTGTCTGGGATATCTTAGGCTAACAAAGATCTCTACATCTTGAAATCCTTTTCAGATCAGCTTCTTCCAATTTGGCTTTGAATATTTTCAGGGCCTTATTTTAGATGTTGCCTTCATTTAAATGCTATTTCTTAGGTCAATGTATTTATTTTCAATGCTTTTTGTTCTTCAAGTCTTGTGAAAGGGATTCCAGAATACTTTCAAAGGCTTTGTAATTAAATATGGTACTCATGACAAGTTTGGATTTGTTGTCCTATTAATTGCAGATGGTCCATGATGTTGTGTCCACTTCTAAATCCTGCTTGTTCCTTTGGATTTTCCATAGAGTCTGTTTGGTAGCACCTTGGTGAAAATCTTGTGATTAACAAGCAGGCAAAAACTTTGACCCATCTGTACATTATAGTGGTTACATTTATGATTAGAAGAAAGTGCCATCTTACTAAAAATGAAGCCGTACAGTTCTGTAGTTTTCTATTAGCGGTTGGGTCAAAGTTTTGATTTAATCCGGCCCTTAGTGAGTAATACCTGAGGTGTTTTTTATGTTGTGTAAATTGCTCTTCTAATCACCTCGTATTCTCTTCCTGGTTATATGGTCTGTAGAATAAAGTGTGCCGAAACCTTGCTTTGTTCACCTCCTCCTTCTTCCATCACATCAATCGATAGGCCGTCATCTCCCGGTACCGTCCCATTCTTCATGTGACTGATAGGCTGTTTCATGTCCTCCAGGAGAGCATCTGGCGCTTTGTCCATGATCAAAGTTTAATATGTTTTACTGTCCTGGTGCTGTCAAACTGGGATCATTTCTTACAAAATGTACAGGTTGTCTTGAAAGTCATTTCTAGAAGTATCAACGATTATTTAGTGTCATACTATATTTTGTCAGGCCAGTCAGATTCAGAGCTTTTCCAAAAATATGCATTCTTTAGGGCAATTTTAAAGTATTTAAGCCTATACATGTAAACATAAGCCTCTTGTGGTGGAGGCTATGAACTCTTGGTGTGTCTGTCGGCACCAAATACGTCATAGTGTGTGAGTTGGTTTAGAGATGAACATGTCAAATTTTCATCAGATTCACAATAAAAAAAATATTATTCATATATATTCCTGTATTTATTGTGGCTTTATGAATGTTTGTGTTCTGTTTATGTAATAGTATGTTGTCCTTCAAATAGCATCCATTCAGTGAGTGAGCAAACATTAGAAAAAGAAAGCAAAAATGATACATCTTACAGTCCATTTAGTTCTGTGTGCAGATTGCTATTCTGTTTTTGTAATTTGTTGTCTACATTGAGAATGTATATTATTATAAAGGGATGCATAAGCAGAACACTTATCTCTGTGCTGGAAGTCATAGGGTCACGTTCTGTGACGCGCTCAGTACTTTCAAGAGGTGCAAGTGGTGTCACTAAGGTTCAGAAGTGACAGGCGCGTGTTTGTGTTTAGGAAATTGCCATCCAGAATGCGCGTTTTGTGGAAACGATTGAATCATACGAAATCATTTGGGGATACTCTCCATTAAGCAGCAGTATTTAATATGACATTCCTGGGTTTATGTGAACCCTTTAAACTGTTAAGCAACCAAAACTGAAGTGCATTAATAATGCATTAGATCAGCACACAGCGTGCAACACAATATACTCGGCTCAAGGAACCTTGGAGAAGTAATAAACAGACACATCAGAGGAAGGGATATTAAAATCACCTCACCTATCACTTCGTGTGGGGTGTATGAGCTGCTATTTTGGCCACAACTGACAGGGAAAGGGTCAGATCTGATGCCCCCCTGCCCAGTTATTACTACAGAGGCACCTGGTGCAGGGCATGTTGCATTGTGGGAAGGGTGTGTTGAAGGGAGACTCCAAAGACCAAATAATACCTCAACCCACAGCAAATCACATGAGTTCTCCGGTCTGAACTTGCAACCCATGGCTACTTGGTGCTGTGTGGAATGGGCATCGGTGGGAATTGATCATACATGGTTACATGTAACTAAAAGAGAAAGTGTGTGTGTGTTTTCATGTGCATTTTCAGTGCGCTGTGTGAGTCCCATGCATCTGACAAAACGAACATTTCATAATGCATATCTGTAATTGATATATTTTGGACCTGTTCAGCCCTCAGCTTGACAGCGTCTTTTGGTGTGTGTGACAGACATTTAAACATATCAAAACGCTCATTGGATTCTCCCGTTTTTCAGATATAACACAGATGTAATCTGACTAAATGACATGGGAACGTAGTGTACCAACTTCTGGCAGAGATCTTTGTAACTCATTATAATAAGGATATGTTTTTTGGGATACGCTAAATATGAGATTTTAGAACAGTAGTTAGGCCTGTTAGTGTTATAAAATATACAAATACAATATCACTTAATTTTAATCATTTGCTTATGATTTCTTAAAAAAGAAAAAGCATAATATGTAGATGATAAAGCCTAATGTGATGATTATTTGTGATACATTTGTGATATATTAATCAGAAATATTTCTTTAGTATCTGTATACTAGAACATGTTTATAAATGTCTAATATCTTCTTTATCTTATTGCTGATCTAGTACCTGCAGGAAAGAACAGTTCTTCAGACATATTTCTAAAAACTGAAATACAGACAGAAGAAACTTTTTTAAGTACAATTGACCTTCCAACTAACCAGCTACTCTGGTCAATCCGAAATTCTAGATATCAAAATTTGAATGCAACACAATGCACCAAGCTGGTTAATAAAAATAAAATCCAATACATTAATTAAACATGGGGGGGGGGCAGTTGTAATAACTAATTAAATCCTAATAACCTTTTAGTCATATTGACAGTCCACATTGTTTGAATGAATTGGTTCAACATTAGTACACTGTTTATGTCCTGAAGCAACAGAAATAATTTGCAATCCCTACATTAAAGTTATGCCAAGCTTATTTGTATTAATATATGAAGCATCTGTATAACTTTATACATCTCTAATAATAATAAGAAGAATGTCTAAACACTATGTGGTTCAATCCTGTTTTTACAACAATTCAATGCATTTCTGTTTTTTTTTTTTTTTTGGTTGAGTTGTGTTGTGTTTTAGTTTGATGGCCCTCTAAAGCTTTTGAAACTCTTCATATGAAACAAGGAGGCAGCATTGTCCTTCCCAGGCCTGGCTCAGTGAGAAGTGTCAGGCAGATTGTGTGATTGTTGTGCAGTGGGGGGATCTCCCCAGCACTGGATGCAGATAGGAACCACCAGGGTACGGCAGGAACAGGCAATTGTGATTTATGGGTAGCGGTGGGCTGATAAGGAGGCTCCCTTCATTTTAGCCTTATCAACGGTGCTAAAGAAAGGCCACAATTTGCTGCTTTTAAAGCCCCATATGTGACTAATCTCTGCAACCTTGCTGACAATCTGTTGAAGTGAAAACTATAGATCACTCACTTGTCTTGGCCTAACTGATGCTACGCTTTTCTTCCCACTTGGAAAGGGCTGCCCAGCGCGTATAAAACAACACCGAAACAAACCAAGCAAAGCAAGTTGGAGAAAACAAGGGAATTTAAACCATGTTTTGGTCTCCATGTTCTTGTCCTCCTCTCAGCACCCAACTACACCCTGGGACTGAAGACCTGGAGTGAAATATGTTCTCAATCATATAATCAATCTTGAATCATAATCTCTGGCTTTACGTCTGAATTTTTAACTTACAGTGAAGATCATAGACTTCTGTCATAGATTGGAAGCTTCTAATTTAATCTAGAAAAAAGACCTGTATAGATATACAAGGGGTCCTCACAATTCGTCGACTCATTGTTTGTTGTTTCGCAGAGTCTTCGCTAATGAATATAGGAAGTTTTTTCGTCCCTGGTCCTCGCAGAGTCAGTGGTGGCTTTTGACGTCGGTTTCTCCATCTGCGGAGACAGTGAAGATTTACATTATTTGTACATTAAATCGTAATATCGTAACTGTTGCTAAACTCCCACTCCCACACGTCATGTGTCCTAATTCTGTTCCCCTCTGAAATTACAGCACCCCCCCAGCTAGTATGACTGAAACAACGACAGCAACCCCCCCGCTAGCGTGAACGGATCACAATCGATCACCCCCCCCCCCCCCCCCCCGGTGGTGTTGATGACATAAGTATGACCCCCCTACTCAGGTCCTGTGCCCCCACTCGGCCCCCCGAGAAAATGTTCTGGAAACGCCACAGATCCTGTGTTGTCTGTAAACTTCTTTCTTTTTTTTTACTCTTTTTCGCTCTCTCTCACATTCACACTCAATTTTATGAAAATAATTTCACTCTACTTTTACTAACAGTACAAATTACTTTGAATGACTTGATTTAACATGTAACAAAAAGTGTTGGTATTTAGAAACGGTACAATACTATGTCAGGTTAATTCACTGAGCTCATACAGTCCTGGTTTCAAATTTATTTTTATGTGACATTATAATTGTAATGAATTATATTTTGGGGGTGTTGGAACACATCTAGGGCTATTCCCAGTATTTCTTATGGATATTAATTCCCCTTAAATTGTTGTTTCTCAATTCGTCGCAATCTTTAAGAACGCATCCACTCAGATTTTTGAGGATCCCATGTATGTATGTAACAGTGGAAACATCTTGGAGAGGCCTTCATCCAGCAGTGAATCAAAACATGCTGGTGATGATATATATATGAAATATAAATATAGAAACATATACATTTTGGTACTGAATCTCTGATTGTATCCAAGAGTATCCAGGTATGGCCTCGCCTATGAGAGAGACTGTATGAAACCACATGGCAAAGAGTCTGGGCTTTTTTGGCGTATTTATTTTAAATAATCTGTGCCATTAGGAGTTCTTTAACCCTGCCTGGGGAGGGTTTCTTCTACAGTGTGGTGTCTTGACAGTTCCCGTCTTGATAATCAATTTTAATCACACAAAATAATTACACTTTACAGCTAGAGAAGCATATTGATTTATTTTTTTTAGTTTACATCGGACAAATACTTATCTGATATGCTATAGTTAAGCCGTGTGATTTGATATTGTAATAACTTTGATAAAACTGAAAAATAAAAGTGTAATTTAAGTACATGAATGTCATTGCAAGGTTTTTTTTTCCTCTTACACTAACAATGTGTGAATTCTCTCAAAATAGGTGTATCCGACCTGCTTTCCTGCAATTCGTTTACTTAAATCAACTCGCACTTTTGATGGCAGCCTATTTAAAGCACCTACCCAAGCTCAAGTTGAGGTTATGTTCATGCAATTTGCCACTAAAACCACTATAAAGTGTGTCCAAAAAAGCAACAGAATGGTGAGAACGTAATATTATCATGCAATCGGTGCTATAAAGGGGTTCTATTGCTTTGGTTGTGTATTTTGACATTTTGTAATGCCTGTATTGAGAAGAAATATGAGTAAATGCAAAGCCCAGCCATTTTCATAATTGTTTAATGTTATTTTATTTGTTTTGTTAACATTCTTACAACAAAAAAGCCAAAAGAAGCTGCAGCAGCATCACAATCACCACCAGCAGCAAAAACAATCACATTCATAAGTGATACCAATAATAATTGTACATGAATCCTGCAATCAGTATTGTGTGCCAGCCAGGTGTAGACGATATAGTGCTTATTAAACAGGAGCCGTTATTACTCTTTCTGGGAATAAAAGCGTCAGGAGAATCTCACCTGGTCAAGAGCTGGAGCCTGCCTGTGTGGTGTCAGATTACACTGGGGCTGCTCACCGTGAAATTATTGTCCTGCCTTTCCCACTGAAGGAAGATGAGGGCTGTCCAGCGACACACCGCTACACAACTCCAAAGCATCTCCTCGGATTGAAATGCATTTTGTATCACAAACGGCATTGAAATAAACATTAATATATACTTACACAGACACACAAACACACACACATACATACATACATACATACATACATACATACTCATATTTCTATAATAATAGCGTGTATTCATTATTTCTCATTTGTTATATATTTTTTTCCTGCTATATAAATTATACATTTTTTAGCTTGCTCTACTGACTAGCTTTTATGAAAAGATTTCCGAAAATGTCCTTAGAAATGGTGAAAAGCACGCAGATGTAGTCCTGAGTGTGACTGATGAATGTCCCTAAACCATTGTATGTAAGAGACCTTTTCTTTTAGACTGTAAGATTTTCTGAAATTGATCTTGATTATTAACAAGTAGGAACCATGTACAACAAACACTAAGGTGCTAAACAGATAAGAAATGAATTAACAGGTCAACACAGATGATTTGTATTTGGTGAAAAGTAGCAGAAGATGAATTATGTGGCACATACAGCCGTAAGACACATATTACATCATTGCAAAGAGGAGTATTATTGTGAATTATGTAAGACACATGTATGTATGTATGTATGTATGTATGTATGTCAGTATGTATTTATTTGTTTGCTGATACAGATTTGTGTGTGAAACAATATATCTATTTGATATGGCAATGCTTTTCATGAAGTCTCGACTAGAAAGTAAGTAGGACAGCCTCGCTTTTGAAGTCCTTTGACAGGCTAACCAATGGGGATCTGCAAGACAGAGCTACATGTTTTAAAACTGCTCGGGAATGTCTACTGCTCTTGGACAATACCCCTCCCACTCTCCACAACCGCTAACCTCGGCCTGACCCGCAATCCAAAGTGTCACAAGACTGAGTTCATGTGCATAGACAGCAGGAGCGGGGAATATTCCAGTAGCCCTAGAAAGATTTTAAGTAGATGAAGAGAATGACGGGGGGGTTTCTGTGCATCTCTGACCCTCACCCTTGAAAATGATTGCATGACAACTAGGGGTTAGATTGCTCTGCTCCTCCCAGCTCCTGATGGCCGTCTCAGCTCGAGGATTTAACCGCAACTCTGCTGGGATGATTACAAACACAAGATCTATACATTTAGCAACATATTCTATACATATAATCTAGAATTGAATTAGCGGTGGGTTTTTATCTCTGCCTCTCCGTTTTATTCACAAAACGATCTCAGATCCCGTTGTCGGTCATAATTGCGTTTGACCACGCCTGATCGTGTGCTTCTCCTCCATGTAGATGTTCCCCTCAAATCCAAGCCACTGGTGGATGAAGTGGGATACCTGGATTGCAAAGACCTCGCGCACGCTGGTTTGCTTCAGGAGCACGGCCAATCGCCAAGCCACTCGGCAGCCACGGTCCCCTTGACGTCCCAGCCTGCTTGACAGACAGATGCAATCTGGTGTTCATCTTTGGGTCTAGGCCACTATCAGTCTCCACAAACAATCCTGCGCAGCACGGAGGCTGCAAATTTTGTCTGCTTCTTTCTTCAGATAAGGGCGCTATCAGTGACTGAACATATTTTATGTATGAAATGCAGCCGCGACAAGCAGTCAAGCATTAGGTTTGTTTAAATAGATGATTTTTATCAGCAATTCTTTCAACACTGAATTTGACATTGTTTTTTTTTCCCTTCTTCTTCTTCTTAATATATTATTTATTCCCTCGGCTGGTTTCTGGAGTGGTTCCAGTCTAGAAGTTGGCTAAATGAATATACTATTTAAATGATGTCGTGGGCCCTCTTTTGCAAACAATGCACAAAATGGAAAACATTCCTGCCAAACGGTCTTTCTCATTTACAAATCCACTCCAGGTAAACACGCAGACGGCTGATTATGTGCCAGAGATACTGTTTTTCAGGTACAAATATGTACACAGGAATGATGTCTGTTGTTGTTGGGGCTGCTGTTACTATCAGGCGGTGACTGATTTCATATTTAGTGCTTCGGTTATGGTTGTCAGTCTGTGCCAAAGCTTTTTATTTTTTATTTTTTTATTAAATAAGACTTCATAGAGTCCTGGGGAGATGTTATGTTCATGTTGCTTCGGATGTGTTGGGGAATGACAAAGATTGAAGATTTCAGACAAATGTTGTTAAGTTCTAGTTTTCAGCTCAAACAAAGGAGCACATTTTTGTGGGTGATTATGGCACAGTGGTATGGCACAGATTTACACCTCTTTGGAATCTGGAATCTCTCCTCAGATTCTGAGAGGATTCTTGGTGATTAACTTTGAACAAATATCATAATCATAGGTGGGGGATAATATAAGTCAAATAATTAAGTAATTAGTCCACATACACACACACACACACACAAAAACAGCAACATATGCAACACCTATTTTAATAAATATATTTGAAAAACACAGAGTAATTGGAGTGAACTTTCAATTATGAACAATGGCTTTTTCAAATGAATTTAGTTGCTTCCAGTTCAAGTTCCTCAGGACTTTTCACAGCTGATGACAGATCACGGCCCTGCTGTTTACACATGATCCGTCGATCCTCGTTGTTTACAAGCATGTAATGGTTGGTTTTATCAGTGCCGGTGGAGGGGGCCAACCTCCTGAACACAGGCGGATAATGGAGGGTCCCAAGGGGCCCAGACTCTCGGAGCTTATTACCATAACAAGCCTGCGTGTTTCTGAAGATAGACTTGTTTCAGAGTGGGGTGGGGGGGGCTCACTTTATTTCAATAACAAAAAAGTAGACTCGTCGGAGATCTAGTCGGTCTTTGAATCAAACACTTAGACGTGATGGGGAGATAAGTCGTCAATGAACAAAACAATAAAACGGGGGGGATTCACACAAAGCTTAATCTAGTGCATACACACTTTGCCTCGGTATAAAAGCAATAAGTCCTAGACATAATACTAATATTAATACTAGCACTAATAATAATATAAACAGGAGGCACCCACGTATTATTCAGCGAAATTGGGACACTTGCATTGTTTCCAAAGTGGATGTAAACTTGTCAATGAGAATGCAGGCTTCCCAGCGCCAGCTATTATAGGATCTGTTCATCTGCTGAAATGTGCATCTTTTCTTTATACATACATTTTCTTCATCATACTTTGAAGTTCTGTGTTTTTGGCCACACAACAACTAATCCTGCCTCCTTCAATTTAAAACCACACGCAACTGTCAAACAGCGGGGGAAAGAAAATACACTAGCCCAAAAATACTGTAAGCCACAGTGACTGAGCAAACCGCTGTTTACCTTGTGGTCAGATTACTTACAAATCCTCAGGGAGATGTGTAGAAAGCAGACACATGGGGAAAAAAAATAAGTCGTGGCATCAAATTGCTGTGTAAATCATTTTGTTTAAATAGCCCTGGTTATATTATGCAACCTCGCTGTAAACCTCGACTTATTTATTTATGCTAAATGTGGCTTAGCTTGTGGCGAGGTGTTAGGCAAGACTGTTGTGATTACCAGTATTGTTTGCTGATATTCAGTGATAGTTAAATCAGTAATCCTACACACACGGCACTGCCAAAGACTGTGGACCAGTTGTGCGACAGTGACAATTCTCAGCTGGAGTTCCTGAAACCAATGTACAGCTTTGTGTATTTATTTATTTATATATATATATATATATAATTGTATTATGTATGTAAACAATACTTAAATATATATTTAATTACAAAGAGGAGGTTCTTCCTATAGACTTTTATCAGGTTCATCAACTTCTGAGGAGGGATATTCAATCTTTCTGGGTTTGGACTGCTTTTCTCAGTTCTTACAACAACTTTAATATTTTAATAAAGTTCTGCAGATTGTGATGGCTACGTTAGAGCATTACAGACTCACCACATTGCTGTTAAAGTGTTTATATACTGTAAATGTTAATATAATGTTAAATACCTCCTCTTACTTCATCCCCAAATCATTGAATATGATTCAGTTGTTTGAACAAACACATAATTGAATCTAGAGGAACATTTTAGGTCATTTATAGTGCACTCATCATTTTGGAGGGTATCGAAAACTGGTCTTGTCTCACAGGAACTAATTATACAGAGCTTTAGGAAATTATCCATTCTCAATTATAATTATTATTTATGTTTAAGGACATGTTGACCAAAATATTACAATCCAAACTACGTCACTTCCCGTGACATGTTCAGACGGATCAGGAAGTGCAAGTTTCAATTGGCGGACAATGACCAACACATATTTACATGACTAAAAACGTTCCATTTGGCCTACAGAGAACATTTTTTTGGAAAATAAGGGGATACTCATGTGGCAATACTGACAAATATCAAAGAAATCGAATATTACATTTGATAAGTTTATATGAAAGTAACTTTCGTGAGACTGATACGTAGAAACAACATTTTTTTGTTTACATTTTTATAAACTATGCTTCATAAAAGTTAGGGCTGAAATAAGGATCAAAAGGTGAAATGTAGGGATATAGTTGGTAAGTGATTTATTTGTTGGTAAACGTGTATTTGTATGCATGCCAAATTGATTAATTGTTGTCATGATGGAGGTGATTGAATATACTGTATTCTGACGGCTTTCAAAAAAGTGCAAGTGACTCTTGATGAGGCTAAATACAATTTGTGATTTTATGTTATTCAGAAGGATAATATTAGTAGAGTATTTAAAAAGTTAATTAGCAGGTCTTTCCCTTCTGGGTGCAAGAATTTTGTATTATGGCAGCGGTAGACATTTCATAAAGCACTGCATTGAGGTAGAGGTGGCGTTTATTGTTCCTCATAGTTCTCTCTAGTTTGCACTAATCCCTGACCTCACGGATAACCCAGCTCTGGAATACACCCTCCCCCCCGCGTCCATCTCTTTAAGAAAAGCAGAAGTTGGCCCATTTAACAGTTTTAAGTGAATTTGAATAAGTGAGTCAGCGAGACAGACAGAGAAAGCCCGGCACTGCCTATAGCCTTGAGATGAACAGACTATAGAAGCTGTTTCTTCTTTAAATTGGCCTCTCTGCACTTGGCTGAACCTACAGTAAAGTTGATAATTGAGAAGCGAGAAGGCAGGATCAATACCACTGTGGAAGAGAAAGAGAAAAAAAAACTGAAAAAAGGGGGCCTGGGCTTATGTTTAATACAGTTTAACTGATATTTAATATTTCCAGCTTTCTCTTGCTCTCCCTCTCTCTCTCTCTCCTTTTGTCCACATTAAAATACTTCAAAAAGAATTCTAATGAAGTGGAAATTAAAAGGAGTATAGATTGGGGTTGGAAAGAGAGGACTCTAATCCCGCTATCTCTTAATAATTCAAAGTCTCTTTTATTTTCAGAATAAAAAGCGGAATTAATCCGGCACTGTGAAGCTGTCCTCTCTTCTTACTGTTTAAATAAATCCCCCTTCGTACATTAGACGTGAGGAGGCCGGTGCTGGCTCATAGCCAAGCTCTGTGTCAATTCCCTCCTGCCTTCTCTTTTCTCTCCATTTCTTTCTTTTCTTTTTTTTTTCGCCAAAGTGGGACCTGTGAGAGAACGGCTGCCGTCCGAGGCCTGATATCTCCAGAAGCTGTGCACCAGAGAGCGCTATTGGGGGTTACTAAGACCACTTAGCTCAGGCGCTGAAAAGGCACCCTCAAGTTTGTAGACGGTATTATGAAATAGTAATAGTCTAATGATATATTACCAAATATGGAGACTGTGTGAGAGCCGCCACCAACAAGACTGATGTAGCTGCCCCTGCTTTTTATTTCCCCTATCAGATAGTTGTGCTTTTTTGTTTCCTAAAGCAGACAGATGTGTGTATTTTTATTTTATATATTTAAATGAACAGGGAAGTTTTGCAAAGATTATTGCAGTGCAAGATGCGCTCAGCGTTTCAAATCATTGTAAACAGATTAGGTGCAGACACAGCAGGACACAAATTGTGTACACAACTGAAGAAAAATCCCTGGGTTCATGGGTAATTTTAATTCCTGTACTTTGTGTTGCATGAATGCAAATGATTTTTTTGGCCTTCTATGTTTTTCTTTTTAACATTTTCTACACATTTGTTCAATAGATTCTCCATATGGTTGGCGAGTTTGGGGAGAACTGTCAATTTCTGTGCAGGGAAAGGAGAGGATGAGTATTTTTGATATAGTGCTCCTTCTACATCCATTTACAGTGGTGTGGCGCCACAGGAAGAAATAAAATATGATCTAAAACGTAGGCTTGTTTCAGTTGCTTCACAACCGCTACCCTAACGATCTTCAAACGCATCAAGCAAACAGGAAGAGGCCTGCAGTCTCAGATTGCCTTGCTGTCTCAATCAGCTCAAGACTAAGCGTCTTTAAAATGCACTCAGTGGCAGCTTTCAGTTCCAGCTATGAACTTTCACAACTCATTGTCTGCAGCCACAAGAGGTATCCTCCATCAGTGAACAATGGCGGTCTGTTCCTCACAGCTGGATTTACTGTACTTTCCACAATATAACGCTCCGTAAAAGAGGGATCAGTGAATGGCTGTCCAGGCGGAGATAGAGAGAGACACTGGGGAATCTGAGAACCATCTCCCGATCAGTTTTCAAGTGAGGAGTTATTTGTTCTCAACTCAAATCTTTGGAAGATGAAATTAAAGTGAACCACCGTCAATATCAATCACGATACCTTTATGCGTAGAAAAAATAAATCTCAAACAGTTAAAGATTGAAAGTATGAATGAAAAATAATTTAACATTCATGTTTGACAACAGCAGCAGCAACCGTCAGGGTGCGGAGGTGGGGGGTTGAGGAATACAATAACAATTAGGTATCTTTCACACCCTTAAGGGAAGATTTGATTGAAGGGCAAGAACACGACCATTTTTACGTTTAATATAAGCAATGAAATATGAGGCCTTGTTCTTTTTTCCCAGATAAAATTTAAGATTCTGCCAGATCAGGAAGTCAGAAGTCATGCGGGGGGCATTGACAGACTCTAGCGGTGGTACTTTTAACACCGGTGAGATTAATTCCTTTTACGAGGGGTTGGTTTAACTTTTAACAGTGTAGCAGAGTATACTGTAAAGTCAGACTGTAAAGTCTCCAGAGCTGATTGTAATGAATGGTAAAATACAACTTCACACCATAAGTGATTTAAATGGAAAAATATTACATGAGTGCAATTCAGTCCAAAGTAGCCTGTATCAGCGCTGTATCATCATTTCACAGATGTCCCTTGAAATAAACATTTAAAAAAGGCAGTGTCCAGTTTAAAGATTAACACACACTACGCACATTTGCATAAAAACCATCAACACACCTCCACGTTACTTCCCCCTGAGGCGTTATTTTGAGTATGTTATTAAAAACCGAAAGCGAAAGAAAGAAATCTGACTTTCATTTGGGAATGGAAATTAAGGACATGGACCTCCCCTCTCCAAAGTCACCACTGCGAAACCAAGTATGGTTTGCAGTCTAGTTAAATTAATGATAAATATTTGTACTACATGAAAGCTTTATTGTTCCTTGAATGACGGCAGAATGTACTTCTAACAACAGCTAGACTGGACTCGAGTTGCCCCCTTTGATTTAATCTACAATTATCGGCCTTTATTAGGGTCTTTTTATTATGTATTTATCTGGCAGATGGTTTTTCCAAGGTGACTTACAGTTTTAGAATAAAAACAAATACAATTTATCACTCAGTAGCATTAGTTAAACATGGGAATGCTGCATTTATAGATTGCAGTTTTGCTATGAATTACTGTTGGATCAATTAATCAGAGAATTGGGTAGTAGACAAATAGTTGCACGTAAATATAAGAAAAGTTTCGATGAGGAGCCTCCATGAGAGAAGGAATACAAAAGACCAGATTTGGGAAATGTTACAGTAGGCAAGCAGTATCTTGACTGCCACCATCTCTAATATGTCGGTAATCAAAGTCTATCCATCAGCAATGGCAAACCCAGCAGAGAGTCTTTGAGATGAACAGATGTGTGTGTGTCATCACCACTATTGGCTCCTCTGACCAGAGCTATGGCAAGAAATTGATTCAACCTCTTCCAGTCCCCGGAGGAGTTTATGGTCAGCCTAATCTGACATTGGATAAACATGCTAATAAAGTGGTATGTTTCACCACATCCTGTTTAAAAACATTGCTTGGATTCTCACAGCAAAATTGACGTTGTGTATTAGCAAGACAAACAAGCGACAGGAGAAGAGACAAAGAAAGAACGTTGTATATATACATTTGTATATACATAGATAGATATATTTGTGTTTGTGTGCATGTGATTATTATTGTGCTCAGCAGGAGGGATGGAAACTCCTTGCATTAGCAGCAGTGTATGTCTCCAGGCACTAGGCAATGATACTTTATTCCAACAATTCAGTAGGCCATTATCACCTCCCTCCCCCCCATTATTCCCCTCCAACCTTATCATCTGTAGCATCTCCTCAAACGCCTGCACTGGGGAATGGCGGGGGGGTGGGGGGTTCTTGGTGTGTAATTGTCCTGGTTAGCACTCGATAGCACCTTGAACTAACCAAGCAATCTTGAAAGCGCACAGTGAAGGAGGGAATGTGCCTGTGGCTACAGGGACCCTAATAGGAACTCTTTTCTCACAGAGATAAATGAAAAGTTCCTTTTATTTATCATTGGCTGCTGTTTGGGACTCGGGCTATTAAAGTGTGGCGGTGCTATTTATCCTTCCGAAAGGAATCCGGACAGCGTGGGCCTGAAGGCGCGAGAGGCACGGGGAGGAGAGCAGCGGATGGGAATCGACAAAATCAGAAGGTCAAACTTTTTATCAATTTTTTTTTTTCAACAGTTCTTCTCGATCCTGTATTCTTCCTCTGATTCCATGATGCTGTAAACTTTCAAGAGGAGGACTGAGCCGTCGTGCCAGAGAGGTTTCCTCCTCTTCTGACAAGACTGTGATAAACCTTGAAATACATTCTTGTAGGAACACAAGTAAGCTATGGTTAAAAGGCCACCACCAGTAGTTTTATCTCATTCCATGTACCTTTTCACTTCCCAAACGTCTATTTGCCTACAACACCCTCAACTTCTGGACATCATATGAGTATCCACACCTCTTGGATCCCTTCTCAACATTTGACCTTTCTCATATTTGATAGCTAGCTAAGCCTCTATAAAGATTATCTTCCTAATTTCCATCTGTAAACAATCACATTCAGATTGAAACATATTTCTCCTGGTCACTACTGTCACTTATTTTCCTCCTTACTTTTTATGATGGAATTACATTAGTTTTGTCTCCAAGTATCCCTCCAGCACACCTGCTACTGTAGAGACTTCAGGCACCTAATATTTCTTCTATGTAAGTGTTTTACTCCCAACCTCCGGACACTAATTTTTTCCTCTCCTTTCATCTTAATACACTAGTAAGTTGTTTAAAAATAAAGAGAACTGCTAAATCGGAGAAGATGTGGCTAAAAGGTAGTTAGTGGCGTTAGTGGATCCTCCGTGACCCCTGCCCTGTAGTCGATGGTGAATCAGCAATGCGCTGCAGGTGATCTTATCTACGGAGGGGTGCATTTGGACAGGATGGACAAAGGAGAGGGAGGCTGATTGCTTTCTCTCTTCCTCCTCGTTGATAATGCGCCACTGAGCGGCTGTCAAACCTGCATTCTCTCTGCCTGACATTTCCTTTCATCCAACAATAAGAATAAAAAAAAATGAAAAGGGGTGAAAAAATGGAGGGCGATCTTTTCCATCATGATCTTGGCCTGCCTGTTTCATTACCCCTGTAAGATCATCGGTCTTTGATGGGACCCCCCTCAAACCGCACCCCACTACTGAAACGGGTCAAAAGTTATCAGTCCTTAGTGCTACACCAGGGCCTTCTTCAGAAAGCACTTCCTCCCCGTTAGTCCTCACACGCTCCCGGTATGAGCTCCAGGACTGTGTGAAGTTCCCTTTAACATATACACCTCTACCCCAATATAACGCCGTCCTCGGAAGCTAAAAACTCTTACCGCGTTAAAGGTGAAACCGCGTTATATAAACTTGCTTTGGCCTCAAGAATTAATGGTATTAATAGTCAGCAAATTATTTCTGTTAGTGCTAACACAGTGTTTGCAATAAATAAATCTGCTCTACAGTGGTTAAATTGTATCTCCTTTCTTGAATTACAATAATTATTTTATAAGCTTACTTAAAACATGCAGTGTAATTACAACACCGGTATTAAACACTGCTAAATGCATCCATGTGGGCTACGTTTCATACATCGATCGTTTGTCTGTTTGTGATGCTTAGGAAAATACAAAAATCACGTAAAATATCACAAAACGGTTTTAATTACACATCCTTACAAACAGTTTGTTAATAAGGAGTGCGGTATTTTAGCAAATAGGTGCGTGGGCCACTTTGTCACTTAACCATGTTATATGTAGATTGTTAAGTAATATGAACTAGTAACTATTAAATAGTTTGAAAACATTTTGGAGATGGGAGTTTTTAAAGGTTTCAAAATTTAAACTGTCAATGTTATAACTTGAAGACTTGCAGACAAGACTGTTTTTCAATGCAGTGAAGATCAGAGTGAAAGTTTAAATGCTGTAAATGTGCTCGGCTTTGTGTTTACACTTTTGAAATAATTTTTGCTTTACCGCATTATATCCAAATTCACATTACATCAGGGTCGAGGTGTGTATGAAATACAGCAAGAATTAAGATAAATAACAGGAAAGAGGTGGTTACTGGTGGAACTTAACTTCAGGATGAGATTGTCAGTTCTTTGAAAGCATTTATATATTTGTCTTTCCTGATGCATTGGAGAGGTGGAGGACAACCCCACATTAAAACATTGTTGATGAATTCTTGGCTTAGATGTTTTTTCATCCCTTGGATTCAATTGTGAGTGCCCACGTGGAAATGTAGCTCAGTGGTGTCATGATGTAGAATTCCTCATGATGTCTTCTAAGACTCCTTTACCTGATTGAAACATGCAGCACAGATATAGACATATCGTGTGCCAAGGGTAATTACATACGAGTGGCTGGTTCCAATTGGGTGAAACTCACCCTCAGCAATTTGCTTGGCTTTGCTCACTGGCACAGGAAGACGTGCTTTCTTTTCATTGACTGCTTCCTCGAAAGAATCCTGGCTCGGTTTGTTGGAAAGCACACGTCTCAGTCAGGAGGAAATTCTCTCCACAAAAGAACAGGCCGTGGAGCCGGTTCAGTATTTCAGTTCATTCAGGTCTGCTGAATATCTCGACGTTATTGATGCTTGTGCGTGTCTCGTGTGGGGTGGCAAGGCATTGTGTGTTTACTTATAAAAAATCCCCTGTGGAAGTTATTAATCCGAGCTAAAGCCTTGCATAAATGTGACATGCGATCTATTTACCATGCAGACTTTTAAAAGTATATAACTGTTTATCTGAGTTTTTCTGCTGTTTTATACACACACAGATATAGTAACGCCACTTGGGGCAGAGGGATAGAGGGACACCATTTCCTTGCCCAGGTCTAGGTCTTTCTCATGACAAAGACTTCGAATAAGACCTTGGATGACAACTATTCCCAGACACCCCAGTGCCAAACAAGTGGGGCAATGAGGTCTTGCATTTGTCTGACAATTGGAAAGCCTTCCCTTTGTGTTACTGCTCTTCTTAGTACAGCGCTACACAGAAGGGTGAGGAGGGCTGATGGGAAAATTAGAGACAGAGACAGAGACAGACAGACACCACCACACAGGATTGCACCGGCTCATACCTTTATTCTTTATTCGGACCTGGACTGATTGTGTTTTGACCGACTTGACAGAGACCCCTGTCTGTTTGTCTTGGTGTTTCATATGGATGGACAGACTCACTGTTTGATCATTTAGATTAGTACAAAGGAATGTTAAGTATGGAGCTCCACCCAAGAGCTTTACTTTTGTCTTTTGTTTGCATACTTTGAAAACAAACATTCTGGATGATTTAAATCTGTCTGCTATCAGCTCATTGGGACTATCTTTCCCTGCCAACTTCCCAAAACTGATCAGCACAGCCACAGATTAGAAGTGTCAATATAACCAATGACAAAGTCTATTAAAAAGTAGACCAATATCCTCTTAGTCCCTTATGGAGAACACACTATATGTGAAGATCACTACATATATGAATAATAAATGAACACATCAATGTTTTGCTCCTTCTTCGTTTCAGGTGTAAACAGAGAATGTGAGGTTCTCTGCCTCACTCCACCTCGCCCATATTGGCTACCAATTTCCTCTGTAGGTATAAACACCTTTAACTCACACCTTGGCCCCCAACAAACATGGCTGCCAGACACCGTGTGATGACCTGAAACAGTAAAATCATTTTTTTCTTAGATTCTCGTTACCGTGCAGCAGCAGAAAATGAAAAACATGTAAATGGTGTTAATACAATGGAATAAAAGGTGCTTAAAGTGGACTAAAGTGGTCCTGTACAATAATATATTAAAATGGGAATCTGACTAATGACAGGAGGTCATTAATCCTAATAACACCACTTGTTCATAGCTAATTGATCCTGAAACTATACACAGCTCTCTCATGAGTTATCTCAACATATCTGATTCAGGCTGGTCAATATGGCTCACTACTCTTTATGTAAAACCCCCGAGTCGGCCTGAATCTTTTCTCGGCGCTGGTACTTCTTCAATTCTTCTGGGAGGGATGAGTAACTAATGAGTTTCCTTCACGTTTTCCAGCCCATTTTACCACAGATTGTTTGGCATTATGGGTGACAAAGAGATAAAATGGAGCCTGAGTACTCCCTAGGTAGAGGGGTATAAAAAAAATGGGTAAGATGGAAGGATAATACATGTTTCTCTATGCAATTCTCAGCGGAGGGAGAAATATATGCACATGTAGATGAGGGGAGGGAGGCAGGTCAACACGAGCCACCGTCTCCCGGAGAGCACCCTGACTCGGGGAGGTTTAATTTCTGCTCGGTCATGCGTTCGCCAGTTGAAGGTTGGAGACATCATGAATGAATAACGAGTCGCGCTGCCGGAGAGCAGGGAAATTGCTGGACTCTCTCTGGTGCGCGCTCTTGCTGCGGACCATGATTAGGCATCCTTTTCTGAGGATAATAAGATAATAGAGGTTCATTCTAGCGCCTCGTTGTGAGAATCACGAGGCCCGCGTTCCAGAATGGTTTAGTGTCAGCTGTGATAATTTGGCACTATTCTGTATCGCACTTTCACATTCTCTAATTAATTATCATGTCATAATTTCCCATCCTCACGATGGCTTTCTTTTTTTTCCACTCTTCTCCACAGACGTAGAAGTCCAAAAGCTCAGTGGTTTTTAAACTTAGCTGAGAACACAGATGCTTCTATGCGAGATACACTGTCTTTTGTATTAATGTCGAAATTAGACACTTTTTTATCCCCATTCCTGTGATTAGAAATGCTTGCATTATATGAGAATAAAGTTGGTGTTTGTAATATTAGGCCTAATTGATGAAGATAGAAACATTAAAGAGAAACAATAATGCAGTATCATAAAAACAGGACAGTTATACCAACCTTTTAGCCAGAACTTCATTTAAAAATATGTATTCCTTCTTTTTACATTACTAAATTATTAGTATTGTTATGTATTTATTTTAAGAAAACAGAGTTAAAATATTAGAATATAATGATGAATAAACAAACCAAATACATTTAAGTGGAAGGGCTTCTGAAACATAATGTTTTACATCCCTGTTTTGTAACTTACACATCTGTAATTTGTATTTAAATCGCTTTCATTCCTTATAGGCTGCCAAGTGGTGTCCTCTTTGAAGGGAAATACCAGACCAGAATATCAACATGCTTTGGGTTCGCTATTCAGCATGACAGGTGTGTAAATGCCGTTCTATCAGTAGAGGCATTTTGGCAATAATAATTATAATAATAATACTTGAATGGGACCTTAATGTTACTAGTCATTCCTTCAAACATTTCTGGCCAGATTTAATTGCAAACTAAACACACATTTCTAAATTTAGTTAGCGTATAATAGCTCGAGTGAGTCTTTAAAAACAAAGCAGAAAAACACATTTATTACATGAGACATTTTTATTTCCATTTAATGATACACTGTGTGTGTGTTTATTAATCCACACCAATAATGTACCTTACACCCCTGCCTCACCAACACAGAGCACTAATAAACACCTTGCTAAGAAAATAATTGTAACTGTACACCTTTACTGAAGTTTGGAAAGAATGAATATATCGCATTTATTTAGAGATATGGCTAAATAAACAACACAAAGAAAGGCTTGTAGTAGTGAAATCGTTATAGATAGGACCCACCTCGGTTGTAGTGGTGCAGTAATCTTTTGGCACTGTGTGAGTTATTGAAAAAAAGAAATACACACAAAAAAACATGTTTTTTGAGGTGATCATGTTATGTACGAACCCTCATACAGACTGTATAAAAAAAATCAAACAAACATAGTTTTACTCCAAAGACTAAACAAAAATCAGGCCTTGTAGCTTTTTTCCACTGATAACAAACACTGGTTTCCTGTTGATGTTTTTTAAAGATAATGGTTGGAGTGATTTTCTTTTCAAGGCAGCTGTGAGAATATCAGAGATTACAACACAGTTAGCAGCCAATCAGGACAGAAAGCACAGAGACATCGGGAGTACGTTGGACAGTTTTAAAGCATTGCAGAGATGTGTGGGGAGAGATGTAAACACACCCCACTGTGTCAGGGCACTACATTCAAATGCACCCAAAAAGTTACATTTCTAAAACAACCACACAACATAGTCAGAATTAAGTATTTTGGATGTTTTGTGTGACTTTGGCCCTCATCTTTTTATACACGCACAGCAGCAGTATTTATCTATTTGCTATATACTGCATTGAAATATGCTATAGCCTATAGCCTGCTAAAGCCTGAACAGCTTTTGGAAAGAGAGAAATTAGATCAAAATAGCTGCAAATTATCCACTGAATTGGCATTTCAAATATTCAAGGGAACTCTGTTCAGTGAGAAAATGTATAATTATTTTTAGTATTATTATATTTAGAAGTTGTACTGTTACTAGTTACTACTTACTGCTTGTTACTAGGTTTACTAATTACAGGAAATTAACAGAGAAAAATAATTTCTGATGAGAGCTATTGCTGGGCTCAAATTTGACCATTGATTGGGCGGAATCCACACACACATATACAGTATAAAAATGTATTTATTCAAAATTGGAGGCCTAGGAATGATGTAATATATGATTATGAGTCATAATATAATAACTGCAAGTGCTTCGAAATGATCTTAGAAAAAGTGGGTAACATTAAGCGCAAGTATCAACTTGCATAACTGTTTTATTACTTACATTTTAGTCAGACATTCTTTACTTACCTAAAGTCTTTAAGCATATTTATAAGCTTTATATGGGGTTCTTTCATATATATAATAAGCTGGTTTGCTTGGTTTCATTTCGCTCTCCACCTCCACACACTCATCAGTCCCTCTGGCCACATTCCCCACAGAGATGAAGAGATACAGAGATATAGATACACACATATACTTATATACATACAGTGCGTCTGCCCTTCTCTTGCCTCAGTTACAGAGGAAACCGCTGAAAGGCAGGGCAGGTGTCCCACTGCCCCGGGACCCGTCCAAATTGTAATCCCATTCCTCTGTTTATCAAGAAAAGGAGAGAGCAGGGAGAGAGAGAGGCATTGAGCTGACGGCTTGATTGTGATGTTGCTGTCTGATAGCTCGGCTAACCTTATCCATCAATTCCACCCACCACCCCCCACCCCCCACCCCTCGCTGCTCTCTAGCCCACCGCAGCCACACACACCCTCCTAACCAGAGGGCAGTAATAGACTGCTGCTGTCAGACACAAACACATAATCACTCTGTACCTCTGACCCCTTTATCAAGTCCTGGTGTTAATCCTCATCTCGCTGCTCAATGCAGAGCACAATCACACAGACCCGTAGGACCTGCAGTTAGTGCTTTGGTTAAGTAGCCTACGGTGGGGACGTCGGTGATAAACACGCCACAAAGATCCCCTCTCTGAAACCACAGCTGCACCGACCGCCAAGGCAGTGTTTACAGCTTTGGACGGATGTTTCATATATATACATCTATCTACTGCGTTGGACTGGCATCGTGTCCAGGGTGTGCACTGCCTTGCACCTCGTGCCTGTTGGGTTAGGACTCACTGGGACCCTATACTAGATGAATAGGTTATTGAAAAGATATATATATATATATATATATATATATATATATATATATATATATATATATATATATATATATGTAGAGAGAGAGAGAGAGAGAGAGAGAGAGAGAGAGAGAGAGGACAGGAGGAATATCCATTACTAGCTTTAGGTAGTCATGGCCCACTATTTCAAAGACCTCAAGTCAGGGGAAACCCTTTTTCATTTGGCACCCCTCACTCTCAGAGTAAAGCGTCCAGCCGGGGCGCCTTCTGCCTGGTCTATAATATTCAATAAAACTTTACTAACACCGCACGCATGATTACTTCAATGTCGGGAGGCACCTCCACCATTCTAGTCAACAACACGATAACATGCAGACTTCGAGGTCAGACATTTTTGTACATGGACAAGTGGTTCAAAGTTTTTATCGGGAACGGGACTCCATGTATTAAATGATTTATTATTATATTTCTTAGCAGACACCCTTGTCCAGGGCAACTTATAACTTAGGTTACAATATGTCACATTGTTTCTACATACAATTACCTATCCATGCAGTTGAGTTAATATTTATACAGCTCTGGAAAAAGTTAAGATCTCTTAATTTTTTTCAGAGCTGTATATATAAGTACAATTTCTTCTGACAAGTAAAAGTTAAGATATGAGTTCATTGAAATGAGCAAAGACAAGGGATTCCCAAACTCAATATCTAAAGTGCTGTAATAAGCATTGGTATTGGGATTCAATTCAGATAAATAACCTGGAATCTTTATTAGTACCCCTTAAAAAATATACTATACGGAAACTGATGGCAGACAAACCCACTGTGATTGTTAATTAATCACACTTGTCTCGTATCACTTAGGGTTCAATAATATGTTTGTGTAACAGGAGGCTGTCTTTGAACCTGTGTTCCCCTGTAAGGAATTCAATTTAAAATGTAAAAACTAATGAAATCTGCACTCATTATTGACTCAGTATATATATTCACATTCATATTCACACAAAAGCTTTAGTGATGCTAGTTACTTTCCTTTAGTTCTTTTGAATGCTGTAGAGCATTTATCTCGCATTTTGTTAGCCATTTAATTATTAGTGCTGTTCTTTTTTCATCTATGGAGTATGACTAATGTAAGTTCAAATAGATGCTGAACACTTTTAATGTGATGTCTTTCTTTTGTGCTGGGAAACAATGTTGCCGTTACCCCAGGGCTTCGGCTTGTACTGTGAGCCCCAGCAAAGAAAGGAAAAGAAAGGGGACAGAAAGACACGCTGATAGGCAAATGATATCCAACTTCCCTAGATTAGACGCTCTGTATTAGTCAGTCAGGGTCTGAACTAAATAGTCGGTCAGAATTTTCCAACAGTTCCAGCTGCAACGCAAAGGACATCTCACTATGACAGCGATTGTACTGAGTTAGAGTCGCACAACTAATACATCGTACTCTGCTGTTGTTTACCTTTTGTTTAACAATACTCTGCGTACATTTAGACTTGTCCTCACAATTTGATTAACGGAGAATATAAAAATGGCCTCCACAGTACACTGGACCATAAAATACCTGTACATGTTTCTAACACAGGTTTGCTTTTGTATGCCATGTTTTACTTATAGTCTAGTGTAGGCAACCCACAGGTACCCACTGTGAAACTATGGTCAAATCATAGTGCAATTATCTCACAGTGGCATCAAAGGCTTCCCTACGACACAATGCTGGTCTCAATCCTCTGCCGTGTCATTGCCAGGAGTTTTCAGAGGACTGTGCCCCATTGGCCAAGCGCTGCTGTGGTTGGTGGGTGAAAGAGATTCGTTTTCCTTATTCAAGCAGCTCCTGCAGATTCATGGATGATAGCGTTGGTCCCATCCCTCGTGACCAGCCCTGTTGGGGTGCTGAGTTCAGTACCTGGTGATTCCATATTTGTCAACAGGGGTGGGAGGTAATTGTAGATTCTAGGTTTAGAAGAAAAAAGCCTAAATAGCTTTAAAATGCCATGTCAACTGGACCAGAGATTGTTCTTTTGTCACATGACATTTCATCAGCCATTGACCATTCATAAGGTCAAGTTCCTCCCCAGCCCAAAAGCTGTGCCAAACCACTAAAGCCGAAAAGGAATACATTTTACTTATTGTGGTGCCATATTACTTGCATCGCTCCCCATATCCAGAGCCTAAACTGCCCCACAATATTTTTTGGCCCAAACAATTTACACAAAAGTGTGTATTAGAAAAAATCTTTTAATTAAAGGCTTACTACCACTTCTGTAAAACAATAACACAAAAGACGCAAAAGTCAGTTGAACCTCTCATCATTCATTATTAGTTCCAGTTCATTCTTTCAATGTGTCTTTTTAAGTGTAACTTTAATTAACTTCCTAACAATAAGGCAAATACAAATTATTAACGCTTATTATTATTAAAATTAATTGTTATTATTATTGAATTAGTTAATAGCAACAAAGCTCCACCGCTTCAACCAGATTTCCACTTTCCTATAGAATAAATAAACTTGTAAATGATGTATGTGCATGCTTTTTGTGTTTTGCACAATTTGGCTAACAGTATAAGGGGGGATAAGAAACAAGTGATATTAGATAATTAGGAATTATTTAATTTTGTTGATTGCTGTAATATTCATGGCAACACATGAAATTCTTGCAAACTAAGAATTTCTTTAATAAATTAATAAGTACTGTTATATATTTTACCTACAGTTTCTGGGTGTTAATTAACATGACAAGTGGCCACTTACAAACACTGGACTAGAACTCAAAACAGCTGCAATTCACCAATTGTTCGGTTTTGTGTTCCTGCTTTCGCCCTCTTTCCGACACCAGGGACCCTAAATCCAATGACAATGATTCAGTTAATGGACAAAAACACGCAGATATCTTACAACCGCGTTGTCTCAGCGTGCAGAGTGAGTGAAGGTTGCCGGTGAGCTCCTTGAATCGAATGGGAGAGCACGGGCAGCCCCAGACAGATGTGCCGCACATCCTCTGAGAGTTGCTTTAATGACTGGGCCTCAGTGGAAATAAACTCCACGGGCTTCCCGCTAAAAATATCTCTGCATAAAAAAAGAGAGCAAGAGAAAGAAAACAGACCTTTAAGGACTTGAAAGAAAGAGGCTCTGGAGTAAAGGGAGAAAATGTTTACTCAGCGAATTAGTTCAGGCTCATTGTGCGAGGAGGGATTAGTCTCCGACAGTCATTCCCAGCTCCATTTCAAGGCCCGAGTGGCTCAACGGAGCTCCCTTCAGGGCAGGCCTAATTATCAGCGGACTAAGGCCATTAAAATGCTTAACTAACCTCGTTTCTCCTAGGTGCAGATTAGCCGCAGCCTCCAGCAAAGTGTCGGGGATAACCCTTCTGCCTAATACCCTCTTTGATTTATTTTCAAAAAAAGGGGAGGTGGGGGGGTTGTATGCTAAGAGTTTATACTTGATCTGATCCCAACTTTCTCCCTAAGTCGGATTACCGATCGAAGTTGCGCTTGCGTGTCGCTCCTACCCTGACGCAGTTTCTTCTCTCTCTTTTTTTCTTTCCTTAAACCGTCCTCCCTTTTCCCCCTGCTGAGGAGCACAGGTGATAAGTAAAGCAATGTGCAAATCTCCTTAAGTCTGTTTATGCAAGCACTTTCTCCCTTAGTCGCACAAGCAATCTGCTCGGCATTATCCCGGCGTCTTTCTCTTCGCCTGTTGGCTATTACCGTTGGCAATCCACGGCCTAAACACCGGAATCCGTACAGTGTCAAAGTTTGGTGACTATTATTATTATTTTTCTGGGTGAAACTCAAATAAAAACACATACGTTTGATACACAAATAAATAAACAAATGAGCATCAACTTGGCAGTATTATCTTGGGAGGCGCAGTGCTGCGGACTGATAAAGCCATAGCAAGCTAATATCTTATTTGTTTTCGGTTCGCACAATGCTGGGGCGTCCCCTGAGTCGGACAGGGGTTTTTGGCAGTTGGCTACAGTCTTGTATTCTTCAGATGGTGCTGGTTTTCCTGAGATAGAGGGAGCTGTCTTTCTGGTATCATGTTTTATCGGGGCTTCAGATATGGTTGTCAGGAAGTGGTGGGGGGGAAGTGGCACAGGTACCTGTTAATGCTACTAAAACGTAAGAAAACAGAGCTCAAAACAACAGATGCCAAATAGGTTTTTATTGAATTTGTATTTGTTTCTGTAGTATTGTTATTTAGTCAATTATAGGTAGGGGCTTTATGGATGTGAACTGTGCCAAATTGTGTTTACCAAAGCAATACAGAGACAGCCTTTTTTAAGCACATTTTTCATGTTATAGTGATAGTGACAATCCTTTAACTCCACGCAGTCTGGACACATCTGGGTATAAAATCATCAAAATAAAGATAAATAAACTGATAAATAATGGTCATACTTCCATTGTTTGGATCCAAAACAGGTTGCCTTGATTTAAGTACGCAAAATATCCTTAAAGAATGTGAAAATCTGTAAGTAAAATCAGGTGCGGACAAAACTTATACATCACAAGCAAATAGAGTCATTGTGGTAGAGGACAGTGGGATGCATACAAAATATTGCGATATTAAATAACTGTGAAAAACATGTTTATAGTTATTGTACAACAGCAATGAAAGCAGCTTGCATGCCTAGGAAATAAATGAAAGAGAAAATTAATAATTGTGGATAACATTCTGATCCGTCCCCAAATGTCAAAACATAAAATACCATGGAAATCAAATCAAATAACGTATCTTTATTATTATGATTATTATTATTATTGTAATGCTGTATTTTAAGAGGAAGTACAGTAATTAATTGTTAATAACCAGATAACACGTGAATGCACTGTTAAATAACAGGTAGTGGGTCCAGGCAAGGGAGATTGAGTGCCAGCTGCCTACTATGGGATGGGCAGTGTGCCCATATGGAAGATAAGTGGGTTTATTATTTGGTTTTGGCTTTATTGTGGAGGCCCACCTTTAATCTTATTTATTTTTTTGCTAATTATTAATAAATGCAATCCTTAACTGTTAGTAGACACCACTAACAAACAACAATTTACGAGATCTTACAAATAATAAATTGCAATCTGCAGCTCACAATTCATAAAGTAATTGATAAATATAAATGTGATTCTTATGTAGTAATATTCTGTCACCATTGTTAATAGTAAATGCAGAAATTGATCTCCCAAATAAAGACATTCATGTTATAGTTCATGTGTTATTTTTTCTTAATCTTTTGATACTAAGGCAGGATTTCGGGGACCTGAAAGCGTCTTTGAAGCCGGGCTTGTCTGACTGTCTTGATTCTAAAATAATGCTGTTTCCGTTCACAGTCAATCTCGGTGTAAGATGACGCAGCGTCGCCGATGCGGAGGCGAAAAGTCGCAGTGTGATATTTATTTTTTTCCCCTTGAAGATAAGGCACACTGCAGACTGGCCCCACTTGAATTCATCCCCCTCTCTGAAGCAGGATGGACCACACAAACGGCCACAGCCGTTTAAAGCCGCGACCATTATACACCTAGGGTTTCATAAAGAACCACGTTGCACTTCCTTAATCTCCCGCACCAGGAAGAGAAAAGGAAATTATAAATCCATCTCTTCAACTGAATGGGTAATGAATAAATGGCTAAATAAAATGTACCGGAGGTCTGTGAATTGTGAAACGAACATTTTGAGGTAATGTTTGCAGCCCGCCCAGCCCCCCCACACCTCCTCCCTCGGCATTGACATTTGATAATAAGATTTCCATTGTACTTTGATATCTGCACTGGTAATAAAAGACAGTGCTATACCTTTAAAGCGTGTCTTAAGTGCTTATCGAGCCGACCGCTGAAACCCTATTCTGGGATGTACCTAAAACTAACAAGAGCTCAGTCTTCCCTTTAATTTCGTGTTAAATTCAGAAAGATTACCTCGACGGCACTATGGAAGTGGCTACTCTTCTCCTATCGAATTATGCTATTAAAGGACGGGAGCTGGTCTTTTACACCTGATAAGGACATACAGGTTTTTTTTTCCCCTCTCCTGTAGAAATCTTCACTCAGGCTCTTATAGAGTACGTTCTATACTGCATTAAACTAGCACAGCGATTTGAGCGCCACAACTTGAGCACAGAGTGGCGAGACATTTCCAAGGCGTTTATTTTTTTGTGTTTATTTCTTTAGAAGCTAGAATTATTTCTCCCCCCATCGTACAGCAAGAGTGCATTCACAAAACTTGTATTCAATTCCACTTGCTGATATAGTAGTGCCAAACTGATGTGGAGTGAAGCGCACACACACACACACATACACACACACAAACACACGCATCCTCGATTGTGCTTTTTACATCTAGAATTCAATTCAGCAGATTCACTGTTTCAGCTGCTCTCCCGAGATTGTTTCCACACAGACAGCAGAACTCAATCCGTTTAGTCCTGAACAGTGGTGACAAAGAGGGGAATTTATTTCAGGTATTCATCCTACAATCAGCCCTAAGGACAACTTCAAATTTATTGTGAAACTAGATGGGATTGACGTTTATGTGTGGTTAAAGCCAGGAAAAGATGTCCTGTTTCTTTACACAAAGTGTAACAGGGCTTTGGAACGATATGCTCAGGACGGATTTCAGGTTTTGTGCATGAAACAAATAATTAATAAAGACTTATATCAACACATTTTCCTGCTCATGGTTGTTCCTTCTTAAAAATATCTACAGTGTAGCTCTAAACAGATCCAATGAGCAGCAAAGGAAGAAGGGATATTCATTCAGAGAGTTTTCATTATTAAAGCGTCAGCATCTTTGCACTGACAATGCTACGTTTAGCATCTCAACAAATTGTTTCTGTTATACAGGAGAGGGATTGCTCTCTTGAGATACCAAGGAAGCTGTGGCCCTCAAAATCATCACTGTAATTGTAGGTATTTAATCATGTATTCATCTCTTGTTTTGTCTGATCTCTTCTGTGACCCGGTCCGTGCGGTCGGACGGTTGTGCTACCACTGACTGTTAGACCGACTGTGCTTGATGTCAGTTTGGAAATCTCTGAACCTCTTTAACAGGCAACGCCTGCGTTACTCTCTCAGCACGGCTCACCGATCAACCACCTGTTCCTCACATCTCCCCCAAGTGACTGCTTCCTTATGTACGAGGCGCCTGTATACCATGTGCCACGACGCGCTAAGCTGCATGTAAATCAGTTAGCACTTGTCAGTTATGCATATCATTAGTGCAGTGAATAGGACAGAAAATAACTCATTATAGGCCTGCCTCGTATTGCGCAGTAATTCTGCTCTCTTACACTGTTTGTTAGTGAATGAGACATATTGTTTTGTCAAGTTTTGTCACAAACATCTTATGAAGAGGGTAATTAATTGTGTGGCGGAGTTGGGTGGGGTTCGTCTGGAAAGCAGGAAGCTCTGAGTTTCGTTCAGGGTTTGGGTTAATAGGAATGTGGTGTTGTACCCCGTGCCATTATAGGCTTGTGTTTAATCATTAAAGCATAAGAACGGAAATCAATAAATGTAAACAAACACTCAGTTGTTATTTGTAGCGAATGAGGAATGAGAAAACGAGCGTGTTATGAATGAGGAAATCTTTAACGCGATATTATGTAAGTTTATGCCTAGAAAACCTGTCCCCCGTATGCGTAATATCGGGAGAAAAATGTCAACATCTTGAGTTAGTTATTATACAGAAACGGACATTTATAAATGTGTAATAACTACAGTGTTTTGTTGAGGTCTTTGTTAAGTAATTGATATCAAGGTCAATGGAAATGTTACACATTTTAAAAAAGCTTTACAAAAGTAGAAATGTTTTAATTTTGCCGACTGATTGCCATTAAATATGACACTATATAAAGTGTATCAAAACATTGTGGTGCCACTGTAAACATGACGTTACCTTGTCTTTCAGAACCCTCTGTAGCTCTGTATAATCCTCCATGCAAAAATCAGTGACACCTGGTCTAGATAGTGTGAGAATTCAATGACAGTAAATTTAATTCACATTTCTCTTTTCTCAGCTATGATATGTAACCAAACAACAATACCCACATTTTCTGTAACAGGTAGGAAAATTATGTGTTATCTTACCTCTCTCAAGTATTGCTGAATCTCAGATCTAACAGTCAGTATGAGGTAGCATTATATTATAAGCTGTCCCAAATTCATAGCAGAAAATAAAAGGAAGGAATTTCACCTTGGAAAAGATCATTATTGTTTTAAACTCCACAGCCTGGTTGTTTTTTTGTAATAGTTGTGTAGGTATGACAGAATGTACTGTGTAGAAAAGACAATGGGGATGAAATGGGATATTTAGTAGACCACAAAAGCCAGAAACCATCCTGTTTGTGTCAATATATCTCACCAAATTAAAAAACGTGTGCCACAATTATAAAGAGTCTGAAGGCCAGGCACATAGAGGGGCGAAATTAAAAACAGTATGGTTTTAAAAGAAACACATGTAAAACACACACACAAAAACTCTGCTAATCCATTAAGTTTTTGTTGTGCCAGTTGAGTCACACTCCCCGAGAGCCTTTCAGTTCTAACTTCACATGGTATCTCTATCCCTCAACTTGAACCACTTTGACACATCAAATCCACTTTCTAACCATTACATCCCCCAGAACCCTTAAGTCCATCCACGAAGTCGCATTAAATCCCAGTCGCTCAGTTCTACCCTACAGATTGGGCCCTAAACTTAAGGGACGCGATTCCAAATGGAATCGGTAAATGCATTAATTCACCTGTAATAAATTAATATGTGAAGAATTGTATATATATACAGGCTATATTGAAGAGCTTTAGCATAAAACAATTATCGTTCCTCAGTAAAAGCATTCCTGCTGCCAAGGAAACTGTTCACATGTTTTCAAACAGGCTTTCTGAGGAGCAGGAGGGGGGCAATTACAATGGAAAGAGCTCACCCCAAACTTGAAGGCAGCTGCTTTAAATTCTGCCCATGAAGCTGTTTAACCCCCAAAAGATATCAGATAACTTTTTTCTTCTCCACCGATGATATTAAGTGCCTGCCATTATCTCAGGAGGTCTGTATCATATTAGAATCTGCAATCGCAGGTCAGAAAGTACGCCGCGCTCTTGTCTCGCCAGCGCTGCAGAATTACTTTCCTGCGCACAATGGCCGCTGAATGGGTGGACGCTTTGTCATTTAAACTGCATAAAGAGGCCAGAAATTGATTTTTATTGTAGATCTTCATATCTAATAAAGCTCTGAGGATCTCCTTTCTTCGCCGTCTGAATGGCCACTGAATGCTTTCAATCTACTTGTGTGTTTCATGCATAAAGTGGCAGCAAGGATGATAGGAAAGGAATTGGGGGTGGCGGGGGGGATGCCAATGAAAAGCAAAGCCTTTCTCTCTCCTTGGAAGCAGACCTGGGAAGGATGGAAGGGGTGGGGTGGAAGGTTGGGGTAGTTTGTGGCGAAGGGGGGTGGTAATTGAAAAGGGAAATGTTTTTTTTTTGTACAGAATACCTCCTTTATAAAGTCGGTGAAGAAGCAAACACAAGACTGAATTCAATTTCGCAAAATAATAGGTTTCTGAGGAGATCTTAAAGAGGTACGCCTGGTGCCTGAGGTTTTCTTGAGATTCCTCTTTTCCATCGTCTTCTTAATAATAATAATAATTATTATTTATGTCTTTCGTTATATTTTCAGATTCTGTCACGTTTAAACTCACGCCCTGAGCCGGTGTAGAGGGAAAGCTTGTCAAATAAATAAATGTCAGACTCCAAAATATAGTAAAGTTAAAAATATTGGTCTGCTGCTTAGACACTAATTAATGTATACATACATACATACATACATACATACATACATACATACATACATACATACATACATACATACATGACATTAATACATACATACATCGAAACAAGTGGAATTATCTTGGGGAGGCAGTACACACACGCACACACACACACACACACACACACACACACACACACACACACACACACACACTACCAATGCCATCTAAATGGCAATTTATAAAACAACAACAAAAAAACTATGAATAGCTTACTAAGAAATAAATATTAAAGACACAATAATTATTACTGCTTGCAGGGATCAAACTGAATTAATGCTGTAATAAATACTTGAACACTTACTTAAATGCTTAACGTTGCAACTGAAAAATGCAGCATAAGCAATCACATTGATTGATAAATTATCGATTAAAGGCTCACATTTTCAGTCTTCACTCATGGAAGTAAAGATGGGCTCTCTAATATTCTATAAAGTCCTCAAAACATCTGTGCATTGTGAAAAAAAGGATTCTGTTCACGTTTTGTTTGTTTGTTTGTTTGAATCCAATTCTATAGGCTATTTTTAAAGTATGTAAACATTTATGTTTCCAGATACACACAGTATGAAATTTACAGCAGAAAATAAATAAATATTTTTTTACCAGCAGCCTCTGTGTTTGATATAACAATAAGTCTGTCAACCTGGTTTGGATCTAAAGCAAAACCATTTTTTTTTTCACAATACTTCAAGCCGAGTAAAAACATGCTCAAAATTAATACCACAGATATATCCAGCACTTCCTGTTCAACATTCGATTTCCTCCACCACTCAGTCGTGTCTGGGGCGGAACGTAGCGTCTCTGTATTGATTGTCTTTATGCAAAATAGCATAATTGGTGTTGTTTCTTTTTATTGACACTGAACATTGTGTTTTCTTTAATATTTCTTTAATGAAATCTGAAATGGCAATAGAGAGGCGATGTTACAGTGGCTCTGAATCGATTCTGTCCAGCCCCCCTATAGAAACTCTGACTGTGGCAAGTCATTCATTAAATTATGTTAATTGCTTCGGATTACCTTACTGTTTGATTGTGCTCTTCCTTTGACTTTTAAGCACCCCCACTGACAGTGTAATTCATCTACCTACTGTAAAAAAAAAATAATGTTTTAACTCATTTTAGAGAAAGGGCACAATCCCTACTTTTGCCTCACCCCCATTATCCTATTAACACAACTACCTATCACCGGATCACATTAATCAGCCAACCCAGCATGAAGAGATGCACCAGCCCTGTTGCCTAGGCATTCCTCCGTGTCACACGCATCCCTCCATCTCCCCCTGGTCTGTTCATACACAGTCACCACAAAACATATTCACTTCCTTCAACAGATGGTTAAAATAGGCCACAACACCGATCATCAGCCCCAATACTCATATATATATATATATATATTGTCCAAAGAAAATTTCCTACCCCAAGCCCTTTAATTTTGCTTTTAATTTCACATTTTCTGAGTCAACGCCCACCCTCAAATTTTGGATGTGTCCCGAATCCACTCACAGTCTACTGAGTCGAATGTGAAGACCATTCTTTGGTTTGGCTTATTTTCTTCATAGCATTCGTGCAAGTGAGACACAAACCGGAGATACACTTGCTGGATAATGAATATATGGGGTCTATCTTGGACTTTAAAAACTAAATCAATCAATCCCAGGTGGAATCCTGTTCCTTTCGTGCTCTTTAGTGGGTGTTTAGTTTTCAAACACTTAAATTGGAAAGAAAAATCTCACGGCTGTCACAGGTTGACCCTAGAGAAGTAAAACACTTTCGGTTTCAGAAATATCAACTGACACTTTATTTCTGTTTATTGTCGCACCTGTAATGAGTAACTGTGGTCACTGTTATAAGTGTTCTAAAAAGAGAATAGAATTAAGAAAAAAACATGTAATTGGAATTGTATGCAATGCACTGCAATGCTGTGTTGGGTTGAGGCTGTCAAAACTCTATGATTAAAGAAAGCAATCTTTTTAATTAGCTTTTTATCTGAACTCTAAGCATTAGTGATCACTTTAGAAATCCCAAATATACTGCATTTGCATCATTTAATCAGTTATTGGTAGAGTATCCATACACATGTTGGACTACCAGAACTTCCAAGGGTTTCTCAACCTCACCTTTTCATTTTCACACATGTATCCCAGAGACCCTCCACTTTACGACAACAAATGGGGCTGGAGGTTATCGTTTCAACACTTTTGTGCAGAGTAAGCGCACAGTTTATGAATTCTTTTCAAGCAAACATGGCTCACTTCATTACTTAATTTTTTCTCCCCAAATCGGCATTTTTTCCACTCATGCTGCTCACTTTCCGAATGATGTGGAAAATTAGCTCTAATATTATTTCAAAGGCTTTTATAAACAGGAGAGGTGCTGCCACATTGAAACAATAGGCCACTTGTGGAATTGCAGCCAGGTGCTTCATCCAGGTACATCCAGTAGTGTGTGGGCAATTATTGATTTGGTTTGTTTGGTTTCACTGAATACCTCTTTATGGCAAAATATAAAATGTATCCTCTGGTTAAAACATCTGAGGAAAACTTAAAGCTACTGTCCTTCTGTTTTAGAAGTACATACAGAACAATGGGACAGTTAGAACATTTGGTTTACTAACTGCAAATACTGTTGTGTGAATAAAAAAAATGTGACCACAATTCTTAGATGTATATTTTACATAGAAACAAATACACAAATTTGTTAATAGGAGATTTTTCTAATGTGACTCAGTAATACTTTGCGAAAGAAACAAATATAGCCAAAATACTCAATATGTTTTGTTTTCATCATTTTTCAAATGGTGTGCAGAATTCTGTGCATGCTTATGGGAAATAAAGTGCCAGCTCTCTGCTTTCAGTTTTATTTTATACACAGTCATTTTTTTCCTGCATTGATCATTTCACATCTTATCATTTGAATTGTGTCTGGGAAAAATATATTATTTTCCAGATTACAATATATTTTTCCTTCCACTATACCTGAAGGGTCCAGTTTTAATCGGCAGCATTTTCTGTCCGTATTCTTGGCGTATACGGCACACCATTCTTCTATACGAGAATTCCAGCAATGAGATTTTGTGTCAGTGTGGAATCGAACATGATTGTAGGGAAATTGGTAGCTTTAATGATATTTGTACCGATTCAGACTTTCCTGTACTGTCGGCACCATGTTTCAATTGCTCTGGACATTGTTGTATCCGCTGCTCATTCTGTCGCTGCCGGACTGTGGAAAAATTGCACTTATTTTATCAGCTGGCCAACGTGTGTGCAAACCAGATACATTTAAAATGCCCCCTTACTTTCCCAGGACATATTTACTTTTTCTGGAATGCATTTCCTTTCGCAATAGACATTAATGCGAAACTTGCCACAGAGTCGACCCAGATGCATTATATGATGCACGGGCTCCATATTACTTTGTTATTCAACCCACACAGCCTCATTCTCTGCTACCCATTCCCCTTTCCCTAGTGTTGGCAGCTCCGCGGCAAAATAATACTTATATAAAAAAAAAAAACGACATTAAATTGAGACATATCTATTTTACAGGAATGTATATATAGAGAGAGATATTAACCAAATGCAAGTCGGCTTGTCAAGGCCGTACACAAAAGATCCTCGTGATAAGACAGCTTTGAAATGAGCCTTTCGTGAAATGCGCTATTTAAAATATATATTTCCATCTGACACTGAGATAGTGGTGTTTTGCGAGGCAATTGCACAACCTGACATTTTATGGAAATAAAAAAAAATAAAAAAATAGGGTGGAAGAGGTAGAAAGAGAACAGCCTGAAACCCAGCTTGTTTAAATATGTCGAGCATTGTTATTAGTTTTATACATTTAATTTAAGAAAAACATACTTTGTATTTTTCACATTAAACAAACTAGAAAATGTAGGTTTTATTTTTCTATGTTAAAGAAAAATATTTTAGTTGCCAAATCTGTACAATTTCTTTTGATTTTGCCATAAAAGACACACATATAATATATCTGTTTATTCTGTTAATAATATGGGGGTTATGGGAGTTGTTCAGTCCCCTTAAACAGCACATTTATATATGCTTATTTATTAGTGTGTAAATAATGATTCTGTACAGAAACCAATCAATTTACATTCAGATTATTTATTTATGTATGTATGTATGTATTTATTTATTAACAATTTAGTAATGACGAGGCTGTTAATTTTATTAAATAAATTACCCAATGCTCAAGAAAAGATCAGCTTTGAGGGAAACCTCCACTCAGACCGAAACTGTCATTATGTGCAGTTTAACACTTCTACACAATTGTATTATTGTTTGTGTTCTTGTGCGTTCTGGACTGTGACAATAAAACTAGTCTGAGAAATAATTTCAAATCATGAAGCATTTTTAAAAATCATTAAAACTGGAACTCACAGCTTCTGACATTGGCTACAGGAAGGAGCACAGTTAACCATTAACAATTTAAATAGTAATTCACGCCAGAGCTTAAGTGATGTTGCTCAGCTCTGGTGCCATTCATTTATTACCCTAATCAGAATATAAAGCATATATTCGTATTGTTCTCTAAAAGTTTCCAAACAATTTTAATAAATTACACGATTTGAGTGTTGCAGATTAAGATGCCATCATATTTGATCGATTGTCTTTCCAATGGAGCTTTATAATGCCGTCAAGATGATATCTGACATCACACAACCCAATCCAAACCAAGTTGTGTCCGTATGAAAGAGTGATAGCAAATCGACGAAGACAATCGCCAGCAAAGGTATATCATTTAGAGCTTAATTCCGTTTCTCCATTACGTTTTTAGTCCTGTAACATAGTGGAGAGACTACCTAAGGTCAAGATCACATCTTCACCTTTTTTTAAGGCGCTTCACCCTTTTTCCCAGCATGCAATTTTCTTTCAGATGGGCCAAGCTGTGTGTGTTGTGGTCTACACTGCTGCTTAGGTTGTAGCAATTCAGGGTATTGAGAATGGACGGAGCATCTCTGATTATTGCACCTTGGACCTTTCGAAAACAGTTGCATCCAGTAACAGCAGCTGAGATACGATTTTGATAGCCTCGTGATATTCACTGTGCATCTTGATTTATCCTCTTTGGGGCCCCATGGCTTTACCCCGTGGCTTTTCCCTGGCATAGTCAAAGGTTAAATACTGATCTTCAGTTATTGACTTGCCCCTGTCCCCTCAGTTGGCAGTGAGGGGAAACTTTGAGGGGATGCTTTATGCAGCAGCCCTGTGTGTTTCTTTCAAGTTGTCCAGCCAGTAACTAACTTCAGTCGCCCAGGGCAATTACTAATTCACACCCTCAGATCGCAAGCATGAAATGAAGAGCCGAGAGAGCTCAAGCCCTGAGGTTAATGATAGCTATTTTCGCATATATATCCATGCTGTTCCATATAAATCTGGTAAATGCTTTCATTTGGGATGATCCTTGGCATCTACTGCACATATTCCATGTAGGCTTAAGTATACTACAGTTTACATACCCAAGAAAGGATTGATTTCACCAAGATAGCAGGTTAAACTTGACAATATGCAATGACTTCTTCATTAAATCATTTTTTTTCTAATCCAATACCGTGAGAATAAAATCTAGCAGAATTACACCCAGGAAACTTTGACCGCCTATAGAAATTTGGACCAGGTGGTTGCGTAAATGCAGATATTATGGTACACATAGAAACCTTATTTTTTTTCATGATGAAGGCTTTTTTTCCCAAGCACAGATCAGCAAAATACGTTAATAAATAAATAAATGAATACAACTGCGAAAGACTTTAAAAATCTTTTACTCCTCAGTTGAACAAGCTTCTGGATAAAGACTTTATCCCCTCCCCCCCCCCAAAAAAAAACCCCTCTTTAAAGTTATTTCAAATTTCTCAGCAAGGCTTTGAGAAATCTGTTTGTTTGAGGGCAGCATTAGATGTGACCAGCGTTTTATTGTGACATAAAACCGCATTTCTTCCTCGGCAGATTAAAAATAAAATCGGTTAATAAGAAAAGCTGTCAGCAGCAGAAAATGGCTGACATAATCCGTTTATCCTCCAAGCAATAAAGATATTGGTCCTTGGGAGTCTATCTTTCCTCTTATGTTATTTCGCCCAAAACATTATCTTCTACGCATTCAGATGGATTAAGAAGTCATATGGGAGATAGAAGGAAAATGACAGATACAAAAAAAATATAATATCCTTTCATTCCCATCACACACGCTCACAGAAGCATACATGTACACGCACACACAAAATAAAATCATAAAAAACACAAAGAGAAAAGGAAAACAGCACCGGCTCCGTGTACCCACAATTCCTGAGCTCTGCGATGGGCGAGATAGTCGGGTACCCCCGGTGAGGTCAAAAGAGTCAAGTCAAAACCAGTCACTGTAAATGGGGACAACTCAGTCTCTGTCACGATGCCAAGGCTCCTACAACCAAAGCTGACATGCAGATAAGTGTTGTAGTGGAAACAAAGATTAATTGTGCTTGGGAAGCAGGACTGAGCTTTGCGGTGAGAACAGTAATGTCAAGGAGAAGAGGTGGGCTCTGTGTTAATGCAGCAGCTTTACATCAGCGCCGGGATTAAATCTGCAGCTCTGTGTCTGGGTGCTGGTAAGCCTGCAGTTCTCATATACACTAGATTTGGACAACCTGAAACCTCATACCATGTTATAGTCTGGTCCATGTGATCAGTGCATGTGCATAGGCGTGTCCTTGAAGTGCATCATTGGAGATCTCTCTATGACCGAAAAACATAGACTCGTTTGTTTACAAGCGTACGCCTGCCCATTTCAGTGTAATCACAACATCGAGGAGAAGAGTGAACAGCTAATTAAGTCACTAATATTATAAATTGCTTGACATATTCTATAAAATCACTCTGGTTTACTCAGTTTACTTTCACCAGGAGAAAAGGGAATTTGTCCATAAATTTGTAAAAAAGATGTATAAATACAATATTTTTCACAAAGAAGTGTTTCATATTACTGTTACCAAGTTTATGCTGTTGCTAGGTTAGAAACTCATATTATCTATTAGAACTTCCTTATACATTATCTTTTTTATTCTTATTTTTAGAGCGAGGTATTCAAGGACAAAAGCAAGCCCAGCATTTGTACTGTACCAAGTCAATGTGTGCTTCATCGTTTTAATCAGTTCCCCTTTGGACTGTGAGGAAATCTCAAAGAACCTCCCAGCCTCGTACCAGAACTCTGAACGTTCAACACAATAGTCATGGAAAGTGCTGGACCTAAATCTGAATCCTTGAAGGACAACCATTGGGTCTCGGGTCTTTAAGCACCTTGTCTTTGGATTGCCATTCCATAAGAGGAATGCTGATTGAGTTTAAACTCTGAAACATATTTTTGCTTCAGCTTACCCTGAGTGGGAGTGACTGGAGGTCAGTGGTTTGTATTTTGTGGTTACTCCTTTTATTATAAGGAATGCATTGCAAGTCAAATTGTCATACAATACTGTTTTTCCAATAGATGTGGTGCTGAAGAAAATACAAAGTTTGAGATTGATCCACAGCAAAGTTTTACCAGAGGATATCCCATCTTATTTAGCTTTGTTCCCCAATTATATTTTGATTTTCATGTTTACTTTACAGTAGAACACTAGACACCTTAAAAGAACACCTCCTCTCAAAATATATAAATATATCTCCAATTACAAATACACAGTAGTCTATTGTCCAGAAATCAGATTAATTCAATAATGAAATACACTAAAACATTAAATATGAACCTGGTTCTGTAAAAACATCCCAAGAACAGGATTTGAGGCTTCCTTCACATAATTAATTAAATTCTTATTGGGCATTATTGTGTATCTGCTTCTTTTGAGCATACATTGAAAAGATCAATCCACCCCCCACAATAGATCAATAACAAAATAAATGCTTGTGTTGTGGCACAATAGTAGGAGGTATAACACTCATGTAGTCTGAAACTGAAGGAGTTTGGGTTTTACAGAGATTGTGAGAGTATAGATGAGAACTCATGGACTGTGCATGCATTGATTTCTGTCCCCATCGCTGTCCAGGAATGTCCACTAACATCCTGATAGTCAGAACAAGACCAGGATGAATTTTGTCTTCACTGGCCTTCGGTGTCCCGGCCATCTCACTCATATTTTCAAGACCAATGAAATCATGGGCTCTTCTTCAGGAACAAGTTTTGGCAGGTTTCTAAGACCCATTTCGGGATGTTATGAGTTGAACCTGCAGCCTGTAGACGGGAGCGGGGGGAAGTCACAGAGGGCCGGGCGATCTGCGCTGCGGTGGAGGCACTGAACTCCGAGTCTGTTATGTTTAATCATGTCGGTTGGCTGGTAATGAATTTTGATTACGCCTCTCAATGCTGTGGCGCCGGGTGAAATATTAATATCCATAGTAATGATGCATGAAGCTCAGAGCGTAATTTTCCTCACTTGCCTTGTCTGCTGTTAAATTGTTAGCACTTTATCATTTGTGTAGAACTTTGCATTTTCATTCATCTTTCTGTAGGGCCTCCGTGATTAATGTGGATCTTGATTCATTAGTTTATCATCAGTGTGGTTTTAACAGATCAGCGCATATTCATCATTTGTTCGGGGGGAAAAAAAGAAGGGGAAAAAAAGAAATTCAATCACGTTTCAAGAGGGCTGGCAAGGGAGCCAGTGTGTGTGTGTGTGTGTGTGTGTGGGGGGGGGGGTGGCTACCTCTATAACAGATTCTCAACTGGGACAGTATAACTCCCAAAGTGTTAACCCAGCCCACAAAGTCATAACAAGGACTGTGTGGAGACGTACAGACCAGCCAGCTGTGTCAGAGGTTTTTAATAAGTCGCAAGAATAAGTTTTGCAATACGTTATTTATTTGCAGTCGTACATTAGAGGACATTCATCTCCACTGATGTCGCTGAGAATGCACTAAAATCTGGAAAATACTAGCGTTTTGAAGGTCTGAACACCAGTGAATTTGCTTGCATTTACACAATAAAGTTGGTTAAAAAGGAATAGGGACACACAATAAGACTGAAGTATAACAATCTGTGCCGCAATGCCTCCCCCCCCCCCCCCGACAAAATGACACGGATGTCTTTTTATGGGAGTTATTTATTACTTTTAGAGAATGCATATTGGAGTAACTTTGTGGTTTTGTGTGTGAGTTCATTCCTACACGCTGATAGAAAAGTCAGCCAATGACAGAGCCCAGAGCCACAGTTCTCCGGACTGCAGGCATTTGCGGTTCGATTGGAAACCCTTCCCATTACAGCCCTACTGGAGCTTTTACCTTAGATACAAACATAAAAGTTGGTAATTTATGTTAACTTAGAAATCTCATGTTTAAACAGACTAACAAGGTGTTTCCCTCATATGATATATTACTATTACTCTTACTATTACTATTTAAATTACTATTTCTATTTATATTACTATATCGATTGATTTATATTACTATTACTATTTACATTACTTTTACTATTATGATTGATATTACTAGTTCTATTACTATTTATATTACTATTACTATTTACATTACTATTATGATTGATATTACTAGTTCTATTACTATTACTATTTATATTACTATTTATATTACTATTACTATTTATATTATTTCTTTACAATTACTATTTATATTACTACAACTATTTATATTGCTATTTCTAATACTATTACTATTTATATTACTATTATTATCATCATTTTAATTTTCTAGTTAAACAGACCAAGTCTTAGGAGGCACTCTGCATATCAGTAATGAACTGGCGGATGTTTAATCATAGCTAGGAACAGGTTGCCAGAACCCTCCTAGGAGGTGGTACTTCTGCCGAGGAAGCGCAGGAAAGAATAATAGAAAATTAAATTAAGCCTGATTACTTTTTTTTTTTCCTGGGTGCAGCGTGGCCCCCCAGGTGCCAGAGCAGTGCGGTGCTGAGAGAGGTTAGATTCTCTTACCCTTCCTCTAAAGAGAGGACTGTTGCTCAAACTTAGATGATTGTCTTGAATAGAGGTTCATAGGAATGAGAATGTTAAAAAAAAAATGTTTTACATTTGTGCCGGGCAGCGTCGAATCAAGCGGTCAGGGATGGGGAAGGTTCAGCTGTAATATAATACACAGTTACAGAAAGCTTGTATTGAATGATTGGAGTGAGCGGAAGAATAGAATAATAACATTGTGTGCTCCTTTTAAAAGACCACAGCCTAACTTTGACTGCGACCGAAAACAAAGACACGGTTTTGAACGTAATCACGCCGAGGTCAGCTGTGTGTGTGCATGTGTGTCGATGTGTTGAACGCTATAGAGACACCAAAGCTACAGCACGACTACTAGACAAACTAGGGGCGTCTAAATAATGTGTCTCTAAGATCTTCTCCAGTGAAGGAGAAGGGAAATTGGACAGCAACCCCCATTTCATCAATCCACCAGCATTTTCTTTTAACAGAAAAAAATCTATATTTTAAATCTGATCTGATTGTGGTTGTGGACTGATTAGACGGGGGTTGCTGTATATCCATCCTTGTGATTCACTGAAATTATTATTGCTATTATATTGTTATGATTGTACAATCATGCACTGAGCAAAACCTCACCTCATCAGTCTTAAGATGAAAGGCTTAGAAAGTTCCAGGAGCAGGGCTGGTCTTTGTTAAACAGTATCTGTGGAAAGTGTTTATTAAGATTACTAAATATAACCATTATGAAAAAGATACCTGTGAATTACAAAATAAGGAGCATGTGGTTAGCAATTATATTTATAAAGATGGCCGTACAAATAATATGTTGATTATGGTCAGCAGGTAGGTTTCATATGGCAGTGATATAAAACCACATATTTAACCACGTGTTTGAGTCAGAGGCATTACCAAGTGTAATAAGAATACTATTGTCGAGTGAAACTAATTAAGTTTGCTTATTTTGTATCCTGATATGTTAGTAAATGTTTCCACATATAAACACCAAATTGAAAGACACCGAAAATGAAAAACTGTTGTTGCCATGATGTTCATAGTTCTACAACATATCTGTGGTCTCCTACAAACAGGAACCTGTGGGATACATGTTTACAGTGACTGAATTACAGTTCTTAACCAGGCAAGTACAATTGACAATATTGCCACACTGCCTTATTCAGAAGGGTCGTGCAAGCTCTTCACCTCAGTTATGAACAGAAACATTTTTATATGTTGTCAAGATGTTGAGAAGCTTGCAATTATGTTTGCAATGTATTTTAAGTATTGGACAACTGAATTACCAAATGTTAATGGCTGAAATATCTTCAATATAATCTTGCCAGGAACATGAGGACAAAATACATTTTGACATGAAGTTACAGAGTGTAATTTAAACAAAAATGTAAAGTATAAAACCCCATAGACAGCCCATGTGCATAGAGTTTATATATATATATATATATATATACACACACACACACATATATATATATAAAACATGTGTGCATATATGCCGGTAATAGCCTTGTACAATCAGTCTAATGGATTCAATTGTAACATGGCCTGTAATTAGAAAAATTCAATTTCTTTCAAACTGAATAAGGGCGAAATTCAAATCAATTTAAAAAAGAAAAGATGAACCTTCAGAATTTAATAACTGGAGACAGACTAAAATTAATTGACTGATGGTGTCTGTGAGAATTAGTTCAGATTCTCATAATTGTCTATTAATATTTCCTTGCGGAGCACAATTCCGCCTGTACATCACTGTGAAGGGACATTGTGAGCCAGCGAGGTGCCTGCATCAGCCGAAACCCAGTGATGAGGATGTAAAGTATCCCGAAATGATAATTGTGCTTAACATTAAGACCTTGAGTCCTTTGTCTCAGCACCTCAGAAATGAGAGCGCTTGCATTGAAGAGCTCCTGTACTCCTTTCTTTCACATTTATTCCCTTTGCCTCTACCTCCCTCCCTCTCTCTCTCTCTCCCCCTCTCTCAGCTGGAGATCGATTCAACGTTAATTGACTGAGGGTGTAAGTTTGTCATCCTTGTCTCTTGGAAGTTGAATGCTAAGTAACAGCATTTATCTAATCAGTACATTTCAGCTTTGTATGCACACAAATATGTATACATGTATTCAAATAAATAGCAATAAACTACCTTTTAATACAATTCAGTACCTAATTGTGGGTGTGGGGTGTTACATCATCCAGTCTTGGTGCACATTTGAAGGGTACATTGAAAATATATTTTTTATAAAATAATGTATGCCGTTTGAGATGATTATAAAGGTATTATTATTATATAATCTTTTTCCACTAATTTCAGACTATCAACCCTTCAGATGTTTGAATAATCATGTGATACTGTTATCATGTTGAAAACTGGACTATTCTGTCATCTCTTTTTCATTTCCTAAAAAAACTAAAACAAAGGGAAGAGTTTGAAGCCAGGAGAAAAAAACAAAAGCAAAAAATCAAACAAACACACAACAGGAACCCCCTAAAGCACAACACACCTAGTTTAAAATAGAGAGACACTCATGCTGCAGAGAGTGTAATGAGGACTGGTGCCACTTAACACAACGCGTCACCAGATATTCGTTTTCATATCTTCCCGGCTTGTCGTGAGGCCTTTCGGTAATACTGTAATTTCATTTTAGTAATCCCGGTTATTAGTTCGAGATTCAGGGGGCTAGTTACAGAGTTAACACTGCAAAGTACCACAGCCCGGATCTCCAGTCCGTTTTATTAGCTCTTATAATGAAGGTCACTCCTACCCTTGATAGCCTTAAAGCAACAGAGCCTCATTTATATTGCTCTAAAAAGTGCCCAACAAGTCCTACCATCTACTTTGCCCTTCTGTCTAATTGACTTTTACAATCAGTTTTCAGTATTTTAGAGTCATAAAAGAAGATTGTGTCCGTTCACAAATAACAATTTAAACATGTCCTGAGTAACACACATATTTAGTTGCTGAAAGTTTCTTAATTTGACTATCTTACCCAGTGATGCAAAACATTACTTCTAGAGGGCCATGACACTTCAAAGGCATCTATAAGAAAAATATTCTGTGTTTTCATTCAGTGCATGGATTCCATAAACCATCTACTGAATATTTAACCCTAATAATGTAATAGTATGATGATCAACAACACATTCCTCAATTGGTAATAATTGTATTTTTTAATTTGAAATGAGAGTCTTATAAACAAATACTTCCAGGCACTCTGGTGTCATTCTGTTCTGTTTACTTTTATTCCTACTTTAGTTTTTCTTTTTACAAAATAAGATTGTTTCTGTGTTGTTTTTTTATGTGAGTAGAAATAAAGGACTAACTCCCCTGCAGACAGAAATAATTCAGCAAACACTCTCTTGTTGTGTGTCTTCTGAACTGGGCATTTTCCCTAAACAAGGAAGAAGAAAATGACAGATTATTTATGAGGCGAGGCTTTGATTAAATTTAGAGAAACACTTAAAAAAAAAAAAAAAAAATCCAACCCAATATTGCCTCCACATTTCCAAGAGGTGCTTTAACACATCCTCCAGTACATTCCCTCTGAAGGCATTTTCTAAAGGTGTATGTGTGAATCCTAACTCTTACAAATGTGCCCTTTTTTCATTTTAATCAATGGGGGGGCATCCCTTTTTGCCTCAGCGCACGCTCACACTTCCTCCCTCGCTTTCCCCTTCTCCGGCATGTCCCTAATGCTGCCTAATCCTGGCTGAAGACAGATGCAGTTTCTGTGTAAGAAATATCTCTTTGCTTTTTCTGCCTCAGTTCATTATTTTTCTTTCTTGTCACTTAGTGTGATAGGTTGGACAGAAGCGCGCAGATGAGCACTGAAGACACAGTCACAAGGCCTTAATCTAGTCTTTAATGCGTGACTTCAGAGATGTCATTTATCTTGTGACTGCAGCAGGCGTCCACAAAACTTTATCTCTAATAATATATTGATGGATTAAAGGGGTCAGGCAGGAGACCAGGCAAGAAAAATTGCTTATTGACATCAAAATACAGTGCCCCGAACCTGATAAACATAGGGACAGGAGAGTGGAAAGGAAGAGAGAGAGGGAGAGAGGGGAAGAGAGAGAGAGAGGGGGGGTGGGATAAAGTCTGTGCATTGTAAATGTTTGCACTTGGTAATTTCCCTCCATCACAAGACCCTCCGGTGGTCTGAGCCCCTGGCTTGATAAAACTGGCTCTCGCGCTCGCTCGCCGGCACGGCACAGCTGCCAAAAGGAAAAGCCGGTGACTGCTAGGTTGCTCCCGGTTTATCTCCACTCTTCTTATACCTTATTAATCACACTTAAGTACCGTGTGAGACTCGAGCACTTGTGGGGGCACTGAATGCAGAGCAGCCGGCGTGTTCGGCGTTATCAAGACACCGCCGCGGCTGTAACTTTCGAGGGATAAGTCAGTTTGTCTTGGATTTGTTATTATCTTTTTTTGAGACACATCAACTGACCACCTGACTCGAGTCTCTCCGCATATCTCGATGTGGCATCGCCTTGAACTGTAGATACTGCTTAGCTTGATCATGGGGTGGCCTTTCACAAAAACACGGCACAACAGCAACTGAACGGCAAACTTCCTGTGTAGGGGCGATGCTCTCACGTTACAAAATGACACACGTGTCAACCGGCATTATATATAGTATTGAGTGTTGTGTCTAATGCCATTAAAATATAGTTTCCCTAGACTTGGTCAAATGATTGCCAACTGCAGTAAAGAGACAACAAAAAGTTTCATCCTATTCATTTCCTCCCGTTACGTAAACATTACTTTGGTGTTATTTCTCAGCTGCCTTTAAAAAACTATCTGAATGCCATCAAATGCTGTTGAAAGGAGTTGAAGGTAAAAATACAAAGTTATAAAACATGAAGGGTTGAAAAGGAACATGCTGTACCGTGTGAAATCCAACATACATAAACCGAGAATGGACGTTGAGAAATTGACGTAGTTTCCATACAAAAAAATCTATTCATTCTCATTCAGGGAAAATGCAATAGCAGTGCAGACAATGTCAAGAAGCCTGAAAAGTAGGAAATTCTCTTTAGCATAAGCAAATTGTGTGTGTCTTTTATTATTATTATTATTATTATTATTATTATTTATTATCATTATATTGGTAGCTCAGTTCATGGCATGTTTCACTCCTGATCCCCTGATTACATTTGTCTTGAGAGACTCACTCATTCTAGATGATGTAAAAAGCAGATTGATTGTTTTTCAGTTGATGCAAATTGAAATGCTATTTTTCTTTGAACATTTAATAATAATTATAATTATAATTATATTATTTGCTCCTCTATGTAACTGTGAGCAAAAATTGGACACAAAAACAAAATGATTAAACTCCTTTTCCATTGTGAGATGGAAATTAGACATTGTAATACACACGTTGAAAACCATAATACATTCAGAAAGAGAGCAACACAATTGAGTTTAAATAGTCGAAAGTATAAAGTAATTTCCAATAACGCAACACTTTTAGCTGCTTTTGGAAAAGCATTTTTCATTCCAATCCCAAAAAGTGTGTTCAATGTGCCTGTCAGCGCTGTGCAGTAGCCTACATTAAGCAAAATTTAAAAATCCTACAGCTTTCCTTTGCTCCTGAAGGATTTTGATAAATCAGTACTTATTCTTGCGATATTTTGGAAAAGGCAAAGGTTTTTTTTTTCTCCCTCGTCCCCCCCACCACCTCACGTCTGTGAAAAATGTGTTTGGAGACTGTAGCAGGCACCTCCAATCCCAAAGAGTCTAAATTCTAACCCTTCACACACTTTGCCAGTCCAGTAAAATTAATACACTTTACCATTACAAGATAAAGCTACAGACATATTACACCCGGCATATCTGCAAGCCTCTAATACTACAGAGTCAGCACTCAATAAAAGACATTTGCAACCAGGCGTTTCACACTACAACACAGGCAAAAGATTTAAAAGCTGCTAAATTAGGTGCGGCTTGCAAGCGAAAGGTGCCTGGTAAGCAGGGGAATGCTTACTTAAAATGACAGAGTTGTTTATGAGGAATGCAGCTCGGCAGCTATAAGGTGGGGTGTGTGAGGCACGGTTTATGACCTGCACACTGCATTATGTAGTTCCATAAAGTACGCATAATGTTGCGGAAGAATCTAACGCAAAAGTCAACATGGATACAAATGTTTTCTGTAAATGTTACAATTAAGACAATTCAGTTCAGCTTGGGTCCCCAACCTGTTTATCCAATATTTACTTTCATTTCTAGATCTAATGTGCCTTGAAATCGTTTGCAGTGAAGGGCGCTTACGTAAGAAACTGTTTGCTTTCATCTGTGAGGAAGTTGCAATGCTACTATTACCATGATATTACCATGATATTACCATGATATTGTTTCATGGTATACATGTGAGGCTGCCCAGAAACTGTTTTTGTTTTTTGCTCTCCGTTTGTTTGTTTCATATTATTGCGGCTCATTTTTTACGAGCAGCATCCTAGCAATAGAAACATTAAAAATGTAATCCAGCAAAGCAGTGTACATAAAACATATCACCTATTATATTCTAGCTGTCCTTGCCAGAAAAGAAATGCAGTTTACAAAGATTTATTGTAAAGATTAAAAAGAAGATGAAATAGATGTGATAATCAGACTCCAGTCCTTGCAGTTGAGCAGTATTTTATTTTACACAAAATACATTTTACAACTGATTTATTTCTTTGTTTAGCCCAGTGCCATACTGTGGTATACTTTGCAATTTAAAATGTAGATGCAAAAACATAATACGAGAGTCAGTTTAAGACTTGCCAGGACTTGGTTCACAGTAGGTGTGCTCCAAAATTTAATATTTATTTGATCTTGATCTGACAGCAAGATAGGAAAAGCAACAAACGGATTGTATTAAATAAAAATGCAGTATCCCATCTTTAAACCAGTGATGTGTAGAAATAGTATGACTGTCGACATGTATTGAAAACATTGTTACAGGTAGAAAACAGAAGGTTTCATCTGAATATACTTTTCCAATCATATTCACTGTGGAATTAGATAAATACATAAGGGGGGGTTGTTGAGCATAATTAATATCAGGTTATTAATTGTAAAAATGTACCTCAGAAAATATCACAATTGTATGCTGTGTATGTAACACAACTCTAACCCAGACTGGATTTGGCAATTGCCCACAAATTTCCCAAACATGTTATACAACCCAGAAAGCTGTAGTTAACAGGAACACGGCCATAGGCTAATTCAAGTGAAAAGGTGAGAGATATTTGGAAATACTTCATTGTTTAATAACCATATTAAGAGCTATTAACAGCTTTAACAGTAAATAGTAATTTGGTTTCACACCTCGATCATTCAGTAATTAAAACTGAATATTATTATTTTCTATTGCATTTCCAGGGTGAGTTCTTTTGTTTATTGTTCGTTTGAAAATGGATGTGGTTGATTTTGTTATTTTGGAATTCAGGCAGTTAACTATTTCAAATGATACAGAGCTATAGATATAGATGAGATAAAGGTACAGAAAACCCAATCCAATGTCATCCCACAGGAATCCTTAAAGATCAAGGATAAATCAAGTACCTTCAAACACAAGTGGCGCAAACTACCCCCAACTGCCCCTCATCCTGATTGTAGCCGATCCTCAACAGTCCTTACAGAAATGGGAGCAATTAATTACTGATGACGAGAAGAGCAAGACGGGCCAGTTGACGGTTTATACAATGCGGTTGTTTCTCTGACATTCATCTTTATATTTCTCCTCTCACTAACTGCAATGTTTATATCCCTCATTTCCCATTGAGGCCGTTTTATGGAGTTCTCTTGTGATTCTCGACTTCCTGATATCCTCCAAGCTAGTGAGAGCTAGTCACTTTGTGATGACTTTGATATCTTAGACTATGGCCACACTAGTTTCATCGTGATTTTGCTATCTTAGACTATGGTAGGTCAGGTGTTCCTCCCTGTACATTTCGGGGGCAGTGCAGGCAGTTCCAGGTGGGTCCTTACTGCCAGCACGGCATCACTATATATATATATATATATATATATATATATATATGGAAACATCTTGGGCAGGCCTTCATCCAGCAGTGGATCAATATGGGCTACTGCTAATGAGTTGTATACAGAGGGAGAGGAAGAGGAAGAGGAAGATGTATCATGTTCACTTTTGTTGACTAACTAAGAGTGTGAAACAGCTGGAGAGGAAACTAACAACTAAAAATCTATTGTAACTCCTCTCAGCCAGTCTGAATACCAGGCAAGATTGTCTGGTCTGTAGATCCTTAATAAAACATTAACCGCCTTCATGGCATCTCAAAAAGCTATCCCCTTGATGGGCACTTGGACAAAGGCGGAAAAAAAGAGAAATAAGAATAATAAAATCACCCCAGCCACGCACCGGGGAGCAATAAACGGAGCAATTTCCTGATAAATAATTTCACTCTCACTTTGTTCCTCTACCTAAACACCCCAGCCGAGGCCAACAGAGGTGACATACAGTAATCTACCTTTTGGCATTCGTATATTAATGCTATTTCCATATTCACTGCCCTACCCCCTTCCATTATCAGCCCCCTTTACACAGAGAAACACCAGCAAGTGAGGCAACACAAGCAGCTGCCGGGCTCAGGAATACCCCAGAGCCCGCGCGGCCGGGCTACATAATTCGAGCTGCCTCATTATTTAGCATGTCACTGCTATTTTACATGTTAAAGCCTTTCTGCTGCCCTCTAATTTATTGCACGAATATCAAATGGGTTGGATTGGAATGGGGTCACTCATGTCCTCAGAATAGGGAAATATATATATAAATAAATAAATAAATAAATATATATATATATATATATATATATATTACAGTCAAGTCAAGGTGAAATCTTGTGTCAGCAAGAAGCATTTCTTTTTTTTTTTTAGATGAAAAAACAGCTTCTGAAAATGTAGGACGGACGCAGATCTTTGTGGTTTTTGTTTGTCTGTTTTGTTGATATCCTGTCTCTTCATTAAAGGTAGTCTGACTGATTTCAGCAACTCGCATTGGAGAACTGTGATGTGTAGCATAGAGGCATTGGTGGGTTTGATTTAAGAGGACTAATATGAGATTAGAAAGAAAAGGAAAGAAAAAGTTAATTTGCAACTGAGAAGGCACTCTTCAGTCTTGCAAAGATACTGATGAGCACTCATTTAATACTTGGTCATGTTTATATGGTCAAGATAGTCCTGGCTTTATTCTGGTAAGACAGCTGCAACATTTTCAGCCACATTTAGGCCGGGAACAAGTGGTTAGTGGTCCTATAGCACCAATTTATTTATTTTAATAAATCATTACAAGGCTGTTTATTCCCCTCAAGATTTAACTTTTCAGAGTAGTTATATTTTATTCTCACTATCTATGAAATATCTGTCAGTGTTAGGACTGTGAAAGGACAGTTAGATACCGGTGCCACAGCATTTCCATGTCTGTTTCTTGTGGAAGGCTGATTTCCCATTATCGGAGTAATCCAATTTGAATTTATTCCCCAAAAAGCAGCCGTATCAAAAGAAGTCCTACATGAGTACAACAGAAATGTTCAGAATCTCAAGAAAACTCAACTAAAGGAAATGTTCAATAGGTCTGGCCAGTGTACATAGGTAGGTTAGGTCTAGTATTAAGCTATGTTGAAATATATTACATGTGTAACATTGTTTCACTGTCTCTTATGTATTATTCTAGAAATAATCTCTACAAGTTTCATTGCAAGTGTGTTCCCTCATTGGTGACTAATTGCTTATAGTAATCAAAACATGCACAATGTGTAATTTGCCTTTTAAAAGAATAATTGCATTTAAGTAACTGAATTACTTTGAATATATCCTTTCTTTAGCTTTAAAATTAACTGCACCATGCACTTACTGAGATCAGAAAGATGAACAATTTAGCTTGAGCTGTACTTATGCATGCGTGTATATATGAATGTATGTATTTATTTATTAAGAACATTTCTCGGGCTATTGCTAATGCGAGAGAAATCAGTCCCATGATGGATAATGTAAATTTGCGCTCTTTTATTCGGTTGCAAAGAACAAAACAACAACAAAGCTATATGCCATTTGTCAAAACGTCCCTTTTCAAGAACTGAAAATGGATTCCAATTGTTTTTTGTCCCGGCCAAAACTCCCTCCCATCTGTCAAGATTAAATACACTACACTGAATGAAGAATCAATAATTCACAATAAACCGAACAGTCTCGTTCTGTACAAATCCAGCAGAAAAAAAAACATACATTAAATTTAAATTGCTCGCGTGTTGTGCCCTCGTGTTATATCTACTCAAATAAACCACTGGCTTTGAAATACTTCGCTCCTCTCACTCGATTGTTGGCATTATGTGTGTATTTATTTATTTATTCCTGCTTACAGGTTTGGACATGCTGCCAACAACTTCACAATCTTGGAGAACAGATGTTTCTCTGACAAGAACAGGAGTAGTGGTAAAGCAAACACCCCTCTTTTGCATGATAGCCCACCACAGAACACGGGCCCTGGCCAGAATATAAAGAAGTCCCCTAACCGCCCCCCACCACCCCACGTTTAACTCCTGCCCTCCAGATCAGAGAGGGATCCTGTCTCACAGAGGGAGAGGAGGTGAAAGGGCGCAGATGTTAGGCTGTGCTGGGATCCAGGTTTGGCTAAGCAGTGTGAACATTCAGAGAAATTATGTTTTGTTACTCAAACATCTTGCTTACAGCAGCAGGGTCTGATCCACGCATTATGTGCAAATACATCAGTCGCCCCACAACCCCCCCCCCCCACCCGCCCCCCATCCTCTTTTTCCAATACCAGCCCCCCACCTCCCTCCCGCACCCCCCCCCGACCTCCTCCTGCTTCCTCTACAGAAGTAAATTATCAAAACTGCGTTTGAAAGTGAATGAAGGGTGACTCGCTCTCTCTCCCTCTCTCTCTCCCCTTCCCGCTTTGACATCTCAGTTTTTTTTTTTTCGTTTTTTTTTTCCTCACTTGCCACCGTTTCTGGGCTAGGTGATAACTGCCGGTAATAGGATTAACATTGATTTCTTTTTGCAAGAACAGAGATGTGCCGGTTCCAGCTATTTATTGAACTGCCAGCTTTGAACTATCAAAACCGACTGCGGGAAAAGACCTAATGCAGCATTTTAAAGGAAAGAAAAGCCTCTGTGCTTTTCTTTCTCTTTTTTTGTTATTTCTCCCTCTCTGCCTTTCTCTCTCTCCCTCTCTCTTTTTGTCATCGCAGGATAAAAGAGAAAAAGCGGGCGCCTGTGTTCTAAGCCCCAGTAATGACTTTATTTATTCACTTTGTTTTCTTTACCTTCCCCGCTTAATATATTTAAGATTTGATCTATGACTTTGTTATTGTGTTTTGACTTCTTTTTCACCTTGAAATGCAAGATCCATAGAGACTTTCTTTTTTCTTCTTCTTTTCCCCTCTACAGCTTTTCCCTTCGGCTTGTACTCCTGGAGCTAGATGCTGTCTGATGCTTCATTTTCTGGTAAAACCCCCTTTTAATAGAGATGCTCACATAACTCACCGAATTTATAATACTGAAATACAAGCAACAAAAGGACCACGGGAAAAAAAAGTAAATAATATGTTGGTGGACAACGTTCGGATTCTCTGGGAAGGTACGCAGGCTTCAATGGGAATTTAATTTATCTCCTCATCTGTTCTCTCAGTATGCTATTAAATAGGCACTAGTTTTATTAGATTTCTGTTTGTTCGGTCAAGATTATTATTTAAATTACAACAGGAACAAACACAAATTCCATTGTCCCAAAAAAGCCAGTGTAAAAGATCTTGAAATCTCATTAACTTCTTTTTTTTTCTCCAAGCAAAACACTATATACATTGAATTTATGTATTATTTGGTTTCTTTCTCACATACATGGCTGTATAAAGGGACACAGTTTTGCTTCCCTCAGTCCAGGCAGATATCGGAGTTCAAAAATACAGTTCTCATTGTGACAAGACACATCTCAGACATGAAGTTTCAGAGTTCTCCATGACCAGGGCTGGATACCACTGCTCTATAATGCAAAACCCTTCTCCTGGGCTTTTTTAAGGCATTGTTAAATCACCACCAACTAAAACCCTAGAAACGCTGCTTAATGTGCTCGGTTTACCAGATGGATGGTTCAAATAAGGAAACGAGACCTTGTGTAGACACTACAGCCCAAGGTTGCGCCCCATCCGTCCGAGCAGTGCGTTTTCAACATCAGACGTGTGTTTCGGCTAATGTGAATGAACGTGGGAGAGACAGTGGGTAATCCCTCCTAGTTAGGGGATGCATACATCAACGAGACGAGTCACCAGCTTTCGAGTCGGGTGTCCACGAAGGTTTCTGTGACTCCGACATGCCGCCTTGAACACTTCCTGTCTGTGGGAATGCACATCAAAATGTCACCCAACTATGAAGGAGCTTTTTGGAGACACTGACTGCAGCTCAATCCAGACGTGCAGTGGGGTGGGGTGACTCCCAGCTCCCTGTCACTCAGAGACTTTCTCCTCCAGCGTCCCAAGTCTAATTGCTCCTGCGCCGAGCCATTGATTATTGATACGAATCAGCAGGAGGCTGTAATTACCATTAAGAGCAGGGAGGTGGGGGGGTGGTAATTGCTAATCTTGTGCTCTGTGTTAATTACACACACCAAATTGGGCTTGATTTAAACTCATAGCCACGCTCTGGAATTTTTGGATCATTAAACAGTACTACTATTTAACTAGTCTTTTGTGTGCAATATAACTCCCCCCCAGGTTGCGTTGTTCCCCAAGAATAAACCACTTCCTGATAATGGACCTCCCTATGGTGTGCTTGATTATATACATGATGTCAGGTCTCTAAAGAGGAAAGTCCCACCACATTTCTTTGGTGTTCAAATTGGGGCTGCACAGATGCACAATTTACTGAAGAGAGACAATAAAAAGTCCCGGGCAGAGTCTCTGAAGAGAAAAGCAAATGATAAGACATGAACCAATCAATACTACACAATACATAAGGTGGTATTAACAGAGTAATTATGTTTCCTTTCATGTCAGTGACCTTGTGGGTTCTGTTGTTGGGGCTTGAATGAAGGTAGTCACCATGAGAGATGGGTTGAGCCCATGCTGCCACTGGGGACAATCGGTGGGGCCGGTTTTAAATTTGGCAGAGATGTCCAAGACACGTGGAGCATTTAGGACAGTATCGATAGTGGAGAGTAGTAATAGAAATCCCCCCCACACCCTTTAATTAAAGAGAAACAATTTGTTTATAGCTTTACTACCGGTGACTACCACAAAGAGATTTAGTGTTTTTTACATGTATGTCAAGATGTAAGTTTGACTTTTGCCCTTATGGCGCTACATGCGTATAAAATGTGTTCGTATGGAGGCGGTTGTCAGACACAAATGTCAAGTGTGACCATTTTCGCACAATGCCGGCAGGTGGTTCGGAGTACCTCCCGTCTCGGCACTTCACAATAACAGCTCCTCTGTTCGGATCTCCAGGCCTGCCAGTCACATCGCCCAGCCAGGATGATTAATTTGTATGCTGATTGCATTATAATCTGTAATGCCCAGTGGAGGCTAGGCAAAGGCTAGCAAACTCGCGGCATTTCTGAAATGAAATATATTTATACAGGAGTCCCAAGCTAATGTCCTAAAGCTCATGCGATACGCGTTTTAATTTTGTCTCGCAAACCAACAGAACAAAAAAAGTGAGCATTTGGTCTCTTCCATTATAGGGAAAAAAAAAAAAAATATATATATATATATATATATATATATATATATGAGCAAGAAAATGAAGTCTCTCTCTCTATATATATATATATATACATATATATATATATATATATATATATATATATACATATATCATAGAAAGAGAACAAGATCAAGATTTTAAAGAAAACAAATTGAGAAAACAAGAAGAAAAGAACCATCAACATTTATCAAATGGGTCTTAACACCATATACTCAGTGTTTAACCTCTGGAGGTGACAGGCAAAGAAAGCCCTGAGCTTCTCTTTTAAGTAGCCCCGGGCCGCCACCTCCTCCTCTTGTTTCCTGATGTGTGTCTGTTACAATCAGCTCAGGCCAAATGAGAAACAACTACCTCTGTCACTAAAGATGTCCTTCCAGTGCCTCCCAAGACGCCTGCCAGCCTGCTAATGTCCCCTGACAAAACAAGCAGTGAATTTGAATAGCGGGTAATAAATAAATAAATAAAATAAAATAACAGACAGTGAGTGAGAGAGCGAGAGAGAAAGAGGCAGAGAGAGGGAACTCATCTGTGTCCGAGCCTTCCCCCCCGGGCAATCACAAAACGCAATCATTAGCAACTGGTGGCGTTTGCTCGGGCAAATCGCCGTTTGAGCGAAGATTTATACCGACTCCTGACTGCGGGTGATTTATTTGAACAGGCTGTGATATCATTAACCTCCGCTGTGTCTCTAGGGAATGGCATCTGTGGCTCTCACGCCGTGCAGACAAAAGGGCCGGTGGCGCGTGCCTCGGCCTGGCTTCCCTCACTGCGACGGGAGGCGGGGGGGGGTCAGTTTGAGGGGAGGGGGCCCGGGCTCTTTTGGTCTCTGTCTGTGGCTGTTGGCTTGCGTCTAATGTGGGTTAAACAGGGTCAAGGAACGGGAGTTTGGGAGGCTGCGTCCATCGAACCTGTTGCTGTGTCACTCCCAACTGTCACAAACAGGTGGCCGCCTCTGTTTATGTACTGTTTATGTGTGCGGTATGATGGCTTAATCTACAAATATAAGACATTTTGTATAAATGGCTTACAGAGAGAGAGAGAGAGAGACAGTTCAGTGTGGGTACAAAATGTGATACACACCATTAAAGATATATGGAAGATGACACTGCAATCTTATAAAGTAATTATTGAATTAGAACAACCTGTTCTGTTCCCTCTGTGTAAATGTGCATTAATGTATAAATACAGTCACTAGGGAATATGTTTTTGTTCATAAATAGTATCCACTGGTATTTTTAGTCATATTAATCAGATACTAGAACGACTTGTACGTATTATATCGAATACATACATTTACATACTTATATTTACCTTTTAAGATTATGTTGATTGACAGCAGAGTAGTAATGTGTTTTGTGAAGGAAATATTTTTTTACGTTCAAGTTGTTATGGTGAAGAATGCTTGCATATTGAACATAGCATTATGGGTAACTGCAGAAATACACCAATGAATGAGTGAATGATCAAATATACGAACAGCCTGCATCGTAATTCGTGAGGTGTAGGTAGGAGTTCTTGGCCTCGAAGCAGAATGAATGGAGCCTAATCCCGTTGTGAGGGTACAACCATTTTTGGTCACAGATAGGGTCCACAGCTCTGCTCCCCAACTCAGACGGGTCCAGGCTCCTTCTCCCCTCATACGCTGCTACAGACGGCATCAGGTCCGAAGTCTCCAAGTCGTCCCTCTTATCTGCACAGCATCACGCAGGCCTCCTGACATCACTGCCACATCGGCACCGCTGGGAGGACTATAATCTCCAAAAGGATTGTTACAAGCCTATAGAATAAACATGCTTTTTTGCTCCTGAGTTTAATAATACAACACAAGCTTGTGTTTACCAATGTTGTAAAATGCCCTGATTATGTTGAACATAAGAAAGTGTCCAATCGAGAGGAGGCCATTCGACCCATTGTGCTCATTTGGTGTCCATTAATAACTAAGTGATCCAAGGATGCTATCCAGTCTGTGTTTGAATGTTCCCTAATTGTCTCTTCAGCCACATCGCTGGGGAGTTTGTTCAGATTGTGACGCCTCTCTGTGTGAAGAAGCGTCTCCTGTTGACTCACCTTTTGATTTGGAGCACTTAGCAACATTCACCACAGTGACATTATGCTAAACAATTTGGTTATACACATGTCAGTGTGACTATTTTATCAATTTTAACTATTTTCCAATTAAGGACTGGAATTTAATCTGCAAGTGTGAAAAGCTAAGGCGGAGGGGTAGCCGATATATTTGGTATAAGTGGATGTTTGGAAGAGCCTTTTCCTGAGAAATGGGCGTGTTGGTGCGGTGTTAATTCCATGCAAACGCACTTAATTCTTAATTAGAAAAAGTTGAGCAAGTCCCACATAAACACAAGTCAATCCCCAAGTCATCTTCCACTCGATTGCAGGAAATTAGAGATGGGGACCGAATGGCAGCCTTAATCAGAAATTAATCTGCAAATTGCATTTAACTAGAAGGTAAAAAAATACTCAGACCCTGTACGTTTAGGTGTGTGTGATTGAATATTTATGGGAATCTCAGGCCACTCGTTTGCAGCACATCTGCATTAGCCCCAACATCTGGGGTATGAGAGCAGGCAAGATTAATTCAATATTTTTTCTCTCTTTCAACCCTGATACTTTTTTTTATTTCTTTAGATGTATTTATTTTCTCAGTTTGATTTTAAGTATTTTCCACTAAATAAATAATCAGAGGGAGAGAGAGACGAGGTGGGGGGGTGTTAGATAGATGCCTTGTGTTGAAGAATTTGCTCAGACCTTATCAAGCCGCCACTTGGGAGAGCTACAAATCAGCCCTTTTATTGGGAGCAATAAAGCTGAATATCCAATTGGTGCAGAAGTGTTATCAAATTTATGGTGAGTTTTTATAGCTGCATAATTTCCCCTCCTGGCTGGGTAATTGTTAAGATTATAAAGGTATATCTTTATAGGAATATATATATTTTTAAAATTAAATATTTCATTAATTTCGTCAATGTTCTAGCAAAAGTAAAGATAAAAGGATAGAGAATTGAAAGAAACGAAAAAAGTTATCCTGAGTCCTCAAGCAAAGAAAGAAAGAAAGAAAGAAGGAAAGAGAGAGAATAATGGAAAATGGAGATTGCTAACGTTGTGAGCGCACACACAAAGAAATAACAGCAGATAGCGTGAGCCCACGAAGCCAGAATATATGGTCAGAACAGAAAATGAAAACCAAGCAATGCAAGAGGACAAAAATAGGAGAGATTAAAAGGAAAACAATGAAGGGAAAAAATGGAATAAATGAACCCAAACAAGACAAGAAGCAGACAGAGGGAGCGGCCCGTTCTGGAAGTCGGCGCTGCCTGGGATCGGTGCCGCTTGCCAAGAGCGGGCCCTGAACTGTGCCACTGACATGCTGCCTGCCTCCGAGAGTCATGCCTGCCAGCCCGGTTGATTTATCAGGAGGCCTCTCGATGCGGTGCCTCCTGCTCCCCTGTGCCCTTCCTTTATTGAAAACCTCCCTGACGCCTCCGATAATGCAATCAGAGCAACAACAGAGCCAAGGCAATTTCTCCTTCACTCTTTGATAACCCTGTTTATTGAATACGAATGGCAAAGGCGACAATGACTCAATTGGAAACGGCTGGCAGTTTGCTGCAGTTTATGCCCATTTTTGGACCATTTTCACTCGACGATGAAGGTCCAAGCGCTAAGTGACATTTTCTTCTGAGGAGCATGCATGTTGTGGGCTGGTTTTGTGTCTTTGTGTGACACTTTAAGCTATCATTGTTTAATCAGATCTTCTGCCAAGTAAGTGAGGAGCACTCAAGAAAAATGGCAGATCTTATATAAGAAATAAAAACCATCTACTGTAGAAGAGTAACCGGTGATGTTCTAGTAGTCTGAAGAAGTTTAGATGGACATCATTTTAAATTGCTCTACTCAAATTAAATTATTTTATTAATATATTGCATAAGGGTCTTATTTTAACCATCAACCTCAAAGGAAATTCGATCACGTCTGTGTGGAAGAGGAGAAAACGATCTACAAAAGCAACCACTTTATCTCCACTTAACTATGCAAGTGACTAATGTTTTCATATTTCATATTTGTTTTCTCAACTGGCCATTAAGTAAATCATGCCTTTTCCCCACCTGAAGAAAAATGCTGATCTGTACAATGTTCACCGTAGAGCATTGATTTATGGGAGTGATCTTCGGCATTCTCTGCGCCATACAACCACGGAATAACCAAGACAGATTAGAGGAATATTCAAAACCATATACATCTTTCTGTTATTTAATTACTCACTTGTCCGTTTCGTTTGTTGTTTGTTATTCTCGCTGCTTGGCTTCTTCTTAGATACGTCTTCTGTTTCATGAATAAAGCATTGTGGAGCGCGACACTGACATACGTAGGCATATCTTCATTAAGAGTCGAGGAGTATCTTCAGTCGTTCATCTGGCACGGGAAATATCAAGCTGAACAGAATTAACTGACACCGTAAAATAGAATTTAATAAAATACAAGAAAACACCGTCATAGGCTTAAACATTAAACATTTCTTGCAGTGATGATTTGTCATTTAATCGGGAAGCATACAAATAGACTCATTAATAAAATAATATTTGTTCTGTTTAGGAACAATACAGCGGGCACTAAAAAGCTGTTATGCAAATTTACTCTTTCAAATTGTAAACATGCTTCCCAACTTACAGATTTTTACAGCACCAGTACTAGTCTTAATATCTGTGGACTTTGTGTACCAAAGCTTGGTTAAAAGATGCCCCAGAATGTTTTATTTTCAGACCTGAGATTTAATTTTCAGTTACTTCACACGTTCATGAACTCGGTGTTTACACTGTTCTCAGCTCGGGGGATCGCAGACGCCAGCGTACATCAAAGCACGGTGTCTATCAGCGGCTGTAGATCAGCTTACTCTGTTCGCGCCTGCACCAGGGAAAGAAATTACACATCAGTATTCGTCATCCCAGCACAGTGAAGGAGGATCTCAGTACATTTGGAGCTGTGGAGCTGTGATCAAATAGCAGAAGACAATGGTGGGGGAAACCCAAAGACAAAACAGGAGAAATCACGGTTAAAAACAATGAAAATCTGCGTCGATGTTTAGATTTCCTCCGAGATATACAAGAGGTTATACAAGAAGTTATACAAGAGGCTGTTAATTTTACAAGGGACGGTGCATATTGACGTCAATGAGACACTCCTGGCAGGGACAGATTCGACTGCACACGATCTCCACGATATTACCTGCTTGTCCTGTACTTTGTTGGCTGGATAAGCAGCTGGGCTTTGAGTGTGATTGACTTCAGAGGCCACAAGGTCGGGATGAAATGCATTTAAATGGCAGCCACCGCATTTTATCTCTTTGACCTTCAGACCTGCTGATGCTACTGATTTAATACATATCTATGTACACTAGACCGACCCGCGCTTTGTTAGGATCTGATACTGTAATGGCCCAGGCCTAAATGTATGATTAAAGCTTTCTTTCGCTCTTTTTTTTGTGGGGCGGGGGGAACCATTTGTTGTCCTTTTTTACACATCAATGCCATACTGAACTAAAGGTGCGTACACATCCTCTCTGTAATGTGTTTTCCAGCATGATTACACTTTTTCCAGACTGAAGGACAGACACAGCATGCAAAGTGAAAATTCACATTCAGATGGACATTAAACATATCCAGTATATCGTTGGAAAACTCAGAATGGATTCACCTGACTGTTCACCTTGCCGCTTTTAGACACCTGTGGATATACAGAAACAGTCAAAATTATATTTCAACCTGTACATCCACAATGAGATTTACCTCCAACAAAGGAAGAAATGACATTAATCATTCATTTATATGAGAAAGTATAATTAAAGTAATGTTTTGTGCCTGTATTCTCTCATATCTGCAAATCATTTCTCATGTATCACTTCCGTCTATTTATGAAGCTCGGTGAGTATACTTTGTATTAAACGATTCACCTTCAGCCAAATAATTCACTCATAGCCGATAGTATTGTCACAGTCATCATAAATGGCTTCGCTGAGATAACAGTCAAAATCTGTTATCATCTTTCCATTGAGCAGTGCAAGGGCCAGAATGAAACCTTCTTCTCACGGCAAATGTGCTTAAACTTTGCCCCAAGGGAGACCACCCACACAAAAGGTGAAGGGGTAGTTCAGTCTTCATGCCCAGAGCTTCCTGGCCTCGTTTTCCAGACAGATTACGCCTCAAACAGTGTCCAGTCAATCCAGACTGTGCAACAGATTGATAACACATTTGCAACACCGTCATACTGTCTCACGTGCAAAGGAGGTTTTAATCTCAATGTCTTCCTAAAATAAAGGCTAGTTTATTGAGCATAGATCTATACCTGGGCATAGAAAGGGCTAATGAATTAACCAGCTGTACCACGTAATGCCACGTAATGTCCTCTTCGGCGTCTTGTATAAATGATTCAGATCGCCCGCGCTAGCACATGATGTATGTCCACCAAAGTGTGGCAGGTGCATTGACCCTTGAATGCACTTGAACGGATGTCACGGACTGAATGCACAAGCTGACCGGGGCGCGGCTCAACCGGGGGTCCGGTTTACAATCAAAAGTGGGGGCGACGCCATTGACCCGCATGTTGACAAATAGAGCAAGCGCAGGTAGGAGTCTCGGCAGAATGTGCCTGTCATGGCATTAGGTGAGCTGACACTTTTCTCTCTCTCTCACTTCTGTATTTTGTATCATTAGCAGAGCAGGGGAGTTGTGCATCCCTCCCCAGCCCGACCTCCCCCTCCCCGGCAGCCCCCCTCGCTAGGGTGCTAAACGGCTTGACAGAAGGGTGCCCGGGCCTCTGGCAGTAGCTATCGACTGGAAGGGAGAAGCTGCCAGGCCTCCTTGATGGATAGGCTCATTTTCCAGCCGGCAGCAAGTCTCGCCGAAGCATCCGTGTCATTTGTAATGTCAGCCAACAAAATGTAATCAAACATTCCAGCAGTTTAATCACTGAGGGCTGCTCGAGAGATGATTGTAGTGTCAATATAATGCTATTTCATTATCTGTTTGTATTTTATATTGACAGTGTCAGATAAACAGTGTGGAAAATTAAGATTAAAAATATGGTAATTTCATTTCAATCACCCTGGCTACAGTTGCTGGCCCATTATGCGATTGATTACTTCTGAATTAAATTTGGGGCTGAATGTAAAGTTTAATCTTCTTTCTTCTCCGCAATTCAGCTCCCCAAAGGCCTCTTAGTAAGTAAGTACCCATTTCATTTGATCTTTAATGAAAAGTAATGGCCCAAATGAATTGTATAAATCAGCCTGCATGTATACCTAGTGACATTCTGTTTTTTTTTCTCCCCCGTTTTTTTCTTCTTCTTTTAGCTTGCACATACCGCACCCCCTTCCTCTTTCAACCCCCCCCCTTTCTCTTTCTTTCTTTTTTTTTTTTTTCAAATCGGGGATTTCATTTTCTTTTCAAAAAAGGAGTCTTGTGATAGTATGTAATCCGCACTGGAGTGAAGACCGCGTCTTTCTTTGGCTTGTTTCGTCTCCCTCTCTCTCTCTCTCCCTCTCTCTCTCTTTTTTCAAAAACTGGGGAAGGGGGGGGTGAGATTATTTATATTAAATAAACAGAAAAGAGGCAGGAATTGAAGTGCTTTGCGAGGTGCTTAGCAGTCGAATTAAACAGAGTGTTTTATAGCCTAGAGAGTCATTTTGAAAAGACATACGCCGCCCCAATAGCAGTAGCACCGTGATAGACATTTTAATTACATGGTAAATTTTGATATTTTTCTCTCTCGCTCGCTCTATATATCCATCTCTTTCTCTCTCTAGAACACACAGGCGCTGTCGTGTGTTAAAGACTTGCCAAGCATCCTTTTTTTATTCCCTTCTTCTTCTTTTTTTTAGTAGAGACACAACTGTTAACGAGAGCCTGGCAAAAAGAAGAAGAAGGAGAAGAAGAGGGGAAAAAAAGAGAAGTTCTTCTTTGTGAGTCTCATTCAGAGCGATTTGTCCCCCTTTGTAGTCCTAATTATGTGCCAAAGTAGGATAACAGAAGTTCTCAACTCGACCATTATGCCAGCACAAAAAAAGAGGCGCATACAAGAAGCTGATCACTTTGGAATTAGCAAACATGATACTATATGAAAAAAAAAAAATCATTAATACCGTCAGGGATTAGAGGTTCTGATTAAAGAGTAGCTTTTACCGTATGCAAATGAGTGATAGGCATTTATCAGCACTTGGGCAAGCTGTCTTAGCTGCAAAGCCACATATGTTTTTTAGCTGATTAAAAAAACTGCTTGAAGTTGCATGCCTTTTTTTTTCAAACGGGGGGAGAGAAAGAGAGTGAGAGGGAGAGAGAGAGAGGGAGAGGCAATCAACTCATTTCCTTTTGGCCAAATTCCTGTAAGCGCTCTGAGCATTGGGCTTAATTCCCTCTTTTATTAACCGGGTTCTTTTGTACGTAATTAAAACATTTCTCAAGTGAGCGCATGTGTGCGTGTGTGCATGCTTGTGCGTCAATGTTTTATATATATACACACACACACACACACACACACACACACACACACACACACGAGCACAGGCATATCACACACACACATTTATATATTTATGTCTGTTATGTAACAAGAAAATGCAAGTAAAAAAAAAAAGAGTACAGGAATAGCATAAAGCGGAGAGTTTATCTCCAGCCCACCATTGTCTCCGGGCTTGTATGTCTTTTTTTTTCTTTTTATTTTTGTTGCTACGGAGGTGACCCCCTTTGTGTTGACAAAGGAAACTGGGATGAAACCGAGCTCTCTTCCTTTCTTGCGGTGCTGATAATTCGTCTATTGCCCGGCACCCCCTCCCTCCCTCTTCTTGATGGACCACTTTAATTTATGCTTTTTCATCTCCCTAGGCAAGGGAGTCTGTTAACCCGCTCAAGCTGGACCATTTGAGAAAGGAAACCTCTTAGGTATATTATACTGCTGCTGCATCAAGTGCCGGCTCTTTCTGCGTTTCCCTTCCTCACTCCTGCTGCCCGAACCCACATCACACACACATGAGCTGGATACACAAACAAACAGACAAATACATGTTGTTTCACCACTGCAGGAAATTGAGATGAGTATCAATTTAATCAAAACCATTCATAGGCCCATGGGGTGATGACTTTGTACCCCTGACACATGCTTCACTGGAACAAATAAAAATAATATTTTAATTTTTCAGTTTCTCTTGTTCTAAAAAAATCACAACACAAAATTTAAAAGACACTTAAAAAAGCCATATTGCTTTGTCAGACAAGATGCATACATACATACAGGCCAAGGTTGTTTTTCTCATCTATTAAACCACGTTTAAAAACAGAATAATTGATGATTGTTTGCCAGTTTTTGCACCGCAAGGCCGTTGAGGCCCAAATGATATTTAAATCCTATTCCCTGAATGAAAGAGGCAGGGCACGCTTGTGTTTACAGATTGTTTCAGATGTATTATTTATATAACAAAGTAACAACAATGCACCGACTGCATTATTATTCTGACATGTGTTTACATACAGCGATTAATATAAATATATTATTTAAAAAGTGGGGAATGCAGACCAATATCACCATTTTATATTTTTTCCATCTAAGAAAATGTAATTAAATATGGAAAGAAAAAACTTTTTCAAAAATGATCTGGTTTCAGTTCATTAATAAATTCTTTAACCCTTTTTATTTGTGAAATTTTCAGTGTAAATAATCAGTCGTAGGGCTGGACCAAATCAAAACTTTGACCCACCACAAAACCTAAAATACAGATTTGTACTCTATTGCGTATTGATTTATAAGTAGCAGAAAGTTGCTCCTGCCTGCATTATAATGTGAGAGGATACAGGCTTATACTTGGCAATTTGTGGGTAAGTCAAAGTTTTGATTTGGTATAGCCCTTGGTTAGATAGATAAGTGATATATACGAATAATCTTTATCGAGGCAATAAAAATAAAATAAATAAATAATAAATGGTTTAACAATTTTTGCCTTCATAGGAATTTCTTTCTGTATGATTGAGATTTACATGTCACGTCTACTCTACTCTGTATCTGACATCTGTCTATCTACCTGTCTACACACACACACACACACACACACACACACACATTATAATGCAATACATTGCATTTCTGATTCATTAAATAAATGATTGCACAATGTATAATACAACCATTTGAGATACTTGACTGTATGATGAAAACATTTAAAAATACTGAAGCATGTATATCTAGTTTGGTCACAGATGTTTTCATTTATTATTTAACTGTAAGTATTATACAATATAGAGCAATACATGCAATACATTAACTAACAGATTCCAACTGGAATCAAATATATAAAAACAACAAATATCAATGCTGTATCGTTGAATTGTGAAGTTCAGATTTAGGGCTTTTAAAAAACTTGTTCCACACTGTCCTTGGGTCCATTTAATCACTCTAATATAAAAGAGAGAGAGGATATTTACTCCCCATCCCATCAAATAATATAAAAGTCAGTGACATTTTTAAGTAGATTAATTTAAAACCTGATAAACTAACCAGAATATCTATTTCACATGAATTGGGTCTCGTATGAAAGGTAAGTTATCTGTTCAAGGTTCCTTAGATTAACCAAGAAAGGGAGAATGAAATGCATCCTAGAGTTCTTTATTTGGTTATTGTTGTTGTTTTGTTTTGCCTGTATATAATCAATTATACTTTAAATCAAAGGATGTAAATAATATTCTCTTTGGTAGTGGTCACCAGCAGACATGCACATATGTGTGAAGATAGTCGATGAAGTAACATAATAAATACAAATGGGATGGGAAGGAGAAAGATAATGTGTATCTTACAAATGCAGTTTGCACAACAGTCTAGTGGTTAGTTATATTAATCAAACGAATAGCCATTCAGTCCAAAAACGTGATTAGATTTAAAATAAAAAGGGAAACGAGGCAAGTATTTGTCTTTGTGAGATAGTTATTTTTCTTTTCCTGTCCTACCCAGAGACAACATTTTTAAAATAAAACATAAAAAACGCCTTGGCTTGTTCCTTTCCCCATTCCTCTCTGCGCTCGTGCTGCTGTTTCTGAGGATAAACAGTGAGAACAGAAGTGGCAGCGTGATCCTCAATGGGGCTGAATGCAGGATGTGATAAAGGCAGAGCGTGTGGCTTGTGTTCATCACTAGAAGAACACGTCCTTCAGTTCCTAAACTACCCACAGATGTAGGTTTAGGGGAGGACAATGTTGTCCGTCCCCCCAATATTGAGAGAGCATCAATTTCTCCCCCTAATTGACTACACAGCAACCCCCACCCCCTGCTCAATGACTCTGCGGCACACCCCCAGCGGTCTCAAAATGAATACCCTCCCACTTCTGAATTGAAACTTACGCCACTGAAACTATCACTTAAATAAGGCCACTCTACACGTGTCAGTTGATCATTCAACAGAGTGGGATCGTATTGTTAATTAACAAGCAAATTTAGTTTCTTTGTTATTTGGCACCTTTACCGGTTTAGATTGAGAAAAAAACACCACCCCATCATTGCACATTCCCTCTCCTGATCTGTGTGAGGGGTATTGAATTTACGTCTTTTCTCAGGTTGTGAGGTGTGTAAGAACCACAAAGTGAAATCATGTAACAAAAATGTCTATTTTCTTATCACCTCCTACAGCTTGTGAAGTTATTGCCGAACAGTTATTGGTGCTTTCATGGTCAAATAATGCACCCCGGCAACCCCCCCACCACCATCACAGCCGAGCTCTGAAGGTTTCACACATTTGCCACCCAGTATGCACTTACTTTGCTCTGTCAATCTCTAGTGAGGCCACACATCATTGGGCCTCACTATTTCACACCCATAATGAGTGCAGGGTGAGGCCTATACTAGTCTAGACTGCATGGGCTCAGTTCTGGACAATGTGAGGACCAGCTGTGACCGAGATTCATGGCTGGGGTTGGGTGGGTTGGGGTTTTCTCAGGGGTCCTGTAAACTGGCAGTGTTGTTAATGGGAGGGTACAGTTCCTACAATCGTCCCACTTTAAACACAGGGGTTGTAGCAGTGCACTGGGTTGATTAACAATGATTGGGAAAGTAAAAACTGAATAGTGATCCATCACTAGAACCTAGTGTAGACCATCTCACACCTATGAGACAGACATCAGTTTATATCTTTGACTGACATTCAGCAATGTCCTGTAGAGACATTTTTGTTTTTAAACCTGGCCTGGGTATGGCACCTCAGTTGAATATGTTGGTAACACTTTATACTAAGGTGCTACTTATCAATGTGTTATTAATGATGTATAAAGGTTTAATACATGATTAATTTATACTTTATAAAGTATTGATAGTGCATTATACATTAGTTATACCGCAGTTATAGCAATGCATGGAATGGCCACAAAGTTGAACAGGTAGCAAAAAAGTGTCCCTCTTATAAATCATTTATAAAGTGTAAAAAATATATATTAGGAATGTATCAAAGCAGTAGTGAAGTTTGCTTCATAAACTGTTCATATATGATTTTAACATAAATGGTTATAACTAATTTATATGCATTATCAGTGCTTTATAAAGTATCTATTAATCATCCAGTTAAATAATCAGTAACACCTTAATAAGCAGCACCTGATTATAAAGTGTTACCATTATGTTCTTTAATAGTTGCCCTGTTAAAGGATTTTGTTCCCCCAAAACGATCACCTGGCTCCCCTAGTCTCTCGGTGGCATTCTCCTAGTTCACCCTCCCTAGTTCACTAAACTGCAGGGAATTACTTTAGGGACTCTGTCACACAAGTTGTATGTACCTCAGCTTTGTGCATATTAAACCTTCTCAGTTCCAAAGCCTTTTGTGATTAAAATATTAGCCCGCTCTGCAAGGGCAACGTTTGATTTAACTCTCAAATAATTACATCAACGTTCTCAGGTTGGGGTTCCATCATAAACTATTAAACTGAGGGCAATTTTTGCTGTGGAAGACGGCAGATTAAAATGCGGCCGGGCTGTTAAAAAAAAAAAAGAAAAGAAAAATAAAGCAGTTGTCTTTGATCCCCTTCTAAATCCTAATGGGCTTGATTTACAACGATATGGCATGTTTCATGTGGCCAAGAATACAGCACGGGCTCTGACACTTCATTAGACATGTAAAACAGGAGGGCGATTAGGTCAGGCACGGCAGTCACACCTAATTGAACCTTCTAAAGTACACAATGCGCGATAAGCTTTCCTGGACTTGAAAGCCATGAGAAAAAAGACACAGGAAAGAGCAAAGGAATGAAACAGAACAAAAACAGGAGTCCACAGATGAATTAAACTCGGTTTTACTGGAATGTGCGGTTTGATTGGGATTATGTTACGGATCGGAGCAGCAATGAAAAGGCACCGTCTTCATGCTGATTTCTCCAAATTGCTGCTGTTCTTGAAATACATGAAGAAAGAAAGAATAATATTATAAAAACCTTACCCTTCAATTATAAGTTATAAATGGGGTACTATGCACATAGAAGCGGAGGGAAGGATAGGTATCTCCAAAACAGATGCAGGAAACTCACAGAGAACTTGAGTGACTTGCCAACAGTTATTCCAATCAGAGAATAGGTAAGACAAAATCTGGGGAGGTTGATATATAATATAGATTTGTTTTACTTTCTGTTTCTTTTGTTTGTTGTTTTGGAGGAAGTAGTATCGGATGAGGTTTTGTCCTTGCCTAGTTGCTTTGAAACACCGAAAAACATTGCGGTTCCTCCACTGACCTTAGTTGAAAGTTTAACTTTCCCTCCAGGCTTTGTATAAACAAAATAACAATAGGTGTCTTCAGTGCTGCATTTCCTACTGTAAAGGTAATTCATCCCCCAACTCGCTGGATTGCTTTAAAGCCAACAGCACACATAACTGCAGTGTAATAGCTCTGGGGAGTTGCAGTAAAATCGTTCCTCTAAGGTTTTGCAATCAGTTGCAGAAAAAAAGGAAATGTATTCCGTATAAAGGCAGACAACCGGAGAGCAGCGGGACAATGTTCTGTTAGGGACAAACATTTCCCCAACCTTTGTAAATAATGCTGAATGAAACTTTTTTTTCCATAAGATAAGAAAGGAAAGTTGGATGTTAATTTACTGTATTGCTTTCATATTCAGAAACCTTTGTCTGTTTCAATTGCCATAGCAGGTGCACAATATATTAGACTTCCCATCACTTAATTTACAGCAGGCCAGGACTCCTCTAGTCACTGAGACATTGGCTTTCAGCATGAACTAATTATTACACTATCCGGCAATATATTTGGAGTGCTTTTTGTTTCTGTATTTGTGATCATTTGTGATAATATTCAAAGTAATGAGACAAGCCTCCATGTGCTGGTAATGGGTTTAACAAGAGCTGTTGTTGTTGTACAGTTGTTGAACAGGTTGGTGTTGTTTTAATGAGAGACACTTTGGTTTCTGGCATGTATTATAATATTCTGATCCAAAATCTGCTGCTAGCATGGATAGGATTGTATTGTCAGGGCCAATCAATTACCAACACAATAACACACAATGTCACAAACACAATGATGTACCACAGTTGTTCACCCACAGAACAAATGTATAAACTACTACAACAACAATGATACTAATGTAATTGTAGGAAAGTGTGGTGTTATTTTATTTAGGAAAGAATACCTGACACATTTTTAACGTTTTTTTTTCTTTAGTACCATATGGGTTTTGAACAAAAGCAAGAAAATATTACACACCCCCAACAGGAGCTGAGTTTGACCACCCAGCCTCAACACTAGCAGGACCCACCAGAGGTTTAAAGAGCATAAAAGACATAATTACTCAGTGCTAAACCATATAACTCTTTCTCTGTCCACCTAATTAAATATATTGTCGAGGTCAATTTCTAGTTTAAGCACCCTGACAGAGCTTAAATCGCTAAATAAGAAAAGAAAAAAAAGTGGATAAGTTGGTGAAATAGCTCATATTTTCATATTATTTGAAATGACTAACAGTGCTCAGCTTTCCATCTTAAAATGGAAAGAAATAATTACAATTTTTAAAAAATCCTTCAAATAAAGAACACCAGTACAGCGAGGGAAAAAAGTATTTGATCCCCTGCTGATTTTGTACGTTTGCCCACTGACAAAGAAATGATCAGTCTATAATTTTAATGGTAGGTGTATTTTAACAGTGAGAGACAGAATAACAACAAAAAAATCCAGAAAAACACATTTCAAAAAAGTTATAAATTGATTTGCATGTTAATGAGGGAAATAAGTATTTGATCCCCTATCAATCAGCAAGATTTCTGGCTCCCAGGTGTCTTTTATACAGGTAACGAGCTGAGATTAGGAGCACTCTCTTAAAGGGAGTGCTCCTAATCTCAGATCGTTACCTGTATAAAAGACACCTGTCCACAGAAGCAATCAATCAATCAGATTCCAAACTCTCCACCATGGCCAAGACCAAAGAGCTGTCCAAGGATGTCAGGGACAAGATTGTAGACCTACACAAGGCTGGAATGGGCGACAAGACCATCGCCAAGCAGCTTGGAGAGAAGGTGACAACAGTTGGTGCGATTATTCGCAAATGGAAGAAACACAAAATAACTGTCAGTCTCCCTCAGTCTGGGGCTCCATGCAAGATCTCACCTCGTGGAGTTTCAATGATCATGAGAACGGTGAGGAATCAGCCCAGAACTACACGGGAGGATCTTGTTAATGATCTCAAGGCAGCTGGGACCATAGTCACCAAGAAAACAATTGGTAACACACTACGCTGTGAAGGACTGAAATCCTGCAGCGCCCGCAAGGTCCCCCTGCTCAAGAAAGCACATGTACAGGCCCGTCTGAAGTTTGCCAATGAACATCTGAATGATTCAGAGGAGAACTGGGTGAAAGTGTTGTGGTCAGATGAGACCAAAATCGAGCTCTTTGGCATCAACTCAGCTCACTGTGTTTGGAGGAGGAGGAATGACCCCAAGAACACCATCCCCACCGTCAAACATGGAGGTGGAAACATTATGCTTTGGGGGTGTTTTTCTGCTAAGGGGACAGGACAACTGCACCGCATCAAAGGGACGATGGACGGGGCCATGTACCGTCAAATCTTGGGTGAGAACCTCCTTCCCTCAGCCAGGGCATTGAAAATGGGTCGTGGATGGGTATTCCAGCATGACAATGACCCAAAACACACAGCCAAGGCAACAAAGGAGTGGCTCAAGAAGAAGCACATTAAGGTCCTGGAATGGCCTAGCCAGTCTCCAGACCTTAATCCCATAGAAAATCTGTGGAGGGAGCTGAAGGTTCGAGTTGCCAAATGTCAGCCTTGAAACCTTAATGACTTGGAGAGGATCTGCAAAGAGGAGTGGGACAAAATCCCTCCTGAGATGTGTGCAAACCTGGTGGCCAACTACAAGAAACGTCAGACCTCTGTGATTGCCAACAAGGGTTTTGCCACCAAGTACTAAGTCGAAGGGGTCAAATACATATTTCCCTCATTAACATGCAAATCAATTTATAACTTTTTTGAAATGTGTTTTTCTGGATTTTTTTGTTGTTATTCTGTCTCTCACTGTTAAAATACACCTACCATTAAATTATAGACTGATCATTTCTTTGTCAGTGGGCAAACGTACAAAATCAGCAGGGGATCAAATACTTCACTGTATGAATAATATTAATAACAGCAGAAAAACTAATTAAATATGGAGGTTTTTCTTTAGTTAATTTTTTTTAAAGCAACTGAATATCCAACCTGACTGGGGACCGCGCAATTTGTTTTTCTTTCTTTTATTTTCTTTGAAATCAGCTTTCTGGTGCTGTTTATCTGCTGTAAACTAATTATTGTGTACAAAATCCTTCTCCCATCTTTCTATGTATGACCTTCATGTATCTGTTGTAAAATCTTATTTTTGAATAACGATATGTTAACTTAGCAGCGGTGCATCTTTTGTCTTAATGTGATTTAAAAAATGTGAAAAGGAACCTGCCTGTTAATGTCTCATTATGCCGCCTGAATGGGAACAGGAAAAAACGTTCTTTGCAAACCTTTGCTGGAGATGTAATACTTTGCGACTTCTTGAGTTGCGTAGGCTGTGGCTGAATAGAACGTGGTGCTGGAGGTGAATGTGGCTCAAACCCATCCAACAAAAGCTTTTGAAAAATGTTGAAGATTTTAACTAGCTTCCTTGTTCCCTCTTACTTCTTTTGCACATTGAATTAAACCACATGCATTTGCTAATTTGCTCTCTGTTGTGTGATAGAGACATCTGTGTGTTAATCTGAAACAGAGGGGCAATACATTCAAAGCAGCTGCATTTTGTTTTAAAAACGTCCATGAAATTTAGAATAAAATTGAAATAACAACTTCATTCCAGAATAACAATTAAAGGTCAGATCACTCGGTCTCACAGATAAAGAAACACATTACGCGTCTTTGATCGTCGAATGTTAAGAGTTCAGAGCGTGCCTTTTATGTGCAATCCTCTGCAAAATGGTAATATTGATATCACAAAATCCAGTAGCCGAAACCGCATTTTGTCTTGGGGAAGACTTAATTGAAATCGCAGTGTTCCGCGGGGCTATAATGTCCCTACAGGAGAAAAAAGTGATTGTTGACATTATAGGCCAGATATAAAAATGCTCCATGAGATTGTGTCAGTCCTGGTAAACGGATGATGGAGTGGATCTCTTCTAAACTCCATTAAATGAGGAATACACGTTTCACTGGGAAGAGCTTGTGCATGTGACAGATCCTGGTTGTCACATAAACTCATGCCCATTCATGTTGTAGCAATCATTTTTAATACAATGCATTTAAAAATGAATATTAATGTTTTTATTTAATTTTGAAATTCCCACTTTATCTGTCTTTTAATGGCATCAGAAAATAAAAGGTTCCCAATTATCCTACATGAAAATTAGAAACTAGGTGGGCCTATGACGATTTTGCTGTGTGGAAACATTCACATTGGACTTTTCGTTTTCCATATCTTGACTATCTGGCATATAAAACATACGCCTCTAAGAAAAATAAACCAACTCATCGCAAATCATTAGACAACAACCTTTTCCTTTTGTTTACAATGCATCGTTGACAGTAATCTAAACTGCCTCCACATGCAAAAACAACAACAACAGAAACATGTCATTAAATAACGTAGAAGCCGCCACATAGGGTTAAAATAGCAACATTTCCCAATGAATGGCATGCAACCGCAGTATAACCTATCAGCCTTAAGGGGCCTCTTGGTTGCCTAGAATGGTCTTGAATGAAAGACCCAAATGGCAAGGTCGCAGGAATACATTAGAAGAGACGCCTATTGTTGCAAAGGAACAAACATTACCTTTTCCTCTCAAGGACGTGTAATTAGCAGACAACAGCTGAGTCCATTTCAGATGGTAATTTCTTTTTTGAAATGCTTCTTATTCAATGTTTTCTATGCTGGGGCACACAGTAATGGATTTCTTTAAGATGCTTTTCTAGTTGTCTTTTTTAATTTTTTTGTGCTTTTGTGAGCCCATGCAATAGAAGGCCACCCCGTTTTACATTTAATTATAAAGTGGCACAGTAATATTTGCAGAAATATTCCACACAAGTGGCAATGTACAGATGGCTCTGAAAGTATAGGTGCCAACAAAAAATGATTTATTTTCCTGGAAACTCATTGTGGCTACATCGGTTTTAAAATCGCCGAAAACTTGTGTTTTTTGTTTTGTTTAGTTTTTTTGAAAACGGCCAGAAAAGCTCAATAATAAGGATACGATGCTACAGAGGTAGCTTTGGGATTGAGAAGAATAAATTAAATTATTAGTCGCCCTCCAAACATCATTTCAACCATTTTTGTACCATAAAAATAAGAAATACACCCCATCTCTGACACAAGGACTGGTATATCTGCCTAAGTCTGTTGAGTGTTTCTTGGTTCAGCTACCACTTGCATGGAGGTCATCCCTAAGCAAAGGATACAGAAGCAAGAAAACTAGAGTCCTGTGGATTGTGAGGTATCATGAGAAAAGACAGGAACAGGATTGTATAAGGTGAGCAACAGCATTTCAAATGTGTTTGAAAGGGTGAATGGTTGACGCGGGTAGGCCAACCAGCGTGGCGTAGTCCAGCCTTTATAAAGAAGAGCCTGGACTAAAAGCTGTGCAGAAAAAATAGTGATGAAAGGATGTAAGAAATGGCAGGAGCATGCCAGGGAAGATGTACATTGAGAGGAGGAGAGAGAGGGATCAAGGGTGACTGACACCCAGGGTTTTGGTGATGTGGAAAGGGTGGTGGAGTCAAGGAGAATGGCAATAAAGATGAATAGATGGGGAGGAAGAAAGGACATAGAAGAGGTAAGATTTAGAGAGGTTAAGCTTCAGGTGATGCAAATCTACCCAGGATGAGACGTCTGAATGGCAGTCAGTGATGCAAGAGGAAATGCTAGAATTAAAGAAGGGAACAGGTGGAAGATTTGGGCATGATCAGCGTAGAAACGATAAGAGAATCCACAGGAGAAGATAACGGGACCGAAAGAGCAGGTGTAGAGAGATCCCAGCACTGATCTTTGGGGAAAACAGGCAGAAGGCACAGAGTCACACAGTGAAACCAGGGAGGATCATTGAGAGGGAGGAGGAGGAGATAAAACTGTCTGCAATTCCCAAATCTGACAGAGCAGAAGAAGATGGATTTGTTTGGCCAGTGCAGTGTTTATCATAGACATTCTAGCAACTACAAAAGGTTTACACCCTGTGTGCAAACCCATCAAGACAAAGGAATTAATTAAACAAGTCAGAATACCTTTGTTTGATGCTGTTGTTGTTGTTTTTCCACAAGATAAACCCGACACGGTATTGACAGCCTCGTACTTAGTCTCAAACCAACTCCCTCACTAATGTGGTTCTGATCACATAGTAGAAACAAGCCGATCACAAGCAATGGCACCGTCGTCTCCATCTCCTCCCAGTGCAGCTTGCACGAGCGGTCTGGCCCCGGTCCACGGCACTGTGTTTCCATTTCATTTGGCATGTCTTGCCCAGACTGCGAGGCTACTGGCAGCTTTCTTCAGAGTAATCCCGCACACTGAAAGGGGATTAGGGTCTGGGGACAGTCTGGGCCAAGAGGAGTAGGAAACCCCTCATACAGCCCATTACAGCAGCTTCTACCTTGTTTATCTCTCTCGCTCTCATCTTCCAAACAAGACCAATAGTAGAAAAACACTTCACTTGCTTTAGTTATCAATATTATATATTTATAGGACAACTTGAATGTAATCTGTTCATAATAAACGTACACAGGTGTTTACATTTGGTGGTCTAGTATTTTCCATGGTCAATCCAAAACCAGGAATCCAATCCAAAAATAAAAAACACTACTTAGAAAAGATAGTTTTCTGAGCAGATTCATTACCTAAAGTTTACAAGGGGAAGCACTTTCTTGTTCTAATCATTCATTTTTTAGATCATTTAGCATCTTTTGAATTTCTAGAGACTTCCCGTCATGCAACAGACAATACATACATGTAAATGCTGGTAATTGTTTTCATGACTTGCCTCTGAAGGGGAATGAAACATTTCCTCTTATAATTGATACATCACCAGATGCAGCAGACAAGACCAGATTTCCCAAGAAACCAGAGCCTACACAATTTCCTGGTTACCAACTCTCGGCGAGAGGCAGGCTCGGAGACTCTCGCCGGCATGGTAATACAGAGTCTGTCAACCTTGAAAGACCGTCTGGTGAAACCCAACTGTGAGGTAATGAAAATTAATTGTCTTAGAGTGTCCCGTGCACCAGAAGTCCGGCTCAGCAGCCCGACTCGTCTCACTCACCGCCTCGATTAAACGGGCTGACGGATGACTATTTTTCTCTCCAGCAATTAAGGCTGTGATTTGCTGTGCCTGACTGCTCTTTTAAGCCTCAGCTGTAACTGCTTTTGAAAGGTGCGTGTTAAACAATCCACACACGACAGGGACTCCATAAAATGACTCGGGTCACCTTCTCCCCCCCCCAGGGGCAAAACAAAAATCAATAGCTTCCTGTTAAAGATTCGTCTCACTACCTTGCCTGTCAGACTCAGACATGTAAATCACCGGGAACAGTTTGTTTGGTTTGTTTTCTCCCAATTCTGTAAAAATGCAACTAATAATATCAGTAAGGCATTCAACAGCAGTTGCTGAAGACAACTGTGATATTATTTTATTAAAATACAGATGGAGAAATCTTAAATGGCTTTGATAAAGCATTTGTAATTCTTCTGTGTTGAAAAATCACATTCAGACCATCTTATGGAGTAGCAGTTGGGTCTTCTTGACATTAATAAGTGTTGTGAAGTTGTGAATTGTAGTGTAGTTCCCTTTGTTATAAAGTTCACGTCCCAAACAAATTTAATCATGGACAATGGTAATCATTTTGCAAAGTATTTCAATGGACCAGGGATGCTCATATTGTGACCCACATATATATATATATATATATATATATATATATATATACACTTATTTTGGTATATGATGATGATTTATGTGTTGTATGTGTTTGTTAGGTTAATTGTTGATTAGTAGGAGGTGATCTGACATGCTCTAGTGAAGAAAGAAATAATGTGCCAAAGGATCTATTCTTGAATTATCAATAAAACATTAATTCTACTACTACTCATTTTTCATTATTATGATATTACTACTTTTATTAATTACTATTTTACTAGGATGAATATGTTCCAGCATATGTTATTAATACATAAATAAATACATACATACATGCATACATAGGAACAGACTTCCTGACTAGAAACACATTTCAAAATTGACCAGTTGGACACACACTGAGATTATACCACAGAACAATCACTAGACTCAAACCGTCACCCCTGGCCTTGGACAGATTCCTATAGTCCAAGCCAAGGGGTCTGATGGAGGTTTTAAGATTGCACAGGTCACTTTTCATGGGGAGTAATCACCGGTCTTCACAATGGCAGCTCATTGCCAGGGATGCTGTCTGTAAATACAAAGACAGGTCTCCTCCAGTCTGTGGCCACGCAGTCTTCCAACACTCCGCTGGGAAGCTCTCAATGCCCAAGGCTTTCCCAGGGTCTCCCGCAGAGTCAGCTCTCTCTGTCTGATGACAATACTCTTCAATGGCCTGAGGCAGACCCTGGAGGAACCAGGAGGCCTCTACTGACTCCTCCACAGCTTCCTCTCGTAGAGCCATGTGCACATGAACTTGAATAGCCTGACTGACGTGGCTCTTGATTCACTCATCTTCTCATGCTATGCCTGTACAATGTCCAAGCTCACTCTTTTCCTCACATAGACCTAGTTAAGCCCCTTTGGTTTGACATGCAACTATTCCTCTGTGTTTCACCTCCATATGTCCCCCATTGTGTTCTGCCTGGTCAATGCCAAGATGATTCAGTCAGCCATGCCATTGAAGTTTGACTGAAGTTTGAATAGTGCAGCCACCTTCAATATTCATTATAGCAGCAACACCAATTGCCTCTCATTATTGGCATTTTTCACACGTATACTCTGCACAGATGAAGCATTTCATTGGATTAATTTTGCAGTCTGATTTAAACTATTTCCCATGGATTAATATTACTCATTGTAGCTGAAGGACTCTTACATGCTCCTATTTAATTGTTCGATGCACTTGTGTTACAGAGATGAGTAAATATAGTGGGAGCAGTGTGTGACAGCTGTGTGACCACATGCTTAATACAGTACTGACGTCACACACTTGCATTTACATCATTTCAACTTGCCCTCGATGGACATTTTCTTGGTACTTCTGTGTGAACAGCTTCTCATGAAGGAAGAACCTTCATTTGAATCATCTGAAAGGACGACAGCATCTTCAACACATTAATAACCCTGACTAAGTGGCATGAGACACTTTATGATACAAGTCACATGAAGTAACAATTGATTTCCTATTGACAGAAGGCTGTATTTATGACTACCTACTATGTTAAAGAATGCACTGATGAGCTCAGGAACTTATAGTTGATTTGACCACACCTAATGTTTTTGCTGTCTCTCTGATTGGTTTGTTTTGAATTCTAAAGCAAAACTGAAGACAAAACTCCCCAAGAACAAGCAGGAACTAAAGACAGCTGCAGTGCAGGCCTGGCAGAGCATCACCAGGGAAGAAACCCAGCATCTGGTGATGTCTATGGGTTCCAGACTTCAGGCAGTCATTGACTGCAAAGGATTTGCAACCAAGTATTGAAACTCACAATTTAATTCATGTTAGTTTGTCCAAATACTTTTGAGCCCCTAAAATTGGGGAGGCACAAATAAAAATGTGGTTGTAACTACCCTCAAATTAAAGATGAAAGTCTACACTTAAAGCACATCTTGATTGTTTCCTTTCAAATCCATTGTGGTGGCATACAGAGACAAAATGATGAGAATTGTGTCGCTGTCCAAATATTTATGGACCTAACTGTATACATAGCTCATATTTAATATTATTTTGTGGGTACATAATGAAATCTGATTATAACAGGAATGCATATATATATTACTCAAAAATATCATATTTTTTCTAACGCATATTTTGCACACATTCTGCTAACGGTGAGGTGGAAGCATTGAGTTTGTCAAAAAAACTAAATTTGAAAAATTTGAAAAAAATAAAAACATGCATATTTTTAAAACTGACTTCTACTTCTCTTTATATATGTTCAAAGATTTCAAATATGCAACATACAAATCTGTAGATATAGACCTAAATATGTCTATAAAACATGGAAAGAAAGAAAGTTTTGCTGTAGTTTTCAGGTCAACTGCTTTCAAACTCTGCTCTCTGGCACAGGATAGGAGAAAAACACTTTCCCAGCCTTGTCACCCATTACTTATAAGCGCTTTGTGAATGAGGTTACTAGTGTGAATTGCAATCTGTTATTAGTTCTTACCTGGTTAGAAGCATAAATGCCTTTTCCCCCATTCCCAGCCCTTCAAAGCACACCCCCATACCAGTGGAAAAGTAACATGGAACCGAGCAGGTAGAGGTACAAGCTTTAGATCCAGCCTCAGTGAAAGTGTGCTTTTCAGCAGCGATGCAGTACTGCTTTAATAACACTAGGGGGAACTCTGCACTTTTCAGGAACAGATCAGTACAGTAACTCTGCTGACTTCTTGCAATTTTACTCAGCAAAAATCTGACCCTGAGGAACTGCACTTTCTGGTAGCTGGTCAGTGTAGATTGCTGAAGAATTGCAATTAAATAATCAGTTCTGTATTTTAAGGTCAACTAAATGTTAATTGTTTTAAAAGGATTATTTACAAAAAACAAAACAAAAACAACAAACAACTTCCTTATTAGTCTAAAGCTTATGTGTCATTTGTTTGTTTGCCTCTTGCATTTTGGAGCGCTGCTTTTATTGATCAATACATTAATACAGACATGTGGTGATGCACAATTCAGGTGACATGGACAGAATAACTTGTGATTTCAAATTGCGTGAAAAAAAATGAGAGAGGAGACAGTTGCTGTTTTTTGTTTATTGTGGTTTTGTTTTTAAAGAATGAAAGAAAACAAATCCTTCCTAGATACCGTATGAGTCTCTCCAGAGTACCTAGTGTCTGAGTTGTGCCGTGGGGGAGATTGGCCCCAGAAAGACGATTTCTCCACTGTGACATATTAGCACAGGGAAAAAGACACGTCATCGTGAACTCCTATCATGCAGAGTTAATTCTCAGAGATGGACTATGACCAAACCAACGTCCTGAATTACCATCAACCAGAGACCGATTATCCCTTTTAACCAGACCATATTCCCCCTTGACTGTTGAGCATAACAAGCTATTCATTATCTGTTATAACAGTTTCCAATATTGTCTGTTGGGTGACATTATATTTTAGGATCCACTGCGCAGCTTTTATCAAGTATTCTTTACAAAAAAAAAAGGGAGGTTATGCTAAGCAATACTGTATGCATGTCGTTATAGGTTTTGGAAATAATTTAAAAGCACAAAGCTGGATTAAACACAGTCTAAAATATAAAACGGGGTCTGAGAAATCATAAACAAACTTGTTGTGGACATATATTTAATTTGTTTTCTGTGTGATGCCTCTTCCATATTGGAACATAAAAGGAGAATATGGTTTTCTACCTTTGGAGACATTGCGGATTTCACACAGTTCCTTATTTGTTTATTTATGCATGTATGTATGTATGTATGTATGTATGTATGTATGTATGTATTGTTTTTCATTTTCTTTTTTGTTTTCTCACAGAAAGCTAAAACTGCTGTCTGTGACACAATGGGAGGCTTTGTGCACTGCAGATTAAGTTGCTCACAATAATAAAACTGAAGGTGCTCATTGGAACATGGCAGAGGGGGTAGAGGGGGTTTTTCTCCCTTTTTTTTGACTCCTGACAAATATCTGACAGTAGCTTTGCATGGCAAACCTGTTTAATGAATGCCTAATCCTGCGAGAGCGCATTATGGCAAACTGTCACACACGGCATTGTGGTGATATTAAGTTGATTTTACATTATCATCCTCTAGTAATGCTGGAATATTTGGATTTCCTTTAATGCAGGGTGTTTTGAAAAGGAACAGTGGTGAACTAAATCTGGTTTTCCCCTTTTTGATTATACTCCAGTGTTAAGGCTACATTGATGTGCGTTCTTTATTGGGCTGACAGCTCGAAGCCTCCCTGCAATCAAGCGCACAAACAAAGGGTTCAGTTTGCATTATTTAAGAACAGTCTCAACACATTCGCACCACATTCACTCTCTGTAAACCTGGAGTGGTATTATAGCATTGTGTGCGTGCTGTAAATCAAGTGGAACAATAGGGGAGCAGCTCATTCACAGGGGGACAACGTGTTTAACCATCTCAAAGACAAGCCCCCGAGAACAATATGCAGACACTCGCCGAGATAAAGAATCCTTGGCTCCTCATGTCATTTATTGTATTTATTTCTTGAGTTTCGTGGCGTTTTATTTATTTTGATTATCTTCTTTTTCTTCTCCTGCACAATATTATTATCGTGCGGTGAATGTAGCACACACGACATAAGACTCTCTGTGACATCAGCTAGCACGAGGCAGGGCCCATGTCTCCGGAGAGACCAACACGTGGAGCGCATCCGCATGGCCGGAAACTGCGGACAGACCTGCAGCATGGTGGAGAAGGATGTTCTTTCAGCAGATGTGATGATAAGTGTGATCCACCTTCGAAGATCAAGTATATGAACTGTGTGAATTAATTTGGTTCTGGGAGTCACTAAGATAATATGATACTATAAACCAGGCCCAACCCAAACCCAGAAGAGTGCAGCTACTACAAAACAACCATCTTCCAGTGAAATCATAGATATAGGATGCCAGGTTTCCAAAAATCTTAATCCCAGACATCCTCATTCATTGCCAAATATAAAAAGTCAACATAGACCATCACTTCTGCACTTTTGTGATATACAAAATAAGTACATGCGTTTATAGACTTATGAGTGTGTGCAGAGTTGAGAGGATGAGACATTAAATAATTGCCGAGTTCTGATAGAGGTTTTGTCTCCTGTAGATTTGCACACTTCTGATAAACCTGATGACACTGATTGCAAAACCCAGATATTTAACGTGGCCATATCACACCACAAATGGTATTAATGATGATGTGATCTAAAATGAAACCACAGCCAAATACACACATTTCAAACACTGCTGCCTAAACTGAGCTTTGCATATTGCATTTTGGTGGTGTTATATATATATCCTGGGAATGCATGTTAATTACTCATCAGTTAAGCCAGTCCCTCGCTCAGTTCTGGGTACTCTAGTGCTGATGGGTATTCAGATCTGGTTTGCTGCAAATGAGCTTGAGGATTGACATTACCAAAACAACCCACTCAAATAATGAGAATGAAAGACAGCGAAAGCTTTATAAACTGGCGATTTAAAGGAGATTTATAAAGGCTGCTGGATTGTGGATCTTCATAACCAGGCTTGGAGAAGTAACCAATCTATTATATACATATATATTTTTATACCTTACAAAATACAATGAGACTTAATTTGCATGTGAGCTAATATTGTCTTGGGATCATGCCCAATATCAAAAATTACCATAATAATGAACATGAATGCAACCAATTTATTCTCACCATGTCACTGAAACTGATGCCTCTAATATCGAAGAGGGGGCGGGCGTGAGTGACTGCTGTCTGGCGAGAATAGGCCTCCTTGTACAAGCGTCCCGGGATCATTTTCTCAAGCCAGTATTATTTATTGTTCTTTATGCACGACCCAAACGCATACTGATCTTCCTGGCAGACCAAGGACAGATATCAAAAAGGAATTCTCTATTTCAGTGTCTGCGTGTGAAAATTCATGTTTCATAAAACAGGTTTCTAACACATAAGCAACAAGCAACCATGTATATCATATGGTGCTTTACTGTGGTATACTTATACTGTGTGCAGACTTTATAATAATACTGACAATATAACTAAATAAAACATAGTGTGCCTATTCAGAGAACTAAGAATTTATAGGAGAACATTAGAATGTATTATAGTTTTACTGCAAACACATTGAATAATAAAATACTAACAAATCCATAAAGATTAGATTTCTGGTTAATTGCAAGTCAGTGAGTGTAGTATCTCACATATTAACATAGCCTTCAATCCTCACAGATAATAAAGTAATTAAACTGAATATAAACTTTTCTAAATGAAGTGCTCCAAAAAAAAAGAATGGCTGTTGTAAAATGAATAGCACAATATTAGTAATGAGAGGGGAACAAATTAAACTGAAAACACAACAGTATTTGTTTAATTTAGTATATACAAAGACATTCTATACATACTGGGAATTATTAAAGCCACTACAGTTTGACAATAGCTACAGAAATATGAGCAAAGCAAATGACATCATTTAAATATAAAGAATGAATGATGCTCAAAAGCATAGTTTGATTCAGATATTACAAAACTCTTTAAAGGTTACAATGAAAAGTAGATAAAAAATAATAAAATAGCAATTAATAGACAAGAAAAATCACTTTTTTCATTAAAGTAAATTCCAGTTTGATAGGATATTATCTGAATTGAAGTTTTATTTTAGTTAAAGTATGTATGTATTTGAGTTTTTAATTATGTATTATTGCATATATAATAATGTTGTAATTATTAATGATTAATATAACCATCCTAATTCAGTTATTCAATTACCAATGCAACTAATCTAGACAAGTGATTTTTGAGTGCTAGTGATATGTAGAGAGCAGAAAGTACCAATTTGCAAGCCCCCTCAGTTTAATACTAAGTTCTACTACATGTCTGAAGGTGTTGGGAATAAAGTTGGCATGCTGGTTCCACATGCGAGTCGAGATTTCGCCATGGTCTATGTGAACCATTTGACAATTTACACCACACGAACAGATACAGCAGAACAGAGACAAACGACAGGTTCTTCAGATATGGTCTTCCTGGGCCAGAGCCCTTTGGGTTTCTTTCCACTTGAGCTGTTAATTAATTAATTGGACTAATTATTCACTTAACTGAGGCAATTGAACCCCTTTCCCGGGATTAGTGTAGTCTTTTGTTATTGTTGTGTTTAAGTTCTCTATATCACTTAACTTTGTGGAGCCTGGTTGCCTGCAATCATGTACTTGCGTTTTTATTGGCTTCACCTGGTTTAAAAGGGCTTCCTGCAAATCAGTCAGCCAAGTGCCTCTGAGGGGGTCCAGAGAAGGATGAGGCAGGACAGAGACCTTGCTGCTGATGGTGATTACTGTACAGCGCACAGCTAAAGACAAGTAAGAGGCTGTGTTTTATGGAGTGTGTTTAATGCCTCCCTGTCAGTGAGCGCCCTCCTCATGGATACAACACTGCTATGTTCACCCAGAGTAAATCAACACTGACAGTGAGAGAGTACTTGCTTTATTGGATTGAAAGGGTGAACAAGATGCAGGCACTTCCTGCTTGTGTCCTGGTGCACTCTTCCTTGGTCCTCTTCTCTGTTCACCTTGCTGCTGGTGTTGACCTCACCTTGGCTTCACTGACATGTAGCAAAAAGAGAGGGGGGAAAAAGACCTACTGGTCACACTTTAAATAAAGTGGTGTGATTAATATGAATTAATATATTGTAACATACTTGGGGATTCCTGCCACATCGAGATTGTAATGCACATCCTCATGATGCTCCTACATCTCCCAGAGATAGACTGATGCAGGTTCGGTATCCCACTACTGACACCAATGTAACATGCCGGGGGGTTCCGGCCACAGTTAGATTCGAACCCCAGTCTGAACCCCAGATGATGTGCATAAGGGAATTGATGTTTTAATCCTGCGGAATTCATATATAATTAATGAGGAACTCATAATAAATTGATGTGGGCAGAAAGTGTGAAGGCTTTCAGTAAAATATCATTCTAAGTAAATTCAAAGTGTACTTTAATCAGAAAGGCATGTTGTATATGAAAGCGTTACATTTAACTCAAGAAAACAGGAGCCAGATAGATCAGTTATCTATTTCATTACATCCAGGTATGATCTTACTGAACATTGCAATGATGGTGACCCCAGAGAGGAGCTCATCAAAGATTTAACTGTGGTGGGATTCCTGGACACAAGACTACCTGAACACCTTCACCTAGAAAAAGCCTGACAAAGTGAAACTTCGCATACAGCAGGCAGAGCTCAGTGGAACAAACAAAGTGGAACAAAATGCCCTGAAGCTTAATACTGTACAGAAAAAGAAGTGAATGCCATCATAATCGTGTAGATCAGACAACCCCTGTTATTCAAAACAGTGCACAGTCCAGACAACAAGACTTCAAAGCAAACATCCACAGAAGAGCACAGACGTTCACAAGGTGTGGAGAATCTCCGTTTCATGTCACGGACCTTTGTCCTGCTATGAATGCGACATGTCACACCTGCAACAGGACAGGCCGCTTCCAAAGTGAATGTCATTCTAAAACCATTCTCCAAGGCGTGCAAGAGCAGTCAACCTCCGAGGAAGATAACGAGCCCTTGACAATAAAATAAAGAGCCGGCGAACAACAGTTCTGCTAAACCAAGACAATGTGGTTTTTAAAACGGACACTGGGGCGGATGTCACTACTATCTCAGAATCTGTGTTCACTGCACTTGCACATAAACCATATGTTTTGTATGCTAGAACTTCCAGTACTACTTAATCACTCAACAGCATTAAAATACACTAGATATCGACATTTTGATGTGATGCGCTGTGAAAGGGATTTAGGTTTGGGAACATAAAGTTTGCAAGAAAGACAAAAAGGAATTTTTTTTATAGTTTTATGTAAGTTACCAATATGCAAATTATTATTATTTATTTATTAGCAGATACCCTTACTCAGGGCAACTTACAGTTTTCACAAGAAACATATTCAAATCATTACAAAGTGCTTTTCATACTGAATTAATGAATAGTTAAACATAATTGGAGACCTCCCCTTACCAGTGTGAACAGCCTATCAGTAAAAAAAAACTCATTTTAAAAAAGAAATACAGATTTACCATGTCTGGATAACTGCAATGAAGGGATCTATTGATTAAATAAAGGAAATGTTTACAAAGCTGTCTTTTTTTGTTGTGATTTGTTTCATTAAAGACCCTTATGAGACATAATACCCTTTAGAGATATAGCAACAATATTAAAATAGGATTTAAGACTTACTCATTCGTTTCTTTCAATTGAGAGTTGAAAACCTGTCCTTTTATGTTATGAGTCCAGATGGAAGCTCTACATTTATACACTGGAACAAAACCCAAACTTGATTTAATTTTACATATTTGTGGTTTAAACGCCCCCCCCCACCCTCCGTTTCATCCCAAATAACACTGGAATGATATCCTCTCTGGTCTGTTTCAAGTGTTATTGAGCAGCAACTCTAATTACAAGCGGGGAAAGAATACTTTGCACGTCCCTAAAATAAAGTGTGACCGCAGCTTTTCGACCTACTGTTGTGATACAGATATGGAGGAAAGCGCGGGAAGAAAAGGATATTGGTAAGTAAACCAGAACAGGAGAGGAGAGGGGGGGGAAGGCAAAGCGATTTTTTAAATATTACTGACCCAGCATTTACAAATTCGAAGCACAACAAGACGAGGAACGAATGCTTTTTTAGTTCATAAATCCTTTCACCCTCTCACATCCAGCAGATTAGGAGGGAGCTTTAAGAAGATTTGGACAAAAAAAAAGAAAAAAAAACTTCTGAGCCACAGAAAGGAAAAAAAAAAAAAGAAGCAGTTTGTGATTCAGTGGCTGCAGGCAATTCATCACAGAAATTGAGTTTCTAATGCAGCATCTTGTGAATCCCTTTTGCCCTGTCAACGTTTTAATACATTACATTGAGAATGTAAATCATGTTTAAAAAAAAAAAAATTGGCACCCTTTTTTTTGGGGGGGGGTGGGGGGGGGTAGGGATTTGTGGCAGAGAGAGCTCCAGGCCCTGTAATTCATCTCCGCAGAAAGGGAAATCTAAATCTCATTATGCCTCTTAACTTGTGATTGCTGGAGTGTTGTGGGCCTTGACACAAATACTTTACGCTAAACTAGTTTGTTTCCTTTTTTCTGTCTTCCCGCCCCTACCCCCCCGTCGTCAATAATGGCACACAATTCCTACGTCACAAATTAAAGCAGACCGAGGTGGATATCAATGTAACCATGTAGGTAACCATTCTGACTCAAGACAGGGGTTCGAATTCGGCACTAGACCGGCTGCATCTCTCCCCCAATCTGTATCTCTCCTGAGGGAGTCTCTTCACCATAGAGTTCAGTCCAACACTACAATAGTCAACCATATACAAGTGCAAGGTATTACATGCAGGTAACAAAAATGTCCACTATAATTACACTATGGGAGTAATAGAACTAGATGAAGTAACACATGAGAAAGACCTAGGAGTCTATGTGGACTCCTCACTTTCTCCATCCAAACAATGTGGGGAAGCAATAAAAAAGGCCAACAGGATGTTAGGGTATATTGTCAAAAGTGTAGAATTGAGAACAAGGGCAGTACTGTTCAGACTGTACAATGCACTAGTTAGAGCTCATCTGGATACTGTGGACAGTTCTGGGCTCCACACTTCAAGAAAGATATCGCTGCTCTAGAGGCAGTTCAGAGGAGAGCAACCAGACTTATTCCAGGTCTGAAGGGAAAGTCCTACTGAGAGACTGAGGACCTGAACCTTTTCACCCTGGAACAGAGGAGACTACGTGGGGACTTGATCCAAGTTTTCAAAATCATGAAAGGCATCGACCACATCAAACCTGAGGAGCTTTTCAAGATCAGCAGGGACACACGCACCCGGGGACAAATATGGAAATTGGGCTTCAAGGCATTCAAGACAGAAAACAGGAGACACTTCTTCACACAGAGAGGCGTCACAATCTGAACAAACTCCCCAGCGATGTAGCTGAAGCGACAATTTGGGAACATTCAAAAACAGACTGGATAGGATCCTTGGATCACTTAGTTATCATTGGACACCAAACGAGCACGATGGGGCGAACGGCCTTCTCTCGATTGTACATTTTCTTATGTTTCTTATCTGTATAGCTCTTTAAAGATCCAGGTATAAAAATACAAGCAGACAACATGTCTTTCCAGGTCAGAAGTTTGTAAGCCCTGTTTTCTACCAATTCTGTGACCTTTATAATTTTTTGGTCAATACACACTGTCAATCACATCCATTCATGGCAACAGTGTAGATGGCACTGTTTATCTGGGTCTCAGAGAGAGTAACCAACTATACATGTGTAGTGGTTTTAGTAAGTCCCAGGATACACCGATGAAGAAGCAACAAGTTTATTACAGAAAACATAAATACAGGTTAACCCGGAGCTCTCCTCTCAAATGAAGTGAAGAAAAGAACTAAGGATGTGAGTTGGAGAAGCCTTTTTGTATCTTCAGAGACAATGGGTTACAGTCTTCTCTGTCAGAAGTGATTACATCTCATTATGTTTACCACATACATAATAATTAACACAGACCTAAGTTTGTTACTGTTGTTGAAGTGTTTGATGAGTTGATTGGTGATGGACAGCATTTGTAGGCATCAAAGACATTGTTGCGAGTCCTTAACCAAATACCTGTGCCCTAAAACACACAATCTCTATACTGTTTGACTGTTTCAGCTGATTGAATATCCAGAAGACAGTGGTTGAATGAAATCATGAAAAGACAATGCGCGATTGAAGTAACCTCTCGGACAGAATAAATACAAACTAATGATTGCTTCATAGATAAACTGAAACAATGTATAATATAACAACATGAAACAATTAATAATATATACAGAATATAAAGGAAATAATAAAAGTAAAATGTCCCACTACACATGTATGCTGTGCACTTGAACTTTAAACAGATATAATCAGTAATGGAAGCGTATAGGGTCTGGGGTTATAACATGGCGGCCTAAGGATTCTTCCTGTGGGTTTTCAGCTTGTGGACGCCCAACTAAATACGAAATGTTGATGAAAGGTCATGTGTTTGTGATCATGTTAAAAACTCTGGTCACACTTAATTTTAATGGGCACATTCGAACGGTTATTAAACATTAGTAAATGTATTAATAGGCGTTAAGTACAAATCTGTTAACAGCTAATTAAGTGTCAATAAACAATTACAGGGACAGTTAATAAATAAGTAGTAAAGGTGAGAACAATCTACATCTTGCTAGAAAATGTAGAATGAAACATGTTGCCTTTTGTTGCTCCTGCTTTCAGGGGACACCATTCTACGTTGTGTAGAGAATTAAGACCGAGCCAACTGTATGGCTAGATATTATCAGCTCATTATTGTGCAAATAAATGTGTTAATGAGCCTAACTGTAAATAGAGTAATAGGAACCAACATTCCCAACTTTGAATACGGTGTTAATGAAGAATTAACACAATTACAGTTAATTAAGCATGCCTTTTTAGACCTGCATGTGCATTTGTTTTAGACTATATAACTCGTAACAAACCCTCACCTTCTACATTAAACTATTTGACATATTTTGTTTATTTATGCTTTAGCTGACTACCATTTAATAAAGCATGTACACCTGCAAGACTCAATAAAAATCAATTACAATAAGACTTAACTTCAGGGTCTGACTTATCAACATTAAAGCAATATATTTGTCATTTATTTGTGGTATATTTGGCGTAAGCATAAGTATCAAAGTCTTATATGCTGGTAATCCATGTTTTTTAACCCATGGCTAATACAAGATATTTAAAATAAAGGGCGACCATTAACCCATAGGTCCAATGTGCTATTGCTCGGCGGTTTAAATCATTTAAAACATACGTCTGATGAATGTATCATGAAGTGGTTTGTTATCCGTGTTTCAAATCAATGCACGGAAGCCATGATTACAGGTTGTGGAAAAGTTTGGTCTGAAATAAACGTGAGTTTGATAGCACTCCAGCAGGCCATGTGATCTGACATGAGCAGTATATAATCAGGCTTTGTGCGTCGGCTCCCGGTGAGTCATTAGCCGCCTGCCTGTTGAGGTGAGGAGAGCTCGGCCGCGGAGCTGAACTTTATTTAATGCTTCAGAAAACTGTTTTAGAATTGGACTCATCTGTAACGGGAAAATAATCTCAAGGCTACGAGAAGTGCTGGAAGCTGTCCTGCTATTTTCAATAATGTTTTTCTTATGCTTATTGAAAAGTACTTTGGCCTCTGCCTCAGTCCCCAAAGGCTGCTTCTGAGGGTGATACCTCATTTCCACCGACTTCATTATCCCCAGCTATCCTCAGGTGGTGTTCTTACATGGCCGAAGTGTTTCCATTACCCAGGTACCAACCCGGCCACCTCCCGTCCCGTTTCAAATGCCAGTCAGTTATCCGATGAGATGTCCTGCTTGAAACAGAAGGGGGAGACGGCGCTCTGGCATTCATTAAAGTATGCTAACAACGGGAAATGCATAAATAACTTTTCAGAGCACCCTCAAGACAAGGATTTGGGGATTTGTGGAGCGATATAGAGCCACAAAACACAAATCTCTTTAGCAGCGATGATTCTGGCGAGCGAGCTGGGGAATTTAAATGCACATAAATATTTATTTATTCACAACTTTATTTTGAGATGTTTTGATTAAACGGGTGTTTAACATGTTAATACACTGTATAACTCGCTTTAATGACCTACCATGTTTCTCCACTGAGCTCCTTACTACGTCTAATTCGATGGAACTGGTCTAGTTCCATAATCAAAAATCACACAGGGATGGCCGGTCTGTTTGTCTTTGTGTGTTTCAGTTCCTCTGGGTTTGTGAAGGAAGAGAAAGTGATTCATGACATAATGAATGAATTTATTTGCTCTCGTCCATGCCTTAGTAAAGCGAGTGTAACTTGTTAGGCTTTACTTTACTGAACATTGTCTTTTGGTGCAAATGTTTACTTACCAAATATCCGTTTTTGATTATTTAGTTTTCACATTGCAGCCTCCCTTTTTGTGTTTTGAAAAGGCATAGAGACAGTGATACCTAGGCTAGCAGAGAAGTTGAATATTGATAATGTGGTGCAGCTGAGTCGCTGGGGAGAGAGAGTGGCAGTGAGTGAGACACACGTTAAGGGTCGTGCGATCTCTTGTTTGATCCCCCCTTGCGTGTGTGTACCGCACAGTGTTTTCTGTGAGGATGAATGTCATATTGTGAGCCATTGCTTTGCACAAGTGTGTCTACGGTCTGATGAGCCCCCCCCCATCAGTGCTTGTGTTGTCTTCGATGGGTCCAGTGGAAATGACACAGTGAAAATGGGCACAACATAGGCTGTTTGGTCTGCGGTATCCAGATAGGCCAGCCTGGTGTGCAGAGCGAAAGGGGAGAGAGACAGAATTTGTGTAATATACTTCCTGGACTGTGGACAAGGATGCTGCCCTCAACTAATGGATTCAACTTCTTTCTCTGTTGGATTACTGGTCCTGGGACGAATATGGGGTTATTTCTATTTTGCTTTTCATGATTTTGTGCCTAGATTATGTTTTTAGGAGTGGGATCCCAAACAGGATTTTATTTAGGATCTTAGACTATATTCATTCTGCATCATAAAAGGCCATGTTGGGTTAGATGTTGTGAAAATGTTGTTTATTTAACCTGGGCCCTTTTAACTCTTGTCTCTTTTTATAGTGATTATTTTATCACTCTGTTGAGAATTAGAAGTGATCTTAAAAGTGACTCACATTGACTCCCCATCCCCCCCTAAGTGTCCTTGCCTTGCCCCCGACACTGACAGTCTGTTGACACTCAGTCGTCAGGGCTTGTCATTTAGTAAGCTTATGAAGCCATCACATTGCGATCGTATCAGTCGAGAAAATGGCTTAATCCTCGCTGTAATGATCCATTTTGATGGTTTCTGCAAATTAAAATACAATGCATTGGATTTTATTGCGCGTGTATTTGTGGTACTGTGTGATAACTTTGTGGTTCTTTGTGGTAATTAGTGGAAACGCTGCCCTTGGGACAAGATTTCTGAGGCATGTGACCAAAAACCCCAGTATGATGTGTATCTGTTGTTTCTGGGTTTAATTTGGGTTCATTCTTTCCCTATTTGTGCATGATTTATAATTTTCCATTATGTTTTTATTTCTTCTGTATGTGTTGTTCAGTTTGTGTGTTTTTTTTCTTTCTGTGTTCTCTTTTTGTATTGGTCCATTTGTGTCTACTTTTTTCTCTCTCCACTTTTTCATTTTGTCTTTGTGTTTATCACCTCAAGGCCACCATAATATTCCCAAATTTGCCGTTTCTTTTTTTTTTCTCTTCACAAAGGATGAATCATACCAGGATTTCATCTCAGTAAGTCCACTTAAACCCTCCTGCGCAGCCAAACAGCTCACTTAAAACCTCCCTGACAGGTAGACCGATTCCAGTGTATCAAGCACAGAAGTTCACAGATAAATCACACTGCTATTACTGTAGTGTTTATTAACCGGTGGATTTGGTGTCATTTCTGAGATTCATTCTCTCTCGGTTCAGCAGGATTAAGGAATTAGCAGTGATGTTAACTGATTAATTCGGCTCTAGTTTAACAGGCACAGTACAGCTACATCAACTTATCTTCCAGCGGGGACAAATAAAACAATCTGCCGTCTCTCCTTACAACAGCCCTAGCTATCAGCTGCGATCGCGGCTCATTTAGAGGAATATGACTTAGCGGTAAATTGACACGATCCAATCACTTAAGACATTAGTCTTAATCAAGAACGTTAAAATCAGGTCTCTCTCTCTCTCTCTCTCTCTCTCTCTCTCTCTCTCTCGCCTGCTCTCTATCAATAAGATAAATTGGGACATTAAGCACTAAACCAAATCAAACCAGGACATGGCTACCAAAGTCCTCTTACTGCACTCATTATGGTGGCCATTGTATACATTGCTCTGATACTGTAAATATTAAGTATGTTTTCATCTACAAATCAAAACGCAGGGTGTCATTAATTGTAACACTTGTCCGTGTTTTGTCCATTCATCTGAACGAATAATATTGCTGATAGCAGGTATTTTACAATTAAATTATGTCAGATGACTTATTTGCATATCCCAACATGATTTTGTAAGTACTTCATGCCAGATCAAGTTTTGTGTGAAGAACTTTCACCCCAGCTGTGTACACATTTTCAATCAATGTTGATGATTGGTTAATTCAAATAGTATATATTTAAGACACATTTGCTTTTCATACACCACGGTGCTCTATGGAAAATGGGTTACATTTCAACTTAATATAAATAATAATTTCTGCTCAACAACATGCACATGAATCTTGTAATCAGTTGTAGACATATATTAGGCCTCAACTTCAGTAATAGGGACACGCATTAAAATTAAGATTAACTTAATATTCTTAAAAAAAAAAAAATAGTAAAAAACAACAAACAAACAAAACGTATAACATCACAATGAAGGAATCACATGCTTATTATGTAAAATAAATAAATATAAAACCACCTATTTAATCGGATAATACATCTGTTTTCAGTCCGATGTAACTTATGCCACATTCAGTGTAGTGTGTAGACCATTTCTACATGCAATACAATACGGGTGCCCAACAAATATGCGTGTAACTGAAGCACTTGCGTTGTGCTATAGCCAGTCACTAAGTCCTTCGTACTCAAGTGGGTTTCCACCACTGTGAAAAGTCTTAAAAACACCATAAAAGATAAATGTGTACTTCTTTAACAAATTACCTTCCACTCATTTGTTGACCCCAACGTATATGCTAAATACCAGACTGTACTATAATACACAATACAGTACTGCTACACACTGTATTGTACTATAATATGTTGTACTGTAATTTGATACACTATATTGTATTATAATGTACTGTATTGTACTGTACTACACTATAACCTCAAAACTACAGTGCCAGTCGTATTAATACACACAAGCCCGAGGCCATAATTTCTCAGGGAATGTGTGCGTGTGTTTATATTATTACTGTGTATTTTGTGTGTGTCTTTGTCTTGGTATGTTTGTGTGTGTGTGTCTGTGTTTGTGTTATTACTATGCATTTTATGTGTGTCTGTGTCTCGGTATGTTTGTGTGTGTGTGTGTGTGTGTGTGTGTGTCCTTCTCTCCATCCCTGAGACAATCCACTATCCAATCGAATCACTTACACTTCACTTGACTGCAGTGTTGACAGATCGGATGTCTTCTCTCCAAATGTCAAGGTTTTTAGTCCTTGGCTATTTCTAGATATAAACAACAGTTTTTCCCCCAGGTAAATAATAAATAATTAATAATACAAAATATTTTATATAAAGTATACCTCCTTATTATGTCACCACTACCCCACGGTCTGTCCTTCGGTGTGTGTGTATGGCACAGAGACACTCAGACCCCCACTTCACCGGCGCACAGCGAGCGCAGTGCCGAGGACAGGGCTTAGGCCGAATTACTGTTGCATCCCAGGCACTTTCGCTGTGTAATCAGTTGCAGAAGGCCAGCTGGAGCCGGAGCCGGAGTGGAGGATAAGCTCGACTTCTTAGGGAATGGAAAGAGGTATTGTATATCAAGCAACACTGTTATGTCATCATATTGTAAAATAAAGACACTGACAATAATTTGTTTTGCATCTTTACAGTTTAGTGTCAATACAGACTGCGCTGGTTAGAATGAAGGAAGGGAATTAAAAGTTTAAAGTCCATTACTGTGTTTGTACCACAGTGCACCACACTACACTTTACTATGATCTTAGTATGCTATACCACACTACACTTTACCATATTTGTAGCGTGATACAGCACCCTGTTCACTGTTATTATCAAAGTACCCCATACTACACTTTACTGTGAGGAGAGCAACCAGACTTATTCCAGGTCTGAAGGGAATGTCCTACTGAGAGACTGAGGAACTGAACCTTTTCACCCTGGAACAGAGGAGACAGAGGAGAGGGGACTTGATTCAAGTCTTCAAAATCATGAAAGGCATCGACCACATCAAACCAGAGGAGCTTTTCCAGATCAGCAGGGACACACGTACCCGGGGACACAAATGGAAACTGGGCTTCAAGGCATTCAAGACAGAAAACAGGAGACACTTCTTCACACAGAGAGGCATCACAATCTGAACAAACTCCCCAACGATGTGGCTGAAGAGACAATTTGGGAACATTCAAAAACAGACTGGATAGGATCCTTGGATCACTTAGTTATTAATGGACACCAAACGAGCACGATGGGTCGAATGGCCTCTTCTCGTATGTGAACTTTCTTATGTTCTTACCTACCATGATACAGAATACTACATTTACTGTAATTTTACAACAGTATCACAACTAGAACTCCAATGGTACACACAAACCCAAAGCCATTATTGCTCAGGGAATCTTTGTGTGTTATTATTTTTCTGTGTCTCCTGTGGGCGGAGTTAATGATTGATTGACTGAATGCAGTACTACTACTACCACCAATAATAATAATAATCTGAAATATAATGTCTATTCAGACCCTTTACTATTGGTAGTCTTAGTATTAGTGGTAAATAATAACAATAATTCAATTTATTAAACCAAATTAAACAGTAAACTGCAGCAGGACAGGATTTGGGCAATCAAGATTTACTCATCACCTGTTTGTAAAGTGTATTACAGAGAACAAAGACATGTAAAGCCTAATTCGGTGCGTTGTTAAACTTCACATCTTTATAAAAGGCATAAATACATACTGCAAGATATTATTTGAAATACATTTTGACATCCACTATAACAGGACTCACTTCCTGTATCCCGTATCTGTAAGATGAACCTCAGAGAGCAGGGGTTAATCTAGTAGCTCTTCAATGGACTCTTTCCACAGCAGTGATGTTCTTCTGGGATGGGGTGACAACAATAATCTTAACGACGTCTAATGCCTTGCATACTTGTAACACTATTTCCTTTGATCTGTATTCTGCTATTTATTATTCACTAATATCCATGCTTTATATGAGTATTTTTTAGTAGATTCCCCACATTGTCTAAAAAATTACAATGATAAAGTAACAAACTACCTTTTTGTGGATTGCTACTTCAAATCTTGACCCAACCCTTTGTTATTTACAGTGTGCATTCCTGCTACCTGCATAGACTCCTGTGCATTCATCAACATTGAAATTCATGTTCCAGATGTCTATCCTGTCCCGAATAGTTTCCTGGGTCTCTTGAGCTGTTACTATACACCTCGTATCATAACTCTCTTTCCGACACATGGACCAGCTCTCGATACACACACATCCCTCTCCTTGGATTTGGTTTGAGAATTAATATTTTGTACAGAACAAAACTATCAAAATAGAGATATATCACAACATGAGCTTTATTGGTGTTTAATTCCAATGTTGTTATTCAAAGACATCTAACAAGTTTGTTAAACGCTTTAAAAAAGATGACAAAGGGGTCATATTGGAGTTTCTAGAAGTCACAGTCCTCTGGCCCACGCAGCAGAGGCCTAGGGGCCGAGGTAAGATTATACCGAACCAAGTGAGCAACTGGTGGCTTGCACTGAAGACTGCCAACCTGCCCACCAGCTGAAAACTGACAGGTTAATCATGTCTGGGAGAGAACATCCCCACCACCCCAACACGCACACGCACACACATTTCTACCATGCCAAAATCACGAGGTTTATTTGCCAGCGAGCAGCCATGCATTCCAGAGAAAAACAAACACGCTAATCAAGATCAATGAAGGGAATGGGTGTTGGGATTAGGAGCCATGAAAAACGTGGATACCCAGAGCATAATCTGCGTTGCTTTTTATAAATTAGTTCCCCGAACAGTAATAAAAACAAAAGAGGAGAGTCGGGCCAGCGAGATTAGCTGCATCGCAGTCCTCTGAAAACAAAGGCTCCGGGAGATTACCTGTGTGAGCCCTTTGTCCGCAGATGTTAGAGCCTCGGTGATAAAGAGGATTGAGGCCGCTGACTGGGCCGGCCAGATAGGGAGAGTGGTCTGCAGGTGTTTACAGCGAGTGCGGCCGCATCCTTCTAGGCTGGAATCAGATGTCGCCCATTGTTTCTGAGAGATTCGGGGTTTATAGCACTTAAAACTCGCTTAACCTTGGTAACCAAGACAACTCAGCCCGTGTTACTTTAGCGCTCCACAAAAAGACTGTCCCTTAATTACGGAGCGTGCCCTTTCTGTCTTTATTCATTCATATAACTTCTGTGTTTCGGTCGACTGAACCTGCCTGTAATTGTGTTTAGTTTCAGCAGTCGTGGCAGGTTTTGCCAAGGATAGGCATTTATGAACACATAATGAAGACTTCCAAGACTTCCATTAGCTTTATTTGCCACTTTTCCTATTAAAAGTTGGAGTGTTCATTTTGCAGTATTGTTGCTTTGTCACTATAAAACTCACATTAAAACTCACACCTTAAGCTATACTGTATGCAGTTGCATTTCTGAATATTTAAAAATGCTGGTAAATACAACAACCCTGTACATAAAAACAATAAACAAACACACATACATACACAGATACATACAAATTTAGAAAACCAGTGTCGTGGTTTGTTTTATTTTCATTAGTATTTTATGTTTATTTAAGTAAAACTTGCTAATTGAAAATGCTCATTATTTATTCAAGCTACAATATACAGCATCACTTTGCTTTAATATGAATTAGGAACATTAGTTATATAGGATATGCATATTGTGCTCATGTTATATTTTACAACTGCAACATCCCCTGGCAGATTTATGAGATCCAGATAATTCCCTAATTATTTCATTTTATTTTGCAAGCTCATGAATGCTCTTTCATGTAGACATGTCTTTAATGTGTCCAAAAAGATCATTATGTTAAAAAAAGGAATGCCAGTAATAAATAATTAAATAAATAAATATATGAAATCGGTTAGATTTTTTGTATTTTTCTCTTAAGCATAATCCTGATTTTAATTTAGTTTGTTTGTTTATTTGTTTATTTCTGATGTAATTAAGTAATTAGTCTTTTTTAATGCGCAGGCAGACCTGAATAACCAAACACACTCTGCCAGATTTTTTTTCATGTTGTCTATCCTATTATACACTAAACTGGGCCAGGTATACAAATATTTTACATTAAATAATAATAATGAAGAAGAAGAAGAAGAAGAAGAAGAAGAAGAAGAAGAAGAAGAAAATATAAAATGAAAACATTATGTTGGTCATAGAAGCTTATTTAAGGACATATCGTTTTTAATAACTATTATAAATATTTTGATTAATATATAAAACAAAATTAAAAGACCAAACACTTCAATGTTAAATTATGAAAAATTAAAATTGGGTGCAATACATAGATACAAAGAAACAACTTTTAAAACTAAACCCTAGACCTATTCAGAAATAAAATATATTAAAATGCTGCAAACAGACTTCCTGCCTTTGCACACTTAGTGTAAATGTTTATATTGGTTAGTTGTATAATAGGTCTCTGATCGGGCTGTGTAGGAGCAAACAGTAGTGAAACTCGTGCTTTTGCAGAAAATCACAGCAGAAACAGGAGCACGTCTGACATGTAGTTTTTCTGTGTGTGAAAGTGGGCTGCTTCTCTTAATAACATGCCCGGGCAAATGGCTTATAAAGAGGGAGACCCCTAAAGATAGTCATACAAATAAATTGTCAGAAATGGTGACTGTAGCTGAAATAAAATAACATTATATGCAGACTGACGAGCAGTGCCTATTTGAAATGAAAACACAAAGTATATTTAATATCTATGTGTCCATCAGCTTTATGCCAATAATGTATTTTGTTTATAAATCTCCATTAACTTTCTCTGAGTCTCTATATAAACTACCACAGTTGCTGTTTGGTGTTCAAATCAACAACATTTATGGACATTAAACCTTTCATTTAATTTTATATAAGTATTTTAAATGTATGTATTTATTAATTATTTAGTTGGTTTATTTATTTGTTTAATTTCAACAATTAACCATTCAGTTATTCTGGATGTTAGATGAGTAATGTAAAATGTAAAACTTAATGTAAATAATTGGAATAATGAACGATGCAGCTTGTGTTTTACTTGAGAATAAATATATTGTATTGCTCTCTTTATTAATTCAGTAAATCAAGCCTATCCCTTATATTTATGTATTTTTAAAAGATCACAAAAGTTTTTATTTCAAAGTGAACCCTACTTCAATATTTGTGTGTAATACAAAATTCCCAATTTAGAAGAAAATACAGTAAAACTAAAAATGTTATGTTTGCATAAGCGGAGATAAGTATTTTGGCAGAAACAAAATGTAATGCAGTTTAAAAATTGAAACACTGCTGAGACACATTCCTTGACCTGGTGAATTAAGTCATCAATATTACTGGAATACATTAGCTTTCTTATACAAATTATTACTGGAGCTGTACTTATTTTGTACCTAATTATGCATACCTTAGATTTAAATCTGGCAAGTTTAATAGATGTATAAATATTCTGATTCATAATATGAAATATAAAATTATTGACCCATTTAAAAATTATTGACTAGATAATTGTTATTTTTTATTTATTTTAGAATGAAATGCAAGCTTTCTTTTGATATGATAATATTTTAAAATGACATCTTACCAAAAGGTTCAGACAATTTTGTTTCACAGTTTAACCCCATGCTTATTAATAAACATTAAGATCACAACAAAATACAGAAACAAACTGGACACCTTTTCATACATTAAGCAAATCAATATATATATATATATTTAAAAGTGGATAGAATTTGGTTAGTTCAAAGCTCAATATTTATATACATATATCAGATATATCAGAGCCACCATTTCAGATATCTAGAAAATGCAGTAAGAAATAACAACAAAATGGAATTGCAGCTGCTTAATATCATAGATTCAGATTTGTGTTCCTAAAGGATGTGGAGTTCCCCACAAAGGAAAATACTTATCTATACAAAAGTCATAATAATGAACCAATTGTTGTGCAAAATAACGGGAAAAGAAGCCTAAATACTGAATGTTTTTCATTTGACAGTAAAAAAAACTTTTCTCTAGTTCTTTTTCTCTGTCTCTTCCTGGTAAAATTGGTGTCATTGTTTCTGTGTAAGACAACAGAGGGTACAGCGTTCCAGAAACAATTCTCCCGCGCTACGTATCGCTGTCTGTTTGGTGGCAGTGACGGACCAAACCTACTTTTTCTTTTTCCCTTTCCTTTTTTTTTGTTTCTTGCCATTTGAAACAGTAAATAGGAACACAAGGACACCGAGTGCGAAGGAAAGGCAGGGGTTGTGGGCCCTGTGGGAGGATTTGCTGTTGAAACTATTTGGCAATCAGGAATGAATCGCAACAGATAATAAATGTTTTGGAATCTGCACACCCTATGGAGCGCGAACACCCTTTATCTGATGCAACCTTCGGGTAGCTGGGCTTTATCTGCTCCCGAGCTCGCTATACATCCCCTGCCTTCGCGTCGCGCTGCACGGGAACCGCTTGGCTCCACTGCCCTCTTGTGGAGAGGATCCGCAACCATTTCTGAGCCAGAGAGCCAGAACAGAGAGTGGGACTGTGGACACACTGCGGCTCGGTTTGACCGCTGACCTGAGTATAATTGGTCTCCTGAGATCTGCACTTGCAACTACGAGGACATACATACGAGGCCACTGTTCCTCAAGTGTTAACTGGTGGTAAGATTCGAAGATTATCAATGACACAATGAAATACAACTATTAAAGCAACAAGCAAGCCTTTTATATTCAAATTACCTACCTTCACATCTGTCCACGGTCTATGCATTCTGTCAGACACTTTTAGCCATGTTTTGCTGCGTATTATTGCCTGTTATTGTCCAACCGTTTGCCATTCCAGGTACGAATCCGAGATGTGTGTTTATTGTGTGACACCACCGATTGATGTAGTAAACAGTATGTGGCAAGATGGAGACTACAGAGACCCAGTGGTCCTGCCGTTGGATGAGATGAGTGTCTGTAGATTAAATCATTTGTCTTGGTAAACAAAATTGCTGAGAGCAAGGGGGGAAAATAAAAATAGAAATCAGGAGAAAAGACATGACAGAAGAAGCTGAATAAAGATGGACCTCAACACTAAATATGACCTGGGAAACATAACGAAACCCAGTTGGCTGCCATGTTGGCTTGACTTTGTTTCTTTTTCAGATTGCTGGTGTGGCAGCGTTGAAGTTCAGTGTTTCTTGGCCGAGTGAGAGAGAGACACGTTGAGCCACAGAGACAGCCGGGATAGAAAGCATGCTGGTCATCACCGCGCCTCGGCGACTGAAAGTCAAACTAAAGCATTTGAGCTCATCACCGGTCTGAACCTTAAAATGCTGTGACAGACGCTTGTCAACTTTGACCTTCACGTGGTCCTGATGGACAGAGAGAGGCTCAGTCACATATTTAACCCAGTTCCCAAAATGGAGAACAACATATAGATGTGGGAACAACTGTTTATCCTCCCGGAGTTGGGATCAGTTTACTCTGGTCATCTTGTAAAGTGAAACTGTAGCGCACTGCTGGTTTTCCCGACTTCAAGCAAGTCTCTCCCGTTTCGGTTCTGCTTTTGTCAAGCCTCCGCACAAACGAGGCCGATTTCCCTGCTGGGAGAGTAAAGGAACCGAGATAGGATTATAAACTGACTTGTGTTTAACGATGATGAACAAGCGGCTGTTCACAACACTTAATGTGAAGATAGATAGCGTGCTCATTAGCTACAGTAATGACCAATTTAGAGAGTGTTGCCGCTCTAATTCTGTTTTGTTCTCCGTCCCTCTCTGAACAGCACCCAGAAGACAACATCCCTCCTTCCAAGAACATCACTCTCTCCCTCCAGCTGGGGTTCGGTGCGCTTAAAAGCCAAGGCAACTCAAAGCCAAGACTATTCCTCCTCGGTGTAACAACCAGACTCCCCGAGAAAGTAGGACATGATAGTGTATCTGCCATTTTTTCATCGTTCTTCAAAATCTTCAGACTCAACTTAGTGCATATCTCTAGACGGAGTGTTATTTTTATCTAGGATTAAATCAAACCTATGACTCACTCACAAATAACAAGCTAGGAAACCCCATAGAGGTAATATTTATGAGTAGAAGAAAGACGCATCTGACTATAAGAAAAGCTGCCACTAAAAACAGGTTTGTAGTTTTCTATTAACAGGGTCTATGTTTAGGATCTAAGTTCAGATTTAATCACAGCCCATCTCCAAGCAACAGGTCTGTAGCTACATTTGGTTACAAACATGCGAAGTACACAGTAACACCTTTATTAATTATTAAAAGTGAAATAATACAATTAACAATATTACCACAATACTGACAAATTAAATACTTTTAAAGTATGCTGGACTTTTAGCTTAGGACAAATGCTTAAAAAGGCTAAATAAATGGACAAATGCAAACTTAATTTTAAAGAGTCTTTAACATTTTTTAATTTTTTTTTTTTTAATTCTTTAAAATTTTAAAGAGTGTTTAAAGCGTCCCCTTGTTTTCAGTACCTGACTAATATGCATTAGAAAAAATTAGGTTTTCTTCCCAGAGTAAAGCAAACCAATGTTGGTGTCTTCGTATGTAGCACAAACATTGTGCAAGAGAAAGTGTCAGTGCCATTGTTTCATTAACCTTTAAGCGACATGAATACTGATTTCTAGCTTGATCAAGCAGGTGCTGATTCCTACATTGTCGGTGTCGGCGATGTAGGCCGTCTCACCAAGGTCAGTGTGAGCCAAAATCACTACAGTCACATGGAAACTGAGGTGGTGTTTTACTGCTGCTTGTTAACACGTAGTGAAAAGTGCCCTAGGCTTACAGCTGTGCATGAATACTTTACTATTGCATGTGTTTGTGTATCTACAGTCATCCACTGACTTGTCTTTTACATGCACATATGCACATACTTATACAAACAAGTATAGCATGTACTGCTTACTAAGAGTATAATACAGCAAGTACAGAATTAATTATATCCAAGAATTTGATGAAGTGGTGCTGTACTACTGAAAAGTTGAGTATCGATAGCTTTCACATTTCACTTTCCTTTTTTTAATAGTCATCTTTTCAGTTGCACACATTGCAAACCATACACTGTCATTTGTCATTCTGCTAGTCCACAGAGCGAACAGCAGGGCGGAGGCATCACAGAGAGGCTACTGTTGGCACTGCTTATTCACAGGCATCCAGAGAGGTACAGGTGCCGTTTTGGGGCATGCCAAAGACACCTTGGCACGCTCCAAGCCAGCCCAAACCTCTTACTGTTTGTCCAGATGTGCATTGCCATCCCCAGAATCCCAGCCACGGTTGGCTGTGCTCCAGATGTCTGAGCTACAAAGCTGAACACATGCTTCAAGTGGATGTGTTCACCAGTTGAGCACCCTTCTGAAACGGGTTATACCTCTGCCTTTTAAAGTCTGCAATGCAGCTCGGGAGAGGGGTGTTTTTCTGTACCTTGTCATCTCAGTAATTCTTATGAACAGAGCCGTATGAGCAAAAGTAAACTTCAATACATTTGAGATCGCTTTCCAATTCCTTTCGATATGCAATCGTTTGTTTTTAAAAAAGAATAATGATAATCTGACTTCATTGACTTCATCAGTCTGAACCTGTGCCGTTTTCTCTAGGCCGACTCTATTGAAAAAACTCTGAAAACATATTGATAAAGAGGTATAACTGAATTCAGAATAGGTATTAAACTAAATGAATCACTGACTAACTGTTTCAAAAGTAGGGTGTGGATAAATTCAACTACATTTGGATGTGAACAGTGACAGTAGGACACATAATGAAAGAAAATCCATATTATTGAGACAAGATAACAAAGAAAAGATTTGTAACACAACAAAAAGCACTGGTGGCCAAAACGTGGAAACACTTTCCAATAATGGGCACCAGTTCTTAATCCATTATTGTTGAAATCCCACAGGGATATCATGTGAATGCCGCATGCTCTTCCACTGGGTTCTGATATTGATCACATGTCTAAGCCAAACCTGGTCTTTAACCCTGACCCGAACCTTCTTATACATGTGATTAACAGCAGGTAAAGTTCATATGATATTCATGTGTTATTCCTGGGGTGTTCATACATCATTGTATTGATAATTGGTGCCCAATATTGGAAAGTGTGACCCAAAAATGATATACGGGACACAATTTAAATTAGTGGCTGCAAATTCCTAATGAATTCAGATTGAAAAATGTAAGTGACAATTGTATGTACAGATGGTTAAAAGCACATGCATATAAATGTATATAACTTCAAAAGAAAACAGGTAAGGATAGGGTTAAGTTGAGGTTAAGAGAAAGTATACAAAGTAGAATTTGAACAGACAACCTTGCATAAAGTACTTAAATGTATCACTCACCTTTACTCTGTTTCCAGATATCATTGTCCTGGATCATGGTTGACCTGTGACCGGCCCTCCTCCCTTAACAAAATTAAAATCACCCCATCCTTTAATGCATGGAGAGACGCAGTGAAGAAGAGCGGGGGCGAGCAGGGGGATTAGGGCTGAGGCGATAATTGTGGAGCGATGGCGAAGTTGGGAGGCAGTGATTCTGTTGGATTAAGATGCGGAGCAGCTGATCGGGGATTGAGAGCTAAGCCACGGCAGGGCAGGGTTGCTCAGCGGCCCAGGGGCTGGAGTGGACAAGCTTAAGAGCCTCAGTCAGGTGCTCCCGTGACTCCAAATTAAAATAGCGATACCCATTTGGCGGTGCGGAGCGGAACACGGCTCACGGTCGCGCAGAGCAGTAATGAAAATGGCTAATTTCGATATAGAATATTGAGTAGAAAAGTGGATTAAATTCATTTTAGAGCAAAAATTCATATGCAGCAGTTTGCAGACTAGAAACCAGCTATGATAGTCTAAACATGTCTCTCTTCAGTTACATTTTAATTATAACATCTTAACAATTTCTCATTTGTTTTTCACCAAAACAAAGCTAGTAACATATCCTGCTCTGAAGATAGAACAGAAGAACATAAGAAAGTTTACAAACAAGAGGAGGTCATTCGGCCCATCGTGCTCGTTTGGTGTCCAAGGATCCTATCCAGTCTGTTTTTGAATGTTCCCAAATTGTCTCTTCAGCCACATCGTTGGGGAGTTTGTTCAGATTGTGACGCCTCTCTGTGTGAAGAAGTGTCTCCTGTTTTCTGTCTTAAATGCCTTGTAGCCCAATTTCCATCTGTGTCCCCGGGTGCGTGTGTCCCTGCTGATCTGGAAAAGCTCCTCTGGTTTGATGTGGTCGATGCCTTTCATGATTTTGAAGACTTGAATCAAGTCCCCACGTAGTCTCCTCTGTTCCAGGGTGAAAAGGTTCAGTTTCCTCAGTTTCTCTGATAATTAACAATTGTCTCACTTTTAGACTAATTTGTTCAATCATATTACAGATCAAGCGTGGGTCTCCTTACTCATCTGTCCTTACGTTTTTTGATTGACACCATTTGCATTAAAATAAACAGATCTACTCTATCCCACCCCCTCCCCACCACCACCACCACCACTAGAACAATATTCCTGAGCACTGAAGAAAGAGCAGAAATGTCAGCCATGAATTAATTTAAATGAACTACATGTTTAGAGTTGACAAAACATGACAAAATCTCTGCCCTCTTATTTGACACCCGTGATTTTCATTGCTGCAAAAACACATTACTGGTGTTTCCAGACCTTGCTAGCATCTTCTCTTTGTGGCATTAAACATTTATTGAAAACGGCTTGTGCTTATTTCTCAGATGTCCTACCTACATTGTGGACATCTTTACCAGTTTGCTCTTATAGACAAGCGGCAAATTAGTTTATAAAATGGACTAGGGGCTGGATTAAATCAAAACTTTGACCCAAACTACAGAACTGTACTCAGTTGGAGCTTAATTTTTAGTAAGATGACACCTTCTTCTAATAATAAATGTAATCGCTATGATGTACAGGTCTGTAGTTTGCTATTAGTGATTTAATCCGGCCCCTAGGATCAGAGAACATAACTGAAAATGAAATAAAAATGAGTCAAGGATGAAGATATGAGTGACTTCTTTATCCATCCATGCTTATTGTTTGCAAAGCTGCAATCTATGGAGAAACAGGGTCCATAAGTTACAAGCACCTCAACCACAATGATGGGCAGAATGTGGCCGACTTTCGTTTTTAGTGTTTTTTTTAACGTTTTCGTGAAGTGACGTGAACCTGGGCGGATCAGGTTTCCTTTCTCTATGGGCCACCATTGTGTGTCTTTCTGTTTGGTGAAGTTGGGATGGAAGGGGGAGGTTGACCCCATGTCTGCGTGTTGTATCAGCAGCCTGCCATTGTACCGGGGAGAGATTTGGGCTCTCAAATCGTCTCGCAGCCGTGGCTTTTCCGAGGAAACACCGCAAGTGGCATCTCCGTATTTTGTCGGCGGGACATTAATCTTGCTCCCCTCTTCTACATCAGGAATACTTGTATTGTCAGCGAGCGCTAATGTTTGCTGCTTTTCAATATATATACATATATATGTATTTTTGTGTCTGAGGGAATCAGTCGAAAGCATTGTTCCCAAATCATTGTAATATCTATTTAGAGTGGCAACAGCACAGGCTGCTGATGCTCAGTATTCATGAAGCATAAACCAGCCTTAAGACTTAGAAAGCTGAAAGGGCTTATCCTTATATTCTTAAAATCTCTTCTTTTATGTGGGTCTTAGGCATTAAGGATAGGATTGTGAGGCGCAATTGTTCGAGTGCTGCCGGAGTGAGTGAGTGTGTATATGTGGGTGGGGGTGTTTTATTTCCTGGCAAAATCCTTCCCTTTCTCTCTTTTATTTTTTTTTACTTTTTATATGACTGTAAATATTAACCGTGTACTTAACTCTTAACGGTATATGGGATAGTATAATGCGCTTTTAAGGATACATTATGTGCAAGATTTTCCACTGCATATAGTGCCACTGAAAAATAAGAAAAGGCTATTTTCTGGGCTTTTAAGGCAAATTATCCATGGCAGAAAAGTGATTTTGAAGAAACAGACAGAACTTTGCAATATCAAGTCATCACAGAACAATAAAGGAAAGTCCCGAAGGGGTTGGCGAAATCTTTTAAAATGCCCAGTGTCCCATTTTTCCGTGGCTTAAAACTGTATCTGAAACCCATGCTTGGTCTTTCTTCTCCCAGTCTGTTCTCCTAATTCATTTCCAAAGGGAGTTTTCGAAACAGAATGCAATACGACCGTAAAAGTTCAGTGGTGTACAAAAGGAAGTGGCTCGAGCAGGGGAAGCAGTCTCAGCTAGGCAAACCGACTAAGGCCTGTAGTCTGGAGATCACAGTTTTGTCTGGACCAAGATGATTAATGAAAATGCTACAATACAACTGTGAAACCATTAACAATGTTTACAAAAAGGTTATATTTGTATTTTGTGACTTGTAATACACATAAACAAATATTAGCAAACCAAGCATACACATTGTATTGTTGCTGGCATGCATTGGATAAAAAAGACAAATTTGTGGCTCTATAATAAGCTCTATAATAAGATTGTTTTTTTATTTAAATTGTATGCCTCACAGTCATCCCCGAGACCCAGGACATTTTTACACTCCCTTAGTGCCCGTTTCTGTGTAATTTCCCCCGAATTGAAGTTCCGTCGTCTCCCAGCTGTGGGCTAAAAAGACGGCATTGTGGGAGAGAGACCTCCTTAAAATCATAAACAAAACCAGAGAGAAAATAAACGAGTGTCAGGCGATCTGTGGTGTCGAACACCCGGCGCTGTGCAGACCCTTAAGGCAAAGTTAACATGAAACAAATTACTCCTAATAGTCAAGAGAATCAATTCCGACCAGGAGCGTTTGTAACTCTGTCAGCTGTCATTCTCCTTTCTTTCATTCATTTGGCCCAGGCACTTAAACTGAGAAGCCTTCAGTACAACTTTTAATCTGAATATAGTATGGATATTTTAATCAGCATTGACTAAGTGAAATTTGAACGGCTTGCCAGCACCGGGCCTTGTCAATACAGAGCAGCCTCTTCACAGATAATTATAGTCTAGTGTCATCTATCTTAAACACACAAAGAGATCTGATTGGATCTGACGGACCTCGTTCACTACTCCAAGACTCGCAGAGACGCTGCGTTACTAATCATCGCAGAGAACAGTACAACAGTCGATATCTGACTGTGAAAACCCCAGCAACGATTTAACAATGATGTTGCATTACTTTGATGTTTATGGAGCACAGTTATAGAGAATGTACCAGTGGATCATTCGATATTTTTCTTATTGTAATCCTCAGATTAGAAATCGCGAATCTCAAAACTAATGAACAAATTGTTCTTAGATCTCGTGCCAATTATGTGTGCTTTCTTTGTTTTGTGTCAAGCCAAATATGCTAATCGACCACAAACATTTCTTCCTCACTAATGATCTTACCAATGCAGTCAACATAAAATGCTAGTTATCCTTTCGACAAGAGTGCATTTCCAGGCACGTTCGGTACTGTATGGTGTCATTGAGTGTACGCTGTTTAAAACTCAAATTTCAGCCTTAAGGATCAAGAGATCATAAATAGAGACATAGTATAATTATAAGTCATACTAATGATAGACACTCAGTTCAAATAATGAAATATTTTGTGTATTTTTATAAATTCACTATTTAAGCATGTTCTTTGGACTCACTAGGATCATCCTTGATACAACTGATTTATTGGATAATTACCCAGTTTATCAGGAAACAAAACTCCTTAATCAATAGCTAATATGATTAGCACTTCCAGATCAATGAAGATTAGAGGTCACTGAGACGGTGCGCAAACTGACAGATAGAAATACTTAGGTTTTAATAAAAAATAAACTGTTTCCTGAAAAATGTTTGATAATTCCGGAGAAAGGAAAACTCTCTCTCACTGTCTTCTCCTGTGAATACGGGTCCCTGGTTTCCAGCTCTTTTATGTTTGATTTTAAACTGCAGCAGCTCCCTGCCTCAATTAATTTGTATTATGAGAATGCATTTTTTTTGAATATTAAAAAAAAATACTCCCACTAATCTGCCTGAATCTGGCTATATGTCAATAAGAAATCGTTACTAAACTACGCCCCTAGGTCACATTCAGTGTCTTATTTTCCAAAGACATCGAAGGTGCCAGGGAGTTTAATGTTGAAAACTGGAACAATTATAAAAGGCTGTGCTATAAATCATACGCAGTACACGTTCATACCATTCTAACCTGTTTAATAAGGCATATCTAGGTTTAATCATTTAATCAAGGTGGTCTCGTTTATTTTACTTGAAAGGCTTTCCTGACAGAAGTTAAAACGCTCTCTTTTAAAGGGAGAATATGTGATTCTGTCTCTTTTGATGGACTGAAAAGGTCAGAGAGGCCTTTCTGGTGGTCAGGTTAATGTAGGCCTGGAAAAGTTTCCCCTCCGTCACAGAAGAGCTTTCACAGAGACTGTATAAGCTGGGAAGTAATGGTTAATGGCATATCGGTGTCAAAGTATCTCAGTAGGTTCTTTGCTGTTATTGCTATTCGGGTGCTTCTGCTTTTGAACTCTGGGATGTATAAATCTTCTATGCGTCTTAAGAATATTTGAAGTGCGTAGCTTGTCACGAAAAAAGATCAAGTCTGTCTGGATTCGGGATGTGTTATGTGAAGGGGCTGTGGAAATGAAATGTTAGCTTTTTTTTGGCATACAATAATCAGCAGATAACCATTAATGTTGGTGCGTTTATTGGTTTTTAAATTCACAACATACAAAGCACTTTCACATCCCATTTTTATTTTTTAGTAATGCTAGTGATTTATTAATCTTTTGCCCTTTTTGGAGAGAGACGCGACCCTTTTAAAAAGGGTCTCGTGGGATGTTGCAGAAATTGCCAAATAACTAAATGACATTATTATGGTCTAGGTAAATGTGTCACATAAATTATGCATTACAAACGGGCAGAAGCAACAGCCGATTGGTATGGCAGCCTTAAATCCACAGTTGAAAGCATTGCATTGCAAAGTTGGCCTGCCTTTTGCCAGAGGTACTTTCATACCTCTTGAATGATATTATGCTGACGATATAAAAAATACATATACTGTGGGAATCACAAGAGATAAAGGACAATTAGAGTATTTTTTTAATTATGTATTTATTTTTGCCAGATATAAAGTATTTGACCCCATATAATCCTACAAACACACACACACACACACACACACACACACATATATATATATATATATATATATATATATATAGTTAACTTTACAAACACTTTACACCTTATCATCTGTTCATGTTATATGTGTATATAAGCAAAGCAAATGTAATCTGTTACCTGCATTTGATAATCCCCCCCACACACACACATGTGCCAGGGGACAGAACAGAAACCAATTCATACTAATTACATTCAAATGCCACCTGCTATTTCAGAAAGGTTTAGTTATGTTTTCTGTCTAATTAATTGTTTCTTTTCCGTAAAGGAAAAATTTGGCGTACAAAATTCTGCCTCACAGAGACGTTCCCTTCAAAAGTGATGCGAGCAACACAACAGGACTGTAGGACGCCACAAAGTACAACAAAGTGTGAGTCGCAGCCGAGGGACTGAAACAACATTGTGCATATTCTAATTTATGGCATCCCATTGGAAAAACACTGCCCTTTTTTCCTGTATTAACAAGGTGAATGGGGTACAGCCAGTACTAGGCCACATTAGAGAGAGATGGAGAGAGAGAAAAAAAACTAAAGCCTAGAGAATTTGCTGGCAGAGATGAATTAGAGGACTGGAAATAGCCTGCCTTCTGAAATAACCAGTTGGCTTTTTTTAACAATCATTCTGAACCTCTATCTTTTCCAAAGGAGGGGAAAAAAATGAGCGAGTAAGAAAGAGAGAGAGAAAAAAACGTATTGAGCGAAAGGCTCTATACTAAAACAAGTTCAAAGAGAACCTCAGATTTCACAACTCCTGCAGGCAATTTAGATAATCCATTAGACAGACGCAAGCAAAAATAATATACTTGACCCCTTTGTGTGTGTATTTTGAGAAGTTTGTTATAATGACGAGCCCGGTAATAATTCACTGTACCTCATGTATAATAAGTAGAAATTCACAGGCTTTTATGATAAATTGCCAGGGTAACAGGGGGACACCTCTTTTGCATTTCAATGCGAGTAAGTGTCAGATTCTTATTTCATTACTAGCCGACACATTAGCGGACGGATTTTAATTTGCTTTTTTCTGAAACTGGCTATCCGCTGAGACCAGGTCCAAGCAGAAAGGGTTTGGGAAAAAAAAAGAAAAGAAAGAAAGAATAAAATAAATAAATAAAAAACAGTGTCAACCATTTTTTCTGTGTTTTTCTTTTTTTTTCCTTTTTCAATTTGTGGCCATCACCAAAAATATATGTCTACACTTATATATACCTAAGACCAGGGGTGAAATAATGCAAATCGCATCGCTGTCTTGCTGAATAAACAGAAATCAAGGTTTAATTCAAAGCCTGATAAAAATCTGGATGTTCTTTAAACTAAGACATGCTCTGCAGAGGCAATATTGTGTGGAAATATATTCATGGTCTAGTTTCTTCACAATCCCAAAAAACTACACATTTTCAATACCTTTTCTCTCTGCATAATGTAATTCAGTAATCTATACTATCTCATTAATGGAATTCTTTATGCCTCACTAAATTTGAGAGTCAGTGAAACATAATAAAGTCACTCTTGATACATACATAATTAGAATATTATTTCTTCTTTAAGCCCTCTCCTTTTAATCAATTTGTAGTAAACTCGGTTAATAGGACATTTAAAAAGATTACAAAGGATAAAATTAAATACTCTTAGTTTAGGCAGACGTTATGCAGTTTTAAATGTAACACATTTACAGTCAAACTTGCAAAGCTTTTTTTCTGGAGCAGAATTTGTAAAAGGAATCCATCTATGGGAATCTTTACAGTGCTTAACAAATATGTTAAAAATATGTTACTTATTAATAAATAATCTATTTCAAATATCCATCCATCCATTTTCAAAACCACTTATCCTGGTCAGGGTCGCGGGGCATTTCAAATATCCATTCATCTAAATAAAACATTATAAAGTGTGTAACATCAACTTGCAACTGCCTAGAATATGTTTAATATGAATAAAGCTTCAATAAACTGAGCAATAGGTATATTCATGCACATTTCATTCACACACAGCAACTTTATATTTACCTGTATGTCACGTAAATAATACATACAATATCCTAATTTTAATTTATTTCCAAAGTGTTGGACATTACATATTGGCATTGACACTTTTATGAGCATTGTTTCAAACTAAGGGTTTCATTCGAATGAAAACACTTTAAGATGAAATAATAAAATAGTTGGTATATTGCGGTCAATATTAGATGATACTCACCACAGATGCATCGCTTGAACACTTTCTCAGTCCTTCCACGTCCGCAGAGACTCGATTACATGTTTTAAGCTGTTAAATGGATGGCGATGGGAGGTACTACTACAGTGTCATCCAACTTCACCAGCGACTAGTCCATCCATCGGTCTGGAACTGAACATTTGTAGTCACCGCCATCTTTGTCTTGTTGCCAAACCTTTTCAATTCAACTATCCATTGAATTCTGAGGATGGACACATTGACAAAGCTAATGTGATGTCCAGGCCGCTGTGTCTCTAACTTTTAGCTCATTTTAGTGTTAGTTGATCCTTAACGTTTCCTACTTCCATTGCATTGCACGCCTCCTGCACCGTAGATGACCCATTTAACATAACTCAAACACCCTCATCTCTACCGAAAGAAGGAGAACGTGCACTCTGAACATCCTGTCTTGCTTTGGCTGTCGTCGAATAACCATTCAGTAACGTCTGGGCAGAACAAAAGTTGTTCTGAATGTATTGTGGTGCACCTTGATGACTTTTGAAAGACCTTTGAAAGACTAATTTCTGGGTTGCCCCATAAGGTGGATGTTGACAGCATACTCTGCATCATGTAAATGAGCTTGTTGCATTCATTGTATACCATAACCTAGTAATAAAGCATTCATATACAGTATAAGAAGATATACAATAGTTTGAATGAGAAGCTTGAATCACAATACTAAAGTCAGAACTGTACAATAGCAGTCAGTACTTGACAATCCATTTACCTTAGGTGTTCATTCTTCTTCTCGGTAATAGTTTAATTTATGGATCGTAGAAGGCTATTAATAAAAGCCACATATGTTTCAGTTTATCATTAAAGCCATAATTCAATATTCATAACTACTTACCCATGACTGAGCGCCAGTTATGTATTTTTAATACAAAGGTGTACTAATAGTCACCAAAGTGTGAATCATAAAAATAATAATAAAAATGATGGATGTATCAATATTTCAGGCACATCATTACAGCGCCACTGTCGAATAACACCAGAGTCTCCAACTCCCGTCCCCGGCGGCCGCAGGGCCTTCTACTTCCCGTTCCATCTCCGCTCTCACTTATTTAATTGAACTAATTATTTGCTTAATTGAGCATATTTAACTTTTTTTTTTTTTTAGCTCTCATTGCAGTCAATGATTGAAAGATACTTGACATTTATAGTACGTAGCAGAATGCAGCAGCCTTTAAGGGCTCGAAATCAATAATAAAAATATAAAAATGAGTTCAGGTGATTCCTTCAAAGCTTGCGGTCGTTCTTTAGCTCCAGAACAAGAACTGCAGTCTTGCTGGCTTTTATGAATGGCTCTTCCATGCTCCCACAAAATTTACATTCAGTCCCGTGAAAGAGGTCATATGGGCTAGTTTATTGGCCATTTGTGACTTTCTACCAGTTTTTATTATTATTATTGTTGTTATTACTACCTGTGCAAAAGTGTTTGTATCCATTTACCACACATGCGTGTGTATTGCTGTCTCAAAACATCATCAAGAAAATGGCCTAGAACCATGTTCACAGTGCCACGTTGCAACCACTGGTTCTTGTGAATAAAACTGATTGGCACAGTGGGTGTAGCAGCTGATATAACCTATAATTATTATTTTGTAAAGCATGAACACTGCACAGTTAAGTGAACTGGCCTGTGGCAATTTAAGATGCATTGAAAAACACTACACCACACATGAATACATCGTCTTTAATTACACACAACAGGCCCAGACCCCCAGCGCGAGTGTAAGTAGGACACTGGTTTCTCCAGCTACATCACAGAGTCTGCACTTCCTGACGAGCCCGGCACCTGAATCATTCTTTCTCTTGTAATGGACACAGGTCAGGGTGACAACAATCCAACCGGTCGGTACATGTTATTTTTGGAGAGCCAGGAACTCGTACCAAGTGCCCATCTGTTATTTCTCTGGGAGGTATCGAATCTCCATGTACACCGATGCACGCAAACATTAATGCAAACGATTTATTATAAGCAATACTATTCCATCAGGAGAACTCTTCAGTATGTATACTTTTTATGAGTGGATATACAGTGAGGGAAAAAAGTATTTGATCCCCTGCTGACTTTGTACGTTTGCCCACTGACAAAGAAATGATCAGTCTATAATTTTAATGGTAGGTGTATTTTAACAGTGAGAGACAGAATAACAACAAACAAATCCAGAAAAAACGCATTTCAAAAAAGTTATAAATTGATTTGCATGTTAATGAGGGAAATAAGTATTTCACCCCTTCGACTTAGTACTTGGTGGCAAAACCCTTGTTGGCAATCACAGAGGTCAGACGTTTCTTGTAGTTGGCTACCAGGTTTGCACACATCTGAGGAGGGATTTTGTCCCACTCCTCTTTGCAGATCCTCTCCAAGTCATTAAGGTTTCGAGGCTGACGTTTGGCAACTCGAACCTTCAGCTCCCTCCACAGATTTTCTATGGGATTAAGGTCTGGAGACTGGCTAGGCCACTCCAGGACCTTAATGTGCTTCTTCTTGAGCCACTCCTTTGTTGCCTTGGCTGTGTGTTTTGGGTCATTGTCATGCTGGAATACCCATCCATGACCCATTTTCAATGCCCTGGCTGAGGGAAGGAGGTTCTCACCCAAGATTTGACGGTACATGGCCCCGTCCATCGTCCCTTTGATGCGGTGCAGTTGTCCTGTCCCCTTAGCAGAAAAACACCCCCAAAGCATAATGTTTCCACCTCCATGTTTGACGGTGGGGATGGTGTTCTTGGGGTCATTCCTCCTCCTCCAAACACGGCGAGCTGAGTTGATGCCAAAGAGCTCGATTTTGGTCTCATATGACCACAACACTTTCACCCAGTTCTCCTCTGAATCATTCAGATGTTGATTGGCAAACTTCAGACGGGCCTGTACATGTGTTTTCTTGAGCAGGGGGACCTTGCGGGCGCTGCAGGATTTCAGTCCTTCACGGCGTAGTGTGTTACCAATTGTTTTCTTGGTGACTATGGTCCCAGCTGCCTTGAGATCATTAACAAGATCCTCCCGTGTAGTTCTGGGCTGATTCCTCACCGTTCTCGTGATCATTGAAACTCCACGAGGTGAGATCTGGCATTGAGCTTCAGACCGAGGGAGACTGACAGTTATTTTGTGTTTCTTCCATTTGCGAATAATCGCACCAGCTGTTGTCACCTTCTCACCAAGCTGCTTGGTGATGGTCTTGTAGCCCATTCCAGCCTTGTGTGGGTCTACAATGTTGTCCCTGACATCCTTGGACAGCTCTTTGGTCTTGGCCATGGTGGAGAGTTTGGAATCTGATTGATTGATTGCTTCTGTGGACACGTGTCTTTTATACAGGTAACGAGCTGAGATTAGGAGCACTCCCTTTAAGAGAGTCTCAGCTCGTTACCTGTATAAAAGACACCTGGGCAACAGAAATCTTGCTGATTGATAGGGGATCAAATACTTATTTCCCTCATTAACATGCAAATCAATTTATAACTTTTTTGAAATGCGTTTTTCTGGATTTTTTTGTTGTTATTCTGTCTCTCACTGTTAAAATACACCTACCATTAAAATTATAGACTGATCATTTCTTTGTCAGTGGGCAAACGTACAAAGTCAGCAGGGGATCAAATACTTTTTTCCCTCACTGTATATTCATTGGAAACTGAGGTTGCTTGTTTCCCACTGGCCACTTTCTCCTGCAGGTGGCTCCTTCACCGCTGGACGATAATCCTCACCGCAGCCCCAGGACGCCGTCTCTCCGAGAAGAGGAGAGAAACACAGAGGAGTGCCTGATGCCGACCGGAGGAAGGAGATGGAAATGAGCTGCTTTCGTAATTGCCTGATCTATGATCCACAGCCTCTCCACACCGAGTCAAACAGGGAGCAGTCGTGGTTGGTCTTGTTGGTGATATGCAACAGGAAGACTATGGCACATGATGGTACATACCTGAGAGAGGAACCATGCTGAATAAGGCCATATAACCTTGCACGTGTCTGGTTGGGTTTATGTCACTTGGGGTGAGCGTTGGGAGATTCCTGGCAAAGGGGGTTGGACCAGCATGTTAATTATCTGTTAGTTACGAATGGGTGACATATAGGAAGAGTGAATGGGATACTAGAGAGAGTTAATCAGTGTTTTATTAATGTGACGCTGCAACCACAATACCACAATAAGATTAAAAACACATGGGTCTCACCTCGCACGCGTTCATATACTTTACCCAGTATTAGAGATCTTCTACTTTGTAATTGATTTTTAAAGCTGATGAGAATCTATTTAATTTTTTCTCCCAATTCTGCCCACGTTCGAGCAATTGCCCATCGCCAACTTTGGGCTGAAATTCTGATTTTCTCCTTTCAATTCCTGTAATTAATAACCGTGTTCAGGAAACGCCTGAGGGGAAATCTCACAGTTCTGTGCTAATTGTTTGTATGCCAAAGTGCCTATTTAGGGAGAATGCTCATTGTTATCATCTTAAAAGGAACAAAACAATAACATCTTATTTTACATATTACTCGTGAAAGAAACCACAGATGTGAAAATGTCAAATATTTCATTATGTATTTGCTCTGTGGGCACACTGGAAATCTAAAGGAGTTTTTTTGTTGTTATTCCTTTTTGGTTAATAGCAATGGGAGGTTTGCTAATTCCTTTAACTAATATTTGCCCAAATAATGTGGCGAAATATAGCCTGTCAGTTTTCATTGTTTTTATGCAAATGTGTAACTACAACAACGACAAACTCATGCTGTCCCTGTTAATCTTTTCCATTTAAATAACTTACTGTGATATGTGGTTTTCTCACATTTATCATATTATGTCAAGTGTTTTGAATTTTCTTCCCATGCCAGCTGTAAACAGAACTCAGCTGTTTACAAAACTGTAATTACTGAGCCTTGGTTAATTGATTGATTGATTGGTTGATTGACTGAATTATTATTTATAAACTAAATGTTCAAAAACACAGGTGGAGAATAGTATAGTACAAGCACACCCCTGTACTGAAGCTTGTATTGCTACATGGTTACATATGTGATAGTACAGCGAAAAGGCGTGTTATATCCGTGTGTTCAACATTGAATACAAGGATAGGTAGTGTGTTACAGTATCATTATCAATACAAACCAACAAATGAATTATCAAACGAGGTCGACGAGCCAAACAAACTCTGCCGGCCTCAAATCCTCTTTGTGATCTCATATTCATTTCCAGTCCCATCATTGAATCTTCGTCCCATTTTGTTTTCACGGCGCAGCTCGGAAAGTGCCCCTTCATTACGGGCTCAGATGAAATTCCTTGGCTTTCCTATCTCCAATACTTAGCGCTCTGTCTGCGCTTACACACGCTGCCTCAGTGATCCTGTTACTCAGTCTCCTGTGTTGAAGAATGTCATCTCGGCTGCCTATTGTTGCCGCATTAACCGTAGGCTAACAGAAAAGTAATTGGAAACCGATGCGAGCCAAAGCTTCAATTAACAGACCACCGAAGTCCCCATTCTGAGTAATCCACCGTAATGGCTTCGTATTTTGGGGGGCCTTTCAGTCACATGCATCCGGCTCTCACCTCCTGACACCGGCTCTTAAACTCGGAGCAAAATCCCCGCTTCACAATAATCTTCATTTCCTTAATTTTCTCTTTTTCTTTACCCTGCCTTTTCCAGTGAAGAACAGTGTCTTTCTGCGGCTCACAGTCAGACACAAGTGCGAGGTGTAATTGACTACCACAGACACCGAGGAGATTCTTAATTATAACTGCGGGGTACAGCGGCCGGATGGATCTGAGTTTGACAGTGTGCTGGAGAACAGCCTCGTTTTATTTAGTATAGTTGTATTTCTTTTTTTATTTTATTTTCTTACAACCTCAGTACATTTTGTTCACTTCTGGCCTGTGTCTGG